>NC_048226.1:32077969-32170814 GCF_002007445.2 Ailuropoda melanoleuca
GTGTTGAGGTCCCCTACTATTAATGTATTTTTATCTATATGTCTCTTTATTCTGGTTAAGAGTTGGCTTGTGTATCTTGCTGCTTCCCTGTTGGGGGCATATATATTTATAATTGTCATATCCACTTGTTCGATACATCCTTTAAGAATAATATAGTGCCCTTCTGTGTCTCTCATTATCACCTCTAGTTTAAAATCCAGTCTATCTGATATGAGAATTGCTACTCCAGCTTTCTTTTGAGGTCCATTTGCGTGGAAGATGGTACTCCATCCCCTTACTCTAAGTCTGAATGCATCTTTGGGTTCAAAATGAGTCTCTTGTAGACAGCAAATGGATGGGTCATGTCTTTTTATCCAATCTGCAAACCTGTGGCGTTTTATGGGAGCATTTAGGCCATTTACATTGACACTGATTATTGAGAGATATGATTTTAATGATGTCATGTTGACTGTAAAGTCTTTGTTTCTATAGATTGTGACTTTCTGTTCTGTATCACTCTTGGGGCCTTTTTACTTTTATAGAACCCCCCTTAATATCTCCTGTAGGGCTGGTTTCATGGTTATGAAATTGATCAATTACTGGCGATTCTGGAAGGTCTTTATCTCTCCATCAATTCTGAATGACTGCTTTGCTGGATAAAGGATCCTTGGCTGCATGTTTTTCTCTGAAAGAGCTTGAAAAATGCCCCCCCCCCAACCCTTTCTCTCATTCCAGGTCTGTGTAGACAGGTCTGACATAATTCTGATACCTTTGCCTTGGTATGTGAGAAATTTCTTTGCCCTGCCGCTTTCAATACTGTATCCTTGAATCTAATATTTGCGAATTGCACTGTGACGTGACGTGGCGTAGGTTTGTTGTGGTTGAGCTTGGGATGGGTCCTCTCTGCCTCTTGGACACAAATGCTTGTTTCCCTTGCTAGATTAGGGAAGTTTTCAGCTACAATTTGTTCAAATATCTCTTTTAGGCCTCTGTTTTTCTCCACCTCCTCGGGGATGCCAATGATTCTGACATTGGAATGTTTCATTGAGTCAGTAATCTCCCGTAACCTACATTCCTGAGCATGAATTTTTTTGAGCCCAGATTCTATTTTAGCTTTCTCTTCTACTAACTCATCCTCCAATTCGCTGATACATTCTTCTGCCTCATTCACCCTGGCCATCAGAGCCTCTAGTTTTGACTGCATTTGGCTCATAGAATTTTTAATTTCTGCCAGATTCGCTCTCATTTCCGCCCTTAGAGATTCTATATTCTCATTAACATTTCCGTTAATACTTTTTTCAAGTGTACACATCATCTTGACCATTGTTACTCTGAATTCCATTTCTGATAATTCGGTTATATCCATATCCATTAGTTCTGTGGCAGAGGCCACAGACTCATTGCCTTTTCTTTGCTGGGGGGGGGATTTCTCCTTCTCGTCATTCTGATGAGGAGAGGTTGTGGGGTTGTCCAGAGCCCAAATTATTGACCGGGACCCAGGCCGTGCGCCCTTGTTTCATAGGGATCTTAGGGATGTGGGCTTCTTGATTTTTCAGCCTGCCTTCTGGGGGAGGGGCCTGCCACACCGATACTCAGGCAACCCTNGCAACCCTGTTTGGGTAGAGTCTCCGTGTCCCCTGTGAGGAGGGATGGGGATGGGCACACTGTGAGCCGGTATTTCCAGGCTTTTGTTCTCTGGTGGCCTTTCCCTGGCGATTTGCTGTGCCTCTTCTGAGAGTCAGAGCAGCAGTGGCCGAATCTCAGCCTCTGTCTCAGAACAGAGGGTTCGTGGCCGGTTCTCCACTGATGATCTGGCCACTTTAACTCTGTTTCTGTTGGTGCTGCTCAATCCTGCAGTGTCCTGTGATGTGTGCCCCACACCCGGTGTCCCAGCCCTCACTTCCAGGGCCAGTGCATCTCTGTCTTTTGTGTTTCTAACACCACCAGCCGCCAGCTGCCTCCGCGCTCCCGGAGCTCCCGGTCTCAGTCTGGATCCAGTGAGCACACCGGAGTTCCGTGAGAAGTCTGGTCACGCCCGTTCCCTGGCTCACGGTCTCAGTCTGCTGTCTCGTGGGTGCCATCTGCAAGTCTGCCTGCTCCCTGTGCAGGTGGCTACTGCTTCCCTGCGCCAGAACACAGCGGCTCCCTCCCCCTTCCATTTATCTTCCGATATCTGTGTGCGGTTTCATGGCTCCCCGTTTCGTACCTCAATATTCAGAGCTGGAGATGTTCATTTGTAGAGATCCAGATGTATCTTCCTGCGTCTCAGGCTGATTCCGTGGATGTTCAGGCTGGTCTGGTACCTATCCAACTCGACTCAGGGGACTGGCTGAAAAAGGGGTCCCCTACTCCTCCTCCATCTTAACTCCACTAAATCGATTTATTAATAGCAATTAGGCTATGTGGTTAATAAAATGACCCTAAACTCAGGGATTAATTAGGATGAAACTGGGACAGAAAGTTGGAGACAGGAAGGAAGAATATATGTGTAACTGGAGTTGGAGAACAAGAGACTAGAAATGGTTGGGGAAAACAATTCATTTGAAAAGAGAATGACAGATAATTTTCAAAAATTACTGTAAGAAAACCCATAGATACCAGAAACACAAGCCGTCTTAAGATTTGAAAGTATTCACAGAATATGGTACACAAGAAAAGGAAAAAATGTATTACGGATGCCAGAGGAAAAAGATAGGAACAACTACAGTTGTCCCTTGAAAAACATGGGTTTGAATTGCATGAGTGCTCTCATATATGGGGGGTTTTCTGATAAATACAGTACTATAAATGTATTTTCTCTTCCTCATGATATTCTTAATAACATTTTATTTTCTCTAGCTTACTTTTTTATAAGAATAAAGTATATGGTACATGTAACATATAAAATATGTATTAATTGACTGTGTTGTTGGTAAGGCTTCCAATCAACACTGGACTATCAGCAGTTAAATTTGGGGGGAGAGTCAAAAGTCACACATGGATTTCTGACGATGCTAAGCCCCACATTGTTCAAGGGTCAACTGTACTTTAGTTGGAGCTGATTCTCCATAGCTTTAGGAGGGATCTTCAAACTGCTGAGGGAAGATACCTCCTAGATGGATCTCTTGACCTATATCAGCTTGCTAGGGCTGCTATAACAAAATACTAGCAAGGGAGGCTTAAACCTCTCTCTATCAGCATATCTCAAGCTTGCCTATGCCTGAGACAGTTTAAAAAGAGGATCATTAAGTAGTTTATTCATGTGGCAGACATTTTATTGCCATCGTAGACCAGCTACTACTAGGTATAAGTGGAACAAAGATAAATAACACAAGCTTCAGTTTTGTGGAGATCACCAATTTAAAAGGTGTTAGAGGGACACCTAGGTGGCTCAGTCAGTTAAGTGTCTGCCTTTGGCTCCAGTCATGATCCCAGGGTCCTTGGATCAAGCCCTACATCGGGCTCCCTGATGAGTAGAGAGCCTGCCTCTCCCTCTCCTGCTCCCCTGCTTGTGCTCTCTGTCTCTCTGTGTCAAATAAATAAATAAAATCTTTAAGAAAATAAATAAACAGGAACACCTGTGTGGCCCAGTAGGTTCTGCCTTCCTCTTGGGTCATGGTCCCACGGTCCTGGGATCGAGTCCTGCATTGGGCTAACTGCTCAGCAGGGAGCCTGCTTCTCCCTCTGCCTGCTGCTCCCCCTGCTTGTGCTCTCTCTCTCTCTGACAAATTAATAAATAAAATCATAAATAAATAAATAAATAAATAAATAAATAAATAAATAAATACAAGGTGTTAGAAAGGCATTCTTTTTCCTCCATGCCTTTCACTCCCCAAAGTAGACTAAGAATTCTAAATCCTCTCTCTCTAGCACACAGAAGAAACACCTGGACATCTGTTGAAATGCAAATGTTAGGTCTGCCTTTCTAATAAGCTCTCAGGTGACACGGAGTTGTTGCTATTGGTCTTTGGCCCGTACTTTGAACGAAAAGGACATTTTTTTCAAGCCACCATGTATTTCTTTGCTATTGTGGTATTTTGATTCAAGCTTTATACAGTGCTTTACTTTAGGAACCTAGTTATGAATGTTATATTTGACAAATTGACAGTTCTTCTCTGTTTGTTTTATAAAATTATGCCTGTCAACCTTACTCTATCCAGCTGAATTAACAAAATCCATGTCACTTAACTAAGTTGGCATTTTCTGTAAATTATACTGTTGGCTAACACAGGGAAATGATAGTTTTTGCTTCAGAGCACATTGTGTTTTCCTAATTATAATGCAGGTCCATGCAAGAAAAAGTGCCATTTCAATGGTAGGATGAAACCAGGAGAATGCCAGGCATGTGCCAGAGCCCTGGAAAGAAAAAAGGGGTTTGCAAAAATTACATTTCTTTCAATTGTTCTGTCTTTTCTCAACAGCCTCTGTTCTAGACCTTTCCCCATCTTTCTCTCTAGAACCTTCTGGGTAGCAAACATAGTCTCTGTAATTCTTGTTTGAATTGTTACTCACTTATGACCATATTACTGTAACAAAGCAGAACATTTTCAGTTGTCCTTGCACCTATGTTCAGAATATTCTAGAATTATCTTTTCCTTACACATTTTCTATTACTTTCTTCCAGATCAAATGAGTTATTTAGCAGTGACATTTAATAACAAATATTGCTTATGGCTCAAATTTTTTACTTAAAGCTTAGTCTGTGTATTCCATTATATGGAAGATTAAAAGTGATAAAGATGTTTTCATGGGTAAGCTAAGGGGCATCCGGGTGGTTCAGTGGGTTAAGGGTCTGACTCCTGATTTTGGCTCAGGTCATGATCTCAGGGTCATGAGCCCTGTGTCAGGCTCTGTGCTCAGTAGAGAGTCTGCTTCTCTCCCTCTCCCTGCCCCTCCCCCACCCACGCTCATCCACACACATGCTCGCTCCCTCTCTCAAATAAGTAAATAAATCTTTTTTTTTTTTTTTAAAGAGTAAGTTAAGTAATCAAATTGGAAAGCACCAATTTCTCACAGGATGAATATGTCTTCCACAAAAGAGTTGTAATTTTCTTTCTGTCTCCGTTTCTCTAAGTCAACTATTCTGTATCACTGCAACATATATGTATCATATACACATCATATATATATATGATGTGTATATGATACAGTGATAACACATACATAGGAATAAAAAGAAAGGAGCATTGAGAAAGGGGATATGTGATGAAGATAAAAAGTTGCTCCAGCAAATAAAAATGAAGGAATTGAACAGGGTATGTCTCACCTAGGGAAGAGTTGAGATTGATGCAAGATTAATGACAGAGAATTGATGAAACATAGTGACTCTAGTTTATAATAACTCATAGATAATTAAGACTTTAAAAAGAAAAATTTGATTTTTTCAACCCAAGTAAGTTGCTGTATTTAACATGTCAATGCAGAAAAATCAAGATGAAATACTCCAGTGGAGATGTTAAAAATCACTCTTTGTAGCTTTCATTAGATGAGATAATTTTTCTTGAGTTCTTAACTCAGGTCTAGGTATAAAGTAAATGCTGAATAAATATTAGCTATTTTTTTAACCAGCTAAATAGTTTTCTTCTGTATTTTTCCATACTTTGAATTTGATGTTTTAAGATATATGTTTATTTAGAAATTAATCTTAGAATTATTAATATTTAAGAGGCATTGATGGAATCAGACCATATAATTCCCACAATTCTTAGATTTCTATACACGAATTTCTCATCTGTCTTAAAAAAAAAAAAAAAAAAAAGGAAAGATCCCATCAATCACCTGATAGGCTGGTAATAAGAGCTAAATGTAAGAAGAGCAAGAACTAAGCTCTTGGAGTTGTCACCAAAAACTTTGAGCCACAGTTGCCATGTAATGCATGTGATTAAAAAGTCTTGGGTGGTAGTAGTTTGAGTAATTTCTCCTTCTGGAGCAAACAATTTCAAAATGGAATATACAAATATGTAGAAGAGATAACATAGACTCATAGAGCACAGATCTGAGATGTCAGCTCATCTATATTTCTGACCTTAGTTGGATTATACCTAAGCCATCCATGTCAGATGAAAATTATAAGAAGCAGTCATGATTTGACTCAAAGAAAGTTCCCCTGGAGATCATCCCCACCCCATGTATTTATAGTCATTCCTGATTATTTTGTTAAGGGAAAGGAGAGATATTGAGATAATCAACATGGAAAGTTCATTGATGATGAAGACTCAATCTCTTCGCCTAAGGAGGTTGCCTCATTCACCTGAGATAATGCAGGAGCTTCATATTAGTAATATTAAATGCTTTTTGAGTATATGAAGAATGATAGGATATCTACTTAAAGGCTTGCATGAAACATAATGACCATTGGGACTCCGCAATTTCATTGTTGGATTTTAGTTAGCAGCTGTACTAATCATCTAAAGAGAGAGAATCAGTTTGTCAAATTTCCAGATGCTATTCAACTAGGAGCTATTCCAGCAACAAACAAACCAACAAACACATGAAGGGTAATGAAGTGATACTACTGGATTAGAAAAGCCAAATAATCGGTCTAGAAATATAAAGAAAAAATACATTTACCATCTATGAAGTCACCCTCTTTCTTGCTAAAAAAACACAAAAGAATTCCTAAGCATTTCAAATATATTTTATTTAAAACAAAAGACAGAATGAGAAGGACACTTTTCTTTATTATTTTCACATCATGGCTCACTCAAAACAACTTCACTGACTGCTGTATGTGGGATCAAGGATCCTCTAAAAAGATTTGAAGAATTGTAAGTGAAGGAGGATGCAATTATGCATCATGAGCCTATTTTTTTCCCCCATAAGCACAAGTGGATTTGTTCAGAGCATTTTCTCTAATTCTCTAAACACAATATTTTAACAGAGCACTAAACTTTACTTGGCTAGTAACTAAAATTTACTTCACTTAATTGATACAATCCCATCTACATTTTTCTTTCTTATTCTCACTTTCATTTACTTTGAAGCATGATCATTTGGAAGCCCCACAAAATAGACCCTAACAAATGTATCTTAGGCAGATGGATGATTGCAGTGACTTATCCAGAATCTCTTAGCAGGTAGATGGTAACTGTGGGTCAACTTTCCTAATGCTACTCCAATGCTCTGGTCACTAAACCGACTGTCTTTTCATTGGGATTTATTATTATTATTATTTTGTAAGAGTTTTTGCTATTAGATGCACTGCACTTGCAAAATCCATCTACCTAATGGGGCTAGAGTTTCAGATTTTATAGTGTTCACACAGCGCCTCGAGACTAAAGGATGATACCATACAAATGAGTGTTCTCAACTCTGGTCGAGCATTAAAATCATCCAAGGGAATTGTAAAGTATCTCAGTGTTGAACTCTCAATACTAAAACCAAACATCTTGCAGAGGAATATGGACAAGAGAGTATTTCTAGAAGCCTCTGTA
Organism: Ailuropoda melanoleuca; assembly: GCF_002007445.2. Lineage (NCBI taxonomy): Eukaryota > Metazoa > Chordata > Mammalia > Carnivora > Ursidae > Ailuropoda > Ailuropoda melanoleuca. Next base: position 32,085,361 of record NC_048226.1, read on the forward strand.
GAAGATTTTGTTACACAGTGAAGGTTAAGAGCTACCACCATAGACAATATCTGTATTTGCTAAAGGATGTGTTCTATAGGACAGTACAATCAATTCTTAACCACCAGCAGAGGGCCTGCTATGACTTACACAAAAGCTTAAAGAACGTGAGTGATTTAAAGCTCAGCTCGCCGTTAAACCCTTGTTCTGACGTCATGGGTCATCAAGGTCTATACTACATTCTAATCAGAAAGCTTGCAGAAGCCACCCAACACAGCATGATACCAAACAGCTGGCTATTGCAATAATTTTACTGGGAAGCTGTAAATTTTCACTTTGAAAACCACCTTATCTGGCAATTCAGACAAGTTTTAGGGAAAGACCCTTGAAATAAAATTGATGGCTAATTAAGTCCTTTTTGAAGGCCAAAAGCAAAGGAAAGCTAACAGAATCTCATTTTTTTTCTTGACCATTCTGTGTATACATTTGTCCTTTACTAATTAATTTTAATAGGTGGCTTGTCTCCCAGCAAAAGGCAAAAGTAAGAAAGCCCAGAAGAATCATATTTGCATATGTATCACTTGCAATACTTGTCTCATTTGTACCCATCGGATTTTAAATTATAGAAGTGACTGAGTTAAGATACAGAGAGTTCAATGCCATACAAAGAAGAATGTATTACTTACATTTCCCGAGAGGAGGGGCATGCCACACCACCCAGGGCCACAGGGGAAGCACAGGGCTCTGGTCAGGACTAGAAGGAAGAGGGAGGGAAAAGCCTAGGCCAGAGCCTCTTTTGGAGTTTCTGCAGGAGAGGTGGGACAGAGTGAACAGTTTAGGACTGGCACGTTTGAATAATTCTGGCAGCCTTCAGGCTATAGCAGCGGTCTCTAGTTGCCTGGTACCTGGCCCTGGGACGATCTAGGACAGGAGATATATTGGTTTGGTGTAAAGGAAGTAGTTGGGTCAATGGACTCTGCTTGGTTAGTTTGCATGTGAGAGGTGAGCTGTTGGCCTAGCCCTTTTCTATCTCTAGGAATTGGCTAGCCCGGGGAGGGCAGTCTCCCCCTAGTAGGAAAATTTTAAGATGTCAAAACGTCACAAGGTACTTAAAAAAAATAAAAATTAAAAATATATATATATATATATATATAATTCAGATACATATACTTCCATCTGGACCAAGAAGTTGCATGAGCTGGAAGACGTTGGGGTATCAGGTGGCCATGTTGGGAATAATGTCTCATTCAGCTTCTTGGTGCAGTTTGTTAGTGACAAGGGTTCATGCATGGCCCTTGGTGAGCAGGAATAGAGCAGGAAGAGAGAAGGGACCATTCTCTCTCACTCTTCAGGTGAGTGAGAAGACAAAATGATGATAAAGTTTCAAAATCAGATTGTTACATGTCCTAAAAAGAATGAGGGTGCTTTTTATTTGTCAGTCTTGTTTATGCAGTTTCTACTGTATATTTCTAAAACTTCATTACATTTTTGGTCTGAAATTAACCAACAACAAAGACTAGAAAAGCATTTTCCTCCCTCTTCCTAAAGCCAAAAAGGAAAGCCTAAAACAGCTGAAATCTTGGAAGTTTTATACAGTATATGTAGCTGTAATATACAGCTGGTTGTAATATACAGTTGGTTGACCTACTTGATCTTTTAAATTAGAAATGTGTTTTGTTTTGTTTTTTCCGGATTCTACATCAGCTTTGCCCAGAATATTTGTAGTCGGAATTTTGAGGCAATGTTGCCATTGGATATTTTACAGCAGATTTTCATTTTATATTTAATTGTCTCTGGGATTGGTGCCTAGGAGAATAAAACATGAGGGGACAGTCAGTGATAATCAAATACTAAAATTTGTGGGAACTGGGGGGAAAGGTGAGAAAACAAAAGAGGAAGAGTGTAGTTCTCTTATTTTGATGTCTATTTTAGGATCAGCCTAATAAAGCAGCTACAACATTAATTTGAGCCAACATATATATTGGCACAAAATAAGGGCTCTCCCTGCAAAGGAGATTTGCACTCAGGTTGAGTATACATTAATATAAGTTAAAGAGAAGAGTGGAACAATGCAATTCTCTTGTGTTGTTTTATTTATGGGACTCAGATACTTCTTCTTTAGCCACTGGTATACTCAGCCTGAAATGAGATTACTGGCAAATGACTGAGAAGTCCACAAGAAGAAGGTGGTGAAGATAAGACGTAGCATTTAAGGAAGACAGTTAACACCCTCCACCCACCAGCCACCGAGTCCTGTGTTTGTATGGCACATCCGTGCAGAACATATAGATGCTTCTGTTCCCTTTTTGGAAATTATCACTTTGGGCTTAAACTTTCCTTCTATAGCTTTACCTTAATGAGGATAGTATTGGAAACCCACTGAATTATTTTCCCATTTATATTTAAGTAGCACTTATAACAGTCAAAGAAGAAATGTGCATGCTCTCTCTGATTCCCAAGTGTTTAAAATTTTAAAAGATGGCACTTTACCTCATCTCTCTCCAACTGAGAGCTAATGGAAGAGGTTTGTTGATTTGTTTTTAAGAACAGCTAGTTTAGGTTTTAATTAACAGAAGAAATTTCTGTAAACAGTTTCATGAATCATTCAGTGTATAATTTATATATAGTCTATATTCCATGTATACATCGCCTGTATTCCCTGAAAGAGACTTTTCCAGGGTCCATGAATGAGTTATTATTGTTGTTATATTTAATTTATTTTTTTGCGAGGCACAAGTTTGGAATGTCTGTGGGGGGAGAAGAAATCAAAAGAGGGGTTGTTGTCATTATTTGTTTGGGTTTTTTTTTTTTTTTTTGGTTTAGTTTTTTGGGTTTTATCTTTATACAGAACTCAGGCTTATGCTTCAAACTCCATGAATAGAAAACTTGCAAACCACAGAGGGCTGTTCCCTGGTTTGGCTTTGCTGTGGTCTGTGGGATTCTTCAGGAGTCATGTTGGAGGCTGGGACTTGCTTCATTACTGTGGTGGGAGGTCGAATGTAGGTGGTTTAATGTTCTCTCCTATTTAGTAATGGGAACAGAGGGCACTTGAATATTGTATACTCCAGGAATTTTTTCATGGTTGACTCATACTATAAATGACTGTTCTTTAAGGCTGCAATGTAAATAATACCAAAATGTTGTAGGAACGTAATGACCAACCCAAATCGAGGTTACAGTTAGATCATACAAGCTTACTTTGTGCTTCTTCAGTGTAAGAATGTCTTCATCACTGTAGAGTGCAGCGCGGGGGGTGGGGTCGTCAGAAACTGTTCAATAAGCATTTTGAGAGTTATTGCATGGCAGAAGTTTTGCTGAGCACTAGTGATTTTGTCATGAGAAAGCACGCTCCCTGCTCTTAAATAGGTAGTCTGCACAGATATCAGATATATAAAAAATAAATGCCATGCAGTATAGTATATACTAACCAGAAATAGAATGCGGAGTATAGTCAAATACCAGTAAAGAATGGATAAAGCAGTTTTGAGCTTAAAATTTTTTTAAGAATTAATAAAACATACATATCAACAATTTAAAATGTAGAATGCGATATGTGAGAATGAACATCATCATACAAGTAAGAGCCAAAGATTATTGTGCCAGGGCTGTGCTGAGTAATTTCCATACATTACTTAATTCCATTCAGACGAAGCCAGAGAAGGTCAGCAATGCAATTATTCCCTGTTTATCTATGAGGAAATTAAGGCTTATTTAGGTGAAATGTCTTGTTCCGGATCAGTGTTCCTTAACGTGGTCCACAAAATGGTGTTGGTCTACAAACTGTTGATCAGTATCCATAGTGAGTAAGTGTTGGAAACTACATTTTTACTCAGTTATTTTATGACTTGAAATGAGTGATAGAAAAGTACAGATTCGAGTTTTGGGTATCTTTATTTTTTTAATTGTAGCAGAATACACATAGATTTTACCATTTCAAACATTTTTAAGTGTACAATTGAGTGAGGTTAAGTACATTTACAATGTGGTATAACTATCACCACAATCTATTTACAGAACACTTTCATCATCCCCCCCTAAAAATTTCGTACTCATTAATTCCTCATTCTTTTCTTCCTCTAGACCCTGGTAACCTCTGAACCTACTTTCTTTTTCATGAATTTGCCTATTCTAGATATTTCATATAAGGGGAATCATACAGTATATGTCCTTTTGTGTCTGGCTTATTTCAATTAGCAAAATGTTTTCAAGGTTCATCCATGTTTTTGGATGTATTGGAACTTCATTCTTTCTTATGGCTTAATATTTAATTTTTTTATGTATTCCACATTTTGTTTATACATCTATTTATTGACGAATACCTGTGCTATTTCCGTCTTTTTTCTATTGTGAATAATGCTGCTATGAACATTGGCATAAAAGTATGAGTCCTTGTTTGTAGCTCTTTTGGTTTATATCTAAGAGTACATTGCTGAGTCATATAATAACTCTATGTTTGTTTTAAGAACCACCAAACTGCTTTCCATAGAAGCAAAAGTTACATTTTTTCCACAACTTCACCAACACGGTATTCTGTTTTTTGGATTATAACCATCCTAGTAAGTGTGAGGTAATATCCACTGTGATGTAGCTTTGCATTTCTCTAAAATCATTATTTTGACATCTTTTAACATGTTTATTGGGCATTTGTATTTGGAGAATTGCCAATTTGAGTTTTTTCCTCATTTAAAAAAATTGGGTTGTTTGTCCTTTTATTGTTGAGTTGTAGGGTTTTTTAAAATATATTCTGGATATCAACCTCTTATCAGATAGCACTTTGCAAATATTCCTTCCATTCCATGAATTGTCTTTTCATTCTCGTGATGATGTCCTTTGATGGACATTTTAAATTTTGATTAAATCCAGTTTACCTTTGTTGTTGTTGCTTGTGCTTTTCATGTCATATTTAAGGAATTAATGCCAAATCCAAGCTCATGAATATTTGCCCCTGTGTTATAGTTTTTTTTGCTCTTAAATCTAGGTTCTTGATCCATATTGACTTAATTTTTGTATGTGGTGTAAAGTAGGGTCCAACTTTATTTTTTTTAGGGGGGGAAGAGCAAAGGGAGAGGGGAAGAAAGAATCTTAAGCAGGCTCCACGCCCAGTGTGAGCCCAGCCTGGGGCTCAATCTCACAACCCTGAGTGGAAATCAACAATTGGATGCTTAACTGACTGAGCTACCCAGATGCCCCATCCAACTTATTCTTTAGCTTGTGGAAATCCACTCTCTAAGCACCATTTGTCAAAGATTATGCTTAAGATTTTGGCATTGTCAAAAATCAATTAACCATAGATGTAAAGATTTATTTCTGGGTTCTCAACTCTATTCTGTTGATCTATAGGTCTACCCTTATTTCATTACCTCACTGGTTTGATTAATGTGGCATCGTAGTAAGTTTTGAAATCAGGAAGTGTGTGTCCTCCAGCTATGTTTTTCCTCTACATTACTGTTTTGGCTTTTTAGGGTCTTTTGAAATTCCATGTGAATTTGATGGGTTTCTCCGTATCCAGAAAAATCTCTGTTGTGGATTTGATAGGGTTTATCTTGAATTTGTAGTTTATTTAGGTAATATTCTCATTTTAACAATATTAATCCTTCCATTCCATGAACATGGGGTGTCTTTCCATTTATTTAGGTTTTCCTTAATTCTTTCAGCAATGGTTGATAGTTTTAATGTACGAATTGTGCACTTACTTCCTTGAATTTATTTCTGAGTATTTTATTTGTTTTCATGCTGTTGCATATGCAAACATTTTCTTAATTTCTTTTCGGGTCTGTGGTGCAGAGAAATACCACTAAATCAGTTGAGTGTTGATTTAACATTCTGCAACGTTGATGGATTCATTTATTAGTTTTAACAGGTTTGTGTGTGTGTGTGTGTGTGTGTGTGTGTGTATTCTTTAGAGTTTTATACATATAAGGTGCATTTCTTTTCCAATTTGGATGTTTTTTTAAATTTCTCTTTCTTCCATAATTACTCTAGTTAGAACTTCCAGTTTGTTGGTGTTATGTTTGGGATTTTTGCCTAATAAGGGATAAGAGTCTATACTTTTCTTGTAACTTCTTTGTCTGGCATCAGTAATCGGGCCAGTACTCGTCTCAGAATGAATTGGGGTGTGCTACTACTTCTGTTTTTGAAATAACTTCAGAAGGATCGGTGTTAATTCTTTAAATATTTGGTAGAATTCACCAGTGGAGTCATCTAGTCCTGAACTTTTCTTTGTTAGGAGGTTTTTGTTCACTGATTAAATCTTTTTACTCATTTTAGGTCTACTCAGATTTTCTTTCTTCTTGAGTAAGTTTGGTAGTTTGTGGTCTTGTTTTCATTCATCTCAAGGCATGGTATTTTCTAATTTTCCTTGTGATTTTGTCTTTGACCTAATGTTATTTAAGAGTATGTTTTGTAGTTTCCCCATTTTTGTGAGTTTTTCAGTTTTCTTTCTATTATTGATCTACTTTCATTCCATCACCATCAGAAAGGAAACTTTGTATGATTTCAATTTTTTACATTTCGTAAGACTTATTTTTGACCTAACATATGATCTATCCTGGAGAAAGTTCCATGTGCACTTGAGAAAAACGTATATTTTGCTATTGATGGGTGGAATGTTCTGTATGTGTCTGTTAGGTCCAATCAGTCTATAGTGTTGCTCAAATTCTGTTTCCTTCTTGATCTTCTGTCTGGTGGTTCTATGTATTATTGAAAGTGCTATTGAAGTCTCCAAGTAGTATTATAAAAGTATTTCTCCCTTCAAATCTGTTGAATTTTGCTTCATATGTCTTGAAGCTTTGTTAAGTACCTTTGGTAAATCTTAAATCTTCCTAATGTTTTGCACCTTTTATTGATATGCAGTGTCCTTTGACTCTAGCTCCCTCTCCTCCTCCTCCCCCTCCTCCTTCTTCTCCTTCTTCTTCTTCTTGTTCTTCTTCCTCTTCTTCCTCTTTTTTTAAAGTAGGCTCTACACCTAGCATGGAGCCCAATGTGGGGCTCAAATTCATGGCATTGAGATCAAGACCTGAGCTGAGATCAAGCATCAGACACTCAACTGACTGAACCACCCAGACACCCCATTAGTAAACTTTTAGATGTGAGGTACATTTTGTCTAATAATAATATATCACTCCAGCTCTCTCATAGTTACTTTTTACATGCAATATCTTTGTCTATCCTGTATTTTCAATCTCTTTGTGTCTTTGTATCCTAAAAGAGCGACAGTCTTGTGGACAGCATAGAGATAAGTCATATTGATGAGGGATGAGAAGGCAAGCTGAGGACAAAGCAGAAACTGACACCCCGCAAACCACCCCCCCCCACCTCCATGGGATGTATGTGACATTCCTCAGGCATTCCTGGATGACCTAAAGGACAAATAAATAGTTAACCTACAGATACCACAATCCTGCAAGACTTAAGTCTCCCTCAGTTTACAAATGTCTCAGCAGTTTATAAGAACAGAGCATTTCTACCAATAACCTAGCTTCCTGAATGGAATGTAGATACAATTAAATGTCCTTATAATCTGCAGCCTGCAGGAAGTTCCCAACCATCTTAATGTTAATGCCTTGCTAGAGGGAAAAACCTTAACTTGACAATGGCAAGGCCTCCAGTATCCCGTGAATCTTCTTTAACATATGAAAGTATTTTCTCAACCTCCCTTTTTCCTCACCTCCCCCAACCCCATGGTATATAATCAGCCACCTCTCACAACCCAGGGCAGCAGCTCTTTCTGCCCACAGGTCCTGTCCCCGTGTGCTTTAATAAACCACCAATTTTGCACCAAAGACACCTCAAGAATTCTTTCTCGGTCATCGGCTCCGGACTCCACCCCACTGAACCTCACCTGTATTCTGCAACCTCATCAATATTGTTTTTGCTGTTTTTATCCATCTGCCATCTCTGTCTTTTCAATGGGTCAGTTTAATCCAGTTACATTGAAATCAATTACTGGCAAGGAAGGATTTACTTCTATTATTTAGTTATTTGTTTCCTGTGTGCCTCAAGTGCTTTTGTTGTGGTTCCTCAAGTCGTCCACTACTACTCATTTTGTATTTTTTTTTTAAAAGATTTTATTTATTTATTTAACAGAGAGGGAGACAGCCAGCGAGAGAGGGAACACAAGCAGGGAGAGTGGGAGAGGAAGAAGCAGGCTCATAGCAGAGGAGCCTGATGTGGGGCTCGATCCCAGTCTGGGATCACGCCCTGAGCCGAAGGCAGACGCTTAATGACTGCACCACCCAGGCGCCCCTGTTTTCTTATTTTCTGTTTATTTTTAAATTCTCAGTGACTACCTTGGGGATTGTAATTAACATCTTAAACTCATAACAACTTAGTTTCATAGTATATGACACAATGTATCAATGTATAACCAACTTGGTTTCAATTGTATACAAACTCTTCCTATACATCTCCTTCTGTCCCCCTTTGTATTGTTACTGTCACAGAATACATCTTTGTATGTTGTATTCTTGTTGACATATATAATTTCTGTTTTATGCAATTATGTTTTCCCTTTAAACCATATAGATATAAGAGAGTAGTTACAAACCAAAATTCCCTGCATGGGACAGGGAATCCCCTTATGGAGTTGTTCCTTTCAGTCACGGTCATTCAAGTCCATCTCTCTTCATTTCCATTCTCACACCCAACAAACATTTATTCCATTTCCACTTTAGTCTAGGGCCTGTGCTGAGATCATAAAGAAAAGCAATACAGACAGGTTTCAATCTAGAGTCTGTAGAGCACAGAGCAGTGTTGGACCATCCAGGCCACTGTAGGAACCTCTCCAAATGACTCTTCCCTATCCATATACTCTATTTTGCATATTACTATTGAATGAGGTTGTGAAATACAGATGAGGTTCAGTGGGGTGGATTCCGGAGCCGAGGACCAAGAAAGAATTCTTGAGGCGTCTTTGGTGCAAAATTGGTGGTTTATCAAAGCACAGGGACAGGACCCATAGGCAGAAAGAGCTGCTGCCCTGGGTTGTGAGAGGTGGCTGATTATATACCATGGGGTTGGGGGAGGTGAGGAAAAGGAGGTTGAGAAAATACTTTCATATGTTAAAGAAGATTCACAGGATACTAGAGGCCTTTGCCATTGTCAAGTTAAGGTTTTTCCCTCTAGCAAGGCATTAACATTAAGATGGTTGGGAACTTCCTGCAGGCTGCAGATTATAAGGACATTTAATTTTATCTACATTCCCTTCAGGAAGCTAGGTTATTGGTAGAAATGCTCTGTTCTTGTAAACTGCTGAGACATTTGTAAACTGAGGGAGACTTAAGTCTTGCAAGATTGTGGTATCTGTAGGTTAACTATTTATTTGTCCTTTAGATCAGCCAGGAATGCCTGAGGAATGTCACATACATCCCATGGAGGTGGGGGGGGGTTTGCGGGGTGTCAGTTTCTGCTTTGTCCTCAGCTTGCCATCTGTTCCCTCATCACTATTACTCATTCAATAAAATGCATGCCTCTTTGATGTAGGAAAGAACATTAGGGTTTGAAGCTGAAGGCCAAGAAAGAATTCTTGAGAAGTCTTTGGTGCAAAAAGGTGATTTTATTGAAGCGTGGGGCCAGGACCCTTGGGGAGAAAGAGCTGCACAGGGGTCATGAGGAGTGGCCCATTATATACTTTCAAGTTGGGAGGGGGTTAGGGATAGCCTAAGTCTTTAAGGGATTTTGAAAGCAAGGTTTGCAGGACCTTGAGGGGGCTAGCCATTGTTGGGAAAAGGTCATTTATTACCATCTAATAAAACCTTAGTCAGGAGACCCTTCAGATGTATATCAGTGAGCCGTATGCTTGGGGATGATTACCAACACATATCTTGAGGGGTTTATAGATGAAGAAAATTTCTAAAGGAATTTGTATATGTTAAGGTAGACTTACAGGATCCTGTGGGGATGGGTGGGAGGGGTCATGCTAGGATTGCCTTTCGCCCTTAGCAAAGTATTAACATGGAGGCAGTTGAGTCCCTAGAGGAATGTCACTCTGTCTGTTTCAAGGACTTGTCAATAGGCTGTAGGTAGTAAGGAAATTTAATAATTTTTCTTCGGCCTTTGTTTCTCACATCATCTTGACCAAATGTGAGCCCTTGTCCTTATCTGTTAGTCTTATATTTTCTTCCACTCCCCATCACAGTACTTTGATCTTCTTCATGGCACCCTTCTTTTTAGTTCCAACAGGGCACACTTCTTTGCAAATCCAGGTCTTTGTGTTATATTTCACCCTTTTCCTTTCTGCTTTTCCCTACTTAGGTTTCCAGCGTTTTTACTCTCCTATTCATGAAGATCTGTTCTCAGAAAACACTGGGAAAGTCATTCACATTCAGATTTGCTCTGCTTATAGTGCTATGGCAAACAAAGGCAAAAGGAAATGTAGATTAAAGATCCTTATAACCTGCAGCCCATTGACAATTACTTGGGATAGGCAAAGGGTAACATTCCTCCAGGAAGCTCCCCACTGTCTTAATTGTTAATGCCTTGCTAGAGGGAAAAACCACCTTCCTTTGCCAATAGCAAGGCCTCCTGTATCCTGTGAGTCTTCTTTAGCACTTGAAAATCCTTTTGGAACTTCCCTTTCCTTTACTTCCCCCAACCCCAAAGTATATAATCAGTTGCTCACAGTCCCTGGGCAGCCCCTGGGCAGCCCCTGTTCCTGTGCAGGGGTCCTGCCCCTTGCTTTAATAAAACCACTGAAGCCATCTGAAGAATTCTTTCTTGGTTATAGGCTCTGGACCCCTACAACACTACTTAAAAAAAAAATACATCAATAGCAAAAGGTGTTTTTTCTCACTAAGGATTTCTTTTTGCTGAGAACAAATACCTAAATAGAGTAAAAATTGTTTGACATACAATAATTATTTCCAGAGTTTAGAAACTGAAAGATTTTCCACATCTCTATCACCAGACCATCTGTGTTCTACTCAGATGGGGTAAAGTATTGGTTAGGGTGTTGGAGATTTGGATGAGGAGGTGGAACAAGACTCCAGAAAACTTCTGGATGGTTCAGTGTTATTTCTAGAACTAAAAGAATACAAAGACAAAGTCCAAGTCACATTTTTCCGTTAAGTTTTATTTCAGGGAAAAATAGATACAAAAAAAAAAATACAACTAGAAGAAACCACAAGGCACAAAATTACTCTGACTTTAATTTCTTTTAACCAAAACTTCATGTTTCCTCTTTGAGTGAGGTAAATGGACACCACATTGGGCTGTGAGGAATGCATAGGAGGAGAGAATGGATGATGTTTGCAGTTTTGAAAATCATTATGAACAAATCTCACAATTACAATATGATACTATGTTTAAAAATACACAGTTATCTCATTGATCTACTAGCTTATCACTGAAATTATTTTAATGATACCCTGCTTCTTGAAATCCTGAAGTTAACAGTGGGACATGTCTTATGCTTCTTACAAGTATCCAGGATCAACTAAATGAGAAGGAGGGAGCTAGAGCGTTGTCAATGTTGGGCATGAACACATTCCTTAAAGTATATCTTTCTTTGTTGTCCTTTGATTGATGAGTTTAATATATTCCTATGCACACTGCCCGTTGCATAAGGCCAGAGGCTGCTACTTAGTGTAATGTTATTGCGTGATGCTCAAAGGCAGTTTTAAGATTGGATTTGTACTGTTGTATTGCACTGAAAGTGTTCCTTTGTGAAATCCATATTTTTAGGTGACATTTGGGGGCATAAAAGGCAAACAAAATGCACCATAGGAATCAACATGTCCTTACATGCCTTAAACGTTCTCATGAAAAACCATTCACCTGTTTTGGCTTCTGGAAAACCTGCCAAGAAAGAAATATGTTCATAATTAATATGCCAACAAAAAATATCTCTACGCTGACACATCATCTTGGTATGTCCTAATGTAATATGGTCCACACATTAGCCAGGAAAGTCCGAGGAAGGCAGTGAGCTTTAATGCTCCTTTAACTCATTACACAATGCCTCTTCTGGAACTCTGAGAAGTTCTTTCAGCTCAAACTGAGAGTCTTCTAAAGACATTCATTTGGCAGCTACACATTGTAGCATACCATGAATAAAATAAACAAAGTAACATAAAATATTCCATTGGAGACATTCCAATAATTGAGTAATGGCCTTATTACCTACTAGTTCTATGACTGGCTAAGTCATTTAGCCTTTCTGAGCTTTAATGACCTCATCTGAGCAGTGGGAACAGTAAAAGCCATAGAGGCTTTGTGGGGATTAAATAATTTACATACATAAAGTAAAGGACTTAGTCTGTTTATAAAATACTAGTCTCCTTTTCTATCAAAGACTATCTATGCATATTTAACCATAGCATCAAATCAGCATTTGCTGTACCCAAATAGTAACTTTTGACAATATTAAAGAAGATTAAATAGATCATGCTGTCTCATTCCTAGGTAGCCCATGGGTTCTATGGTGCTACTGGGTAAACAGATGTTAGAAACCAATACAAAGGGGCACCTGGGTGGCTCAGTTGGTTAAGCATCTTAACCAACTGCCTTCAGCTCAGGTCACGATACCAAGGTCTTGGTGATGAGGGAATGGAATGCAAGCTGAAGACAAAGCAGAAGCTGACACCCTGCAAAACCCCACCCCCCCATGGGATGTATGCAACATTCCTCAGGCACTCCTGGCTGCCCTAAAGGACAAAGGAACAGTCCTTACTACCTACAGCCCATTGAAGTCCTTGAAACAGGCATGGTGACATTCCTCTAGGAATTCAGCTGCCTCGATGTTAATACTTTGCTAAGGACAAAAGGCAGTCCCAGCCTGACCCCCTCCCTTCCACCAAGATCCTGTAAGTCTACTTTAACGTATAGAAATTCCTTTGGAAACTTCCTTTACCTCTAAACCTCCAAGATACGTATTGGCAATCATCCCCCAAACATATGGCCCACCGATATATATCTGAAGGGTCTCATGACTAAGGTTTTGTTAGACAGTAATAAATGACCTTTTCCCAACAGTAGCTAGCCCCCTCAAGATCCTGGAAACCTTGCTTCCAAAATTCCTTAGAGACTTACACTATCCCTAACCCCCTCTCAACTTGAGTATATATAATGGGCCGTTCCTCACAACCGCGGGGCAGCAGCTTTTTCTGCCCACGGGTCCTGTCCCCGTGCTTTAATAAACCACCATTTTGCACCAAAGACGTCTCAAGAATTCTTTCTTGGTTGTCGGCTCCGGACCCCACCTCACTGATATTCACCTGTACCTCATCATTGGCATTGAGTTTTGCATGGGGCTCCTTGCACAGTGGGGAGCCTACTTCTCCCTCTGCCTGCCACTCTCCCTGCTTGTGCTCTGACAAATAAATAAATAAAAATCATAAAAAAAAGAAAAGAAAAGAAAAAAAAGAAACCAATACAGAGCAGATGTTGTGAGTCTTTATTATTATTGAGGGCAGAAAATTGACCCCCACAGATAAAGCACTATACTACTTTTCTATTGTGAATAATAAATTTTCATGAATTAGTGGCTTATAACACCAATTTATGATCTCCTAGTTTCTTTGGGTCAGGAATCTGGGCCTGGCTTGACTGGGGCCTCTGTTCAGGAGCTCCCTAGGCTACTACAGTCAAGGTATTGGCTGCATGGCAGTTCATATCTGGAACTCACCGTGCTCTTGCAAGGTCACCTAGGTGATGGCAGAACTCAGTTACCTGGGGTCGTACCATTGATGCCCAGCGTACAGGCAGCCCTGTCCCACAGGAGCTCACAGCATGGCTGCTTGCTTCCTCCCCTGAGGCCAGCAGGACACCATCTTTCTGATGTTTCGCCTCCTTTTAGAGGCTCCACTGATTATGTCGGGTGCACCCAGGGTGATACAACTCGTAATGAACTCTGTCAACCGATTAGTAACTAAACCATGATGCTGACGTCGCTTGATAGTCACAGGTTCTGCACACGCTCAAGGGAAGGAGATTCTAAAGGACATGTACAACACGGAGTACACATCCAGGCATCCTGCCTACTATAGTTATGTGTCCCCAAGCCCAGTGTAACATCTTCAGAAGAAGGCAACCTTCAAACCGATAACTGGCCCTGATTTTCAGACCACATCCATGCTTATTGCTGAGAAGCTACATTCAATCTAGAAAGGCAATGGCATTCTCAGTAGTAGTGTGGCGGAAAAATAAGAATCAGACCGGCGAGAGACCAAGTGAACTCGGATTTATTTTACACCGATGGACCCAGATGAGCTCGTGCTCCAAATTCTGGGCCCCGGGCAACGGGGTTATAGGGCTTTTATAGGGGACTGCAGGCAGTCAGGTTCCAAGCGCTATGCTGACAGCTGGTAGGTGGGTTTAAACTGGGGGAGTGGGGGCTGCTTTAGGCAGGAACAGTAGTGCAGGGAGCCTGTGACAGGAAGCCTGTTTATAGAAGCAGAAATGGCTGGTTATCTCTTGCTCCCAGCATTCAAAAAAGGAGTGACATATAAAAATTACAAGATGTTGAGAGACATAAAGGATAGGATGAGAAAATCATATACATCAGAAATGTTAGAGAATAGATGAGAATGAAGGAGAAGTAATAAAAGTCAGAAGATGAGGGAATAATACTATTACATTTCAGACAGAAAATTGCAGTTAGACAAAAATTTTAATGCTCTTAAACTAAAATAATTTATTCAGGCATTTTGGCTTCTTATTGACTTCGTGAAAAGTAGACATTTCATGATCCTGGATCTCTCTCTCTCTCTTTTTCACTCACCGTTTCTTTTTTTGCAGTCAACTCTGCATAGCTGATTTTCTGTCACTAAAGGTAATGGTCACCTCTACCTGGTGTCAGCTGGGGGAGTAAAGAAACCTACTAAACAAGGGGTCTGTTCCCTTAAATAATCTATTTAGCTTCTTTAGATACTTAGATATGAACCTATAAAAGAAGAAATTGAAGTTATTATGGAAGACAAAGGCAAGCTTTGACATCAGACAGACCTAACGAAGTATGAAGCCTGGTTCATCCCTGACTTGCGGCCAGGTGTTTTGTGCAATTTTAATAAACATGTGTTGGAGGAGTTACTTCGTCTCAGTTACCTGGTCTGAAATGTTGCGGGGTTTGGGGTGGGGGTGGGGGCACGCCTGGCTCAGATCGTTACGGGGAGGGTCCCTGGTACTTGATGAGATTCAGGTAGTATTGTGCTCAGCGCAGAGTATGTGGGCAAAGAGAGCTGGGACTCTTCCTATGTCTAGGCTGCCTGTAGTTCTCATATTCTCAGAATCCACGATTTTTCAATAAGTGTAAAACAATTTGTAGGGAATGTGGGAACTAAGTATTTTATATTACAGTTCCGTGCATCGTTATTTGGCAAATATATTGCAGTAAGCTAGCTCATTATGTTCGGCATGAAGTGGAAGCTTTGTTTTTTTCTTGGACTCTTTATTACAGTAGATGTGAATGCTGACCCCTTGTGGCTGAGAGTGATGATTACAGGTTGTCCCTTTTCCCAGGACTCCAGCTGTAAACGTTTGCGGCCAACCGGGCAATCTCCTGACAGCCAGGGAGCGGTGACAGAAGCTGGGCACAGGATACAATCCGTATGTTGACCGCGTTCGAACATCTGATTCCAGAGAGTCGCTGGTGTTTCTCGGTAGAAGCGACCCCAGCCCAACTGTATTTTAGAGTCTACGAATAATGTTAAGAGCACTGCTACTATGGGAGATGATTTCAAGGTTAGCTCTCGCCCACCTTTTTTTCTGAAGCTTTAAGGAAAATGATTTGATAGATGAACTTTAATGCCATATTATTCTAGCTAAAATAGCCCTACGAAAAGGCAGTATGACTGCTTAGTAATTTAATTTTTTCTAAGTTAAAAGCAATCCAAGCATTTGACCTAAAAATATATAAAAATATCTCATGACACGGGGGGCCTGGGTGGCTCAGTAGGTTAAGCGTCTGCCTTCCACTCAGGTCAGGATCTCAGAGTCCTGGGATGGAGCCCTGCATCGAGCTCCCTGCTCAGCAGGCGTCTACTTCTCCCTCTCCTCCCCACTTGTGCTCTCTCTAGCTATCTCTCTCTCTCTCTCTCACACAAATAAATAAAAATCTTTTTAAAAATCTCATAACAAAGTAGTGGTATAAATACTCCCTTTACATTATTAGAACATATAGCAGTTATTAAAATGAAAGGAAGACTTTTTTTACTTCAGGGTTCAAATGTGCAATATAGGAGGTTTCCTCATTGCTTTCTTAGGATGCCTGGCATGGGGCATGGAAGGGTCACACGCTACAGTGGAGTTTACCGACTGCCGCAGGTCAGGTCCTCCAGACGAAGGCATTGAGACTGAATGTGGGGCTCAAGATGTTCTGAGGAAGACAGGAAGCAGGGTTGGGCAGTGGGAGAAGACGAACAGCACATTCAGGACCAAGAATGCAGCTGGCCCAGCGAGGAGCTCTTCCAAGCGTGCGGTCCCGCGGTCCTGCCCGTGCCCTGTGTTGGGCTGAACGGATGGACTCTTACACGCTTGCCTGGTTCAACCCCAGGTACAGGCCAGTTCAGGGCAACAGCGCAGAATCTACAGCAAATCCTTCCTTTAAAGGGACATTAGGGGGTGGGTGTCATGGTTACCACATGTCACTGTCTAAGGTGAGGGAACAAAGACCCTCAATTCAGTCCCACTTCTGATAAACAGTCTTCTTGCTGATCTGCATATGCAACCACACTGCAGTTCCATTCATTTATGCTCAATTCTTTTTTTAACAGATTTTATTTACTTATTTATCAGAGAGACAGAGAGGGAGAGAGAGCACAAGCAGGGGAAGTGGCAGGCTGAGAAGCAGGCTCCCCGCTGGGATCCCGACCTGAGGCAAAGGCAGATGCTTAACCCACTGAGCCACGCAGGCATCCCGATGCTCTAAACTCTGCTCTCTATGGCCTTGTCTCCAAACCCACCAAAAGCCAAGGTAGCCTTTCCTACACAATTTCTTCTTCTGCTGTGGCCTTGGCTAAACTTGCCCTTCTTCCCAGAAGCAATGCTACTCTGTTTTACCAGATTGTACATATAATTTTAATATATGTATGTTCTGTCTTCTTAACAAAATTATAAGCCAGAAATTGCAAAAAAAAAGATGTCATCTTGCACCACAAAGCTGTTCATTTGTTAATGGCTGCTTGGCTGCTTGACTGTTTGGAGGAGCAGGGTGTTGAGAAGCGTTCTGAATCCTAATCCAGGCTTATTACCAATGACCTTCATGGACACACCAGGGAGAAAGGTTTCAATGTCTGCCGTTCTCAACTTTCCATTAGCAGTTAACATGGTGATAAGTGAAAAAACAACACATCACATTACCTGCTGAATGTAGAGATGAATTGTTGGAAGCCTCTCAGGGGATCTTTAGTTGTGCTGTACATACCCTCATGGAGAAGTTCCTGTGAGACATTCACAGAAGTGAAGTTCCTGGGTTGTGGGTATGTGAGTTTGTTTTATTAAATACTATTATATTGCTCTCTAGCTTTACATGGGGGGTTTTATATCTCCCCCCAGCCCCCAGCACCTTCCATTATCCAGTTCTATCTCATACATGGAATCAAACGAAATTAGAACACAGCTTTAGCTCCACCTCCTGCCATACTTTAGATACTCCGTGTGGCTCCTTCTCTGTTCCTAAAGGGGAAGTCCAGTAGACCTCATAACTTTTGTTATACCCTTTAGGTAATAAAAGTCCCATGTCAAGTCATGAAAGACAGTTTTAATTAGGTAATTCAATGTGCAGCCCATGTAGGAATCACATTTTAATCTTGTTTTCAAACGGAGTCTTTCCCCACTATGCAGCTTGGTTCTGTTGCAATATGGAAACCTGATATAAAGAAGGGTGATTGAACAGTGTCTTTTCTCATTCCCCATATTGTGATTCTATCACTGCTTTCTCATTTAGCCTACCGTGATTTCTGGCCCCTCCAAGGGGGAGAGCAATGTATAGGAGTTGGGCTTGACTGGTTCTGTTGTCGCCATTTAGCAGCTGAATTCTCTGAACTTGAGAACCTGTTTTTAAAATACTTTTAAAGGGGTGCCTGGGTGACTCAGTGGGTTAAGCATCTGCCTTTGGCTCAAGTCATGATCACAGAGTCCTGGGATCAAACTCCACATCGTGGTCCCTGCTCAGTGGGGAATATGCTCTTCCCCCCTTGCTTGTGCATTCTCTCTCTCAAATAAATAAAGTCTTTAAAAAAAGGGGGGGGATGGCTCAGTCAGTTAAGTGTCTGCCTTCAGCTCAGGTCATGATGATCTCGGGGTCCTGGGATCAAGTCCCAAGTTGGGCACCTTGCTCAGCGGGGAGCCTGCTCATCCTTCTCCCTCTGCCTGCTGCTCCTTCTGCTTGTACTCTCTCTCTGTGTCAAATATAAAATAAAATCTTTAAAAAAATGCTCTTAAAATTGAGATACAATTCACATATCATGAATCTCACCTTTTTGTTTTTCAGAGAGAATGAGAGGGGGAAGGTAGGGGAGGGCAGAGGGAGAGGGAGAGAGAGAGTCTGAAGCACATTCTCTACCCACCATGGAGCCCTATGCGGAGCTCGATCTCATGACCCTGAGATCATGACTTGAGCCAAAATCAAGAGTCAGACGTTCAACCGACAGAGCCATGCAGGCATCCTAAAATTCACCATTTTTAAAAAAGATTTTATTTTTTATTTGACAGAGAGACACAGCTAGAGAGGGAACACAAGCAGGGGGAGTGGGAGAGGGAGAAGCAGGCTTCCCTTCCAAGCAGGGAGCCCAATGTGGCGCTCAATCCCAAACACTGGGATCATGACCTGAGCCGAAGGCAGATGCTTAATGACTGAGCTACCCAGGTGCCCCTAAAATTCACCATTTTAATGTGTAAAATTTAGTGGGCTTTTGTGTCTTCACAAATGTGTGCAACCATCACCACTACCTAATCCCAGAATATTTTTATCATCCTCAAAAGTAACCCTATACCCATTAGAAACTATTGCCCTCTCCCCTCTCACTACAGTCTCTGGGGGCTAATGATCTATTTCCTGTTTCTATGGATTTATCTATTCTGAACATTTCATGGGATCATCTCATAAATGGCCTTTTGTGACTAGCTTTTTTCTCTTAGCACAAAGTTTTAAGGTTCGCCCATGTTGTAGTATGTGTCAATATTCCATTCTTTTTTATGGCCGAATAGTATTGCATTGTATGGATATGCCACATTTATCCATTCATCAATTGTTGGACATTTGAATTGCTTCTGTTTTTGGCTATAATAAATAATGCTGCTATGAACATTCATATACAAGCTTTTTAAATGAACATATGTTTTTAATTCTCTAGGTTATATACTAAGAGTAGAATTGCTAGACAATGTGAAAGCTCTCTATATATTGATATTAATATATTAATATTTTGAGGAACTGTCAAGGTGTTTCCAGTTTCTGCACCATTTTTGCATTTCTACCAGCCATGTATGAGGGTTCCAGTATCATCATATTTTCACAGTAACTGTTATATTCTGGTTTCTGGATTTTTTTTTTAATGATAGCTATTCTAGTGGATATGAAGTGGTATCTCATTGCGCTTTTGATTTACATTTCCTTAGTGACTAATGATGTGGCGCATCCTTTCATGTGCTTATTGACCTTTTGTGTGGCGCATCCTTTCATGTGCTTATTGACCTTTTGTATATCTTATTTGTAATGCTTATTTAAAATTTTGGTTATTTGTCTTTCCATCATTGAACTCAATGATACTGTATTCTTTGTGTAGTCTTGATACCAGCCCTTATCAGATGTATGATTGTAAATATTTTCTCCAGTTTTGTGGGTTGTCTCTTTATTTTCACATGCAAAAGTTTTAAATTTTGTTGAAGTCTTATTAATCAATTTTTTTAGATGCTTATGCTTTGAGTGTCGTATGTAAGAAACCATTGCTTAATCATGAAGGTCATGAAGATTTACTTTTATGTTTTTTTCTGAGGATTTTTATAGTTTAAGCTTTAATACTTAGAATATTTAGATTTTTGATGTATTTTGACTGAATTTCATTATATGGTGTGAAGAAGGGTCCACATTCATTTCTCTGTATGGGGATATCCAGTCACCCTGGAACGACTGACTGAAAAGGTTTATTTTCCCATTGACTGGTCTTGATGTCCTTGCTGAAAATTAATTGATATAAATATATGGATTTAATTCCATTCCCTTGATCTGCGTGTCTATCCTTATGCCTGCCTTATACTTTATTGACTTGTGTAACTTTGTAGTTAGTTTTGAAATTAGGAAGTCTGAGTCTTTCAATTTTCCTTTTTTGTTTTCAAGATTGTTTTAGGTATCCTGGGTATCTTGTAATTCCGTATAAACCTTAGGATCAGCTTTTCCATTTCTGTAAAAAAGTCAATTGAAATTTTTTTAGAGATTGTAATGAATCTTTAGCTCAATTTTGGGAGTATTGCCATCTTGACAATATTAAGTCTTCTAGTCCATGAACAGGGGATGTCTTTCCATTCATTTAGGTCTCTCATTTCTTTCATCAATGCTCTGTAGTTTTCAATGAATAAGTCTTGCAATTCTTTGGTTACATTTATTCTTATATATTTTATTCTTTTTGATGCTATTGTAAATGGAATTGCTTTCTTAATTTCATTTTCAGATGGCCATTGTTAGTGTACAATAATACAACTGATTTTTGTATATTGACATATTTTGCAACCTTGCTAAACTTACGAATATCTCCAATTGTGTGTTTTTGTGTGTGTGTGTATGTATATGTGGATTCTTAAGGATATTCCACATAGAATATCATGTCATCTACAAAGAGATAATATACTTCTTCCTTTGCAATATTGATGTATTTTATTTATTTTTCTTGCCCAATTACTGTGTCTGGAACCTCCACTACAATGTTGAATAGAATTGACAAGAGTGGACATTCTTGTCTTGTTCCTGGTTTTAGGAGGAAAGAAATTTCTTTCATAGTTAAATATGATGTTAGTTGTGGATTTTTCATGAACACTCTTTATCATGTTGAGGAAATACCCTTTTATTCCTAGTTATCTGATTTTTTTTTTGTGAAAATGTGTGGGATTTTGTCAAATTTTTTTTTTGCATCTGCTAAAATGATTGTGTGGGTTTTTTATTTTATTAATGCGTTATATTGATTGATTTTCATAGGTTGAATTAATTACTTTTCTGGGATAAATTTTACTTGGTTACAGTGTACAATCTTTTTATATGCTGCTGGGTTTCATCTGCTAGTATTTTGTTGAGAATTTTTACATCTATATTCACAAAAGATATTGGTTTGTATTTTTCTTCTGATGCCTTTGGTTTTGGTAATAATAGCCTGATAGGATGAGTTATGAAGAATTCCCTGACTAAAATACATATTTTTATTTATATATGATAGAGTCTCAGATAGTATTAGTGTTCTCCAGAGAAACAAAATAGGATAAATAGATAGAATATATATAGATTATATCTAAATTGTATAATATTATATATTATATAGACTATAGCTTATATATATAGTCTCTATATATAGACTCTCTCCCCCCCTATATATTTGGTCTCTGTATATCTATCTTTGTATTTCTCTATTTAGAGATATTATAGGAACTGATTATGGAGGCTGAGAATTCCCATGATCTGCCATCTGCAAGCTAGAGAACCAAAAAGGTGGCAGTATAATCTAATCCTAATCTAAAGGCCTGAGAATTGTGTGTGTGTGTGTGTGTGTGTGTGTGTGTGTGTGTGTGTTGGGGGTGTGTGTGTTGGGACAGGGGGTTGATTTAACTCCTGGTCCAAGTCCGAAGGTCCATGAACCAGGAGCTCCAGTGTCTGAGGGCAAGAGAAGATCGATGTCCCAGCTCAATTTCCCCTTTCCTCCACCTTTTTGTTCTATTCAGGCGCCCAACAAATTTGATGACGTCCACCCACATTAGTAAGGGTGCTCTTCTTTACTCAGTCTATTAATTCAATTGCTAGTCTTGTCCAGAAACATCCACACAGATACAACCAGAAATAATGTTTTAGTAGCTTTCTGGGCATCACTTAGCCCAGTTAGGTTTATGCATAACATTAATGGTCAGAAAGACATTCAGGTTTGATCATTTTTTAAAATTCAGGAATAGTACAAAACAGATAATAAAAATAATCCATAACGACTTTTCAGTATGTGGGTGTATTTTCTTTTAGTACCTTTTCTAGAAGCTATTACATTTATGCATATATTTAATATCAATTACAAATGATTTTAATCATACTTTTCACATAATTTTTTCTTCTTTATTCATTCAATTCTGTCTTATGAGTGGGTTCCTATATCACTAGCATCTCTTCAAAAACACACATTAATGTTATTGCTCAATATTCCATTCTGTAATTCCTTCAATCACAACAGACTTTTCTCTTTTTGATATTTAGATTATTTTAATGCTGCTTTGTGCTTTTATAAGTAGTGCTCTCTGAGTCATCTTGGCCTTTGGTGCATCTTTGGTTTGCTAAAATAGTTCTAGAAGTGAAACATAGGATCAAAAGCCAGGAACATTTTTAAGGTTCTTCATCCGCTTGCTGGGCTGAAAAAGGTTTACCGATTTATACTTCTCACTTCAAATGAATTTTTGTTTACAGCACCACCAATACTTCTGTTTTATAGATATTTTTTACTTTTCTATCCCGCTGGAAACAATTCTATTATATGGGATCTTGTATAACACTTGGCTTAGAAAATAAAATATAAAAAGCCATTGTTTACTAGCATACTGTTTCTGTAGTACCCAAGTACATACAGTGTTCAAGTTTGTTTTCTAATCAAAAAACAAGAGGGGTCGGTGACACCAAAGGAGATATTTCATATTGGAACCAATTTATTCTTTATAACGTTTTTAAATTTAATTTAATGTGTTTAGTTAAGTTTTACCTAGCACATAACTGGTTTGCAGTGGTAGCTTATCTATAAAATGATAAAGGCTTATGGGGTGTAAATGCTGACATTATAAATATGACTTAAAAATATACTTTTGTTGTTGGCTTGATTAAACAAATGCATCAGATTGAATGAAGTATTTCTGATTGTTACAACAATTTGCTATTCATGTAAAGCTCCCAGTGTGGACTGTCTCTGTATTAAAGGAACACAACAATTTCTCCTAGCAGCACCATCCTATACCTTCTCCCCAAAATCAAACTTTTTTTTTTTTTTTTAAGATTTTATTTATCTGTTTGTCAGAGAGAGAGTGCAAGAGACAGAGGGGGCGCCTGGGTGGCGCAGTCGTTGGGCGTCTGCCTTCGGCTCAGTGCGTGATCCTGGCGTTCTGGGATCCAGTCCGGGCTCCTCCGCTGGGAGCCTGCTTCTTCCTCGTCCATTCCCCCTGCTTGTGTTCCCTCTCTCGCTGGCTGTCTCTCTGTCACATAAATAAATAAAATAGTCTTAAAAAGACAGAGAACACAAGCAGGGGGCGTGGCAGGCAGAGGTAGAAGCAGGCTCCCCACTGAGCAACGAGCCTGATGCAGGGCTTGATGCCAGGACCTCAGGATCATGATCTGAGCCTAAGGCAGACACTTAACTGACTGAGCCACCCAGGCACCCGTTCCAAAACCAAACTTCTAAAAGATATAGCTAGGAGATCATGTTCGCAGATGTTTATTCAGGGAGGCATATAATTTTTCAAGTTTGTAAAAATTCTTTGTAATTCCAGTATGTAAAACCATTAAGACACTCTAACCAATTTTTCTTTTCTAATGTGTTAGATTCATAAAAGGTGCTTCTCTGTATGGTGTACAAAGTGGGCTATTCTTTAGGGAGAGCTGCAGAGTCAAGGCACCCCTTGGTTCTCCAGGATGGACACCACTGGCACCAACACCTTTTGTCTTCATCTGCTTCAGGCTTCACAACAAAGTGACTTCACCCCATTGCTCAGAGCTCTCCATTCCCTGCTAGCAGTAAAGGGTGAACACCAGCCCAATGAGCCCAGAGTTCTGATGAAGCCATGTGCCTGGCCAGGTCATCCTTGGGTTTTGCTTTAGCTCTTAGCTTTGTAATAAACTGTGAAATAGCTAAGGGCAATCAGTTCACCCCATGGCTTGTTTTCAGCAAGTAACAAAGAAACTCATTCAACATAGAAAATTGTATCCTTTTTAGACAGGGAATAAGATCAATATTCTAATTTATCTTAAAAGAGCCAGTATCTTAAAACAGAAAACAGAAAAGTGATTCAGTTACTCCCGAAGAGATTGGATTTTGCCTTCTCCCTTAATTACACTGAACATAAATTATTCAAAATATCAGAAACTAGCAAAACAATTTTAATCAGTATTTTCAAACCTTCCATATCCTGCCTTCTTCACCCTGCAAAACTTAAACTGAAGAAAACAAACAAGGAATGAAACAAAGGAAATCTACACTAAGATTGTGAATAAGTAGCAAACTGAGCTCTTTTTCTGTACTGCTTTGCTCTCTGCACTGGCATGTTGGCAAACAAAGTGCCTGGAAGATACTTGTAACAGCAGAGGAAAGGGGAAGGTCAAATGAGCTGGAGAAGCCACCAACTCAGTGAGCAGTCCTGAGATAATAGAGAGCTGACTGCAATGAAATGGAAATGAGCAAATAATGACTGCATACACAAATAAGCCATCAGTCTTCAGAATCATTTTGGAACTGTGTGATGATATGCGGATCACTCTCTTGCAAAAAGACATTTTCAAAGATTGAAAGGGCGGGCAGGGGAGGGCAACAGGAATGACTCTGTGCACGGCTTCTGGAATGATGATGCTTTGTCCCTCTCTGCACCATTCTGAAAAAGGAATGAAAGTTCCTCATGATTGCAATCCCCCAGCCCTTCCCACTGCCATGAGGCTGGCTGCAGTAGGTCATCAAATTTTGTGGCTAAGGAGTGGGAAATCCCAGTCCCGATGACCTGTTTTTGATGAAATCACTTGCAATTCCTGTCATTTGTAGGTGTTGGTGTTAAACTGGTGGAAATCTTTTGAAAATATTTTGTAATGACATTAGCATGATAAAAAGCAATCTTGACTTAGGCTACAATAAGCTCTGCTACTTATTGATAATGTATTCCCAGGCATGGCATGTAAATAGCCCTGGCTTTGGTTTCTAGGCTGGACCTTATAAAAAATAAATTAGGCAATTAGTCAGAAATAATTTTAATGGCTATACAAATGATTAATATTTTAGTGACAGTATTCTGGTTGGGTACATATGTAACCCATCCTTAGGGAATGGGAAAAAGATAACACTACAAACATAGATTGCTATATTGGGTGGGAAGTTTGAGTAAAAGCAAAGTAAGTTTCATAACTGCAACATTTCTATGCAGTGGAGTAAACATTTTTGTTGGGGAGCTCTTTTGTTCCTGCTAAAACCCAAGGAAGTCTATTTAATCCCTTCTCACCATCAAAACAGAGGCTGTCATTGATAGTGAGCAAAAGAAAGAAAACAGGTGGTAGTAATTTTGCAGAACATACTTTGAAAGAGTAGTTACACCTCTCTATGAAGCAGTGAATTAACTAGAACTATAAAACTGCAGTCAATGAAGTCAGGGTAAACCTGGCTCAGTTTTTTAACATAACTTGAGATGTCTCTGCAATTAATAGAAATATCTAAATAGAAGTGTCCCCTTGTTTTCTTTTTTTAATTAGGTTTTTATTTATTTATTTATTTGAGAGAGAGTGAGAGAGAGAGAGACAGAAGGATCAGAGGCAGAGGGAGAGGGAGAGGGAGGCTCCCTGCTGAGCAGGAAGCCTCATGTGGTGCTCGATTCCAGGCCCTGAAATCATGACCTGAGCTGAAGGCAGAGGCTTAACCAACTGAGCCACACGGGTGCCCTTATTTTATTTTATTTTTTGAGATATAATTGACATACAACATTATATTAGTTTCAGACGTACAACATAATGACTCAACATTTGTATATATTGTGAAAGGAAATGTCCTTTTAAACAAGAACAGACTGGTGACGGTCTGGATAGAATCAGAAGAGAGACAAGAGCCACCCACTACTGGTGAAAAGTTCTCTGCATCTCTTTGATGAGGAGACATTGCAAGTTAACACAGAAACCTCACCTAATACTATTTGTGATTTGTTATATATTATTACATATGAATATGTGTGTGTGTGTGTGTGTGTATATATATATGAAAGTTAATGTAAACTTTATATACTCTCCATTTTGTCCTTTTCAGAATATATCTAAAAAAGTCCTTTTGTTGTCTGAGTGTGTCTCCTGTGACAAATAGCCCTTCTAGCTAACTAGTGACCTATATTTTTTGCTCATGTCTCATGCCCACCTCATTCATTTATTCACTCCTTCACTCATTCATTCATTCAATAAACATTTATGAAGCACTCACTATGCCCTAAGTACTGTGCTTGGTGCATGAAAATTAGTAAGTAAAGAAAGAACCTTGTTTTCCAGAAATTCAGCATCTTGCGACGGGAGAATGGCATTAAAACAAGTCTCTAAGCAATTGTCATCTCCATCTTGTCACTATCCTATCCAGCTGGTTCTAGAAAAATTCCACCTAGCTCATTCACTGGTTTGGACCCCATGAATATGTCAATCTTCATCAATCCTTCTACTGTTTATTAAGTGTAAAATGCTGGGCAGGCTTTAAAAACCTTGCTAGGTCTAGCTACTCAATATTTACCCCAAAGTCAAATGTCTCATATTTAATTAAGTGTAAAAATTAGCAAGACTGAGTCAGCTCTGTCTTCAAAGATCAGTCAGCCAGCTCTGTCTTCAAAGATAGGTCTACTTATAGAACAAACACAACAAAAATATTAGCCTGGGACTGCCCAAGATGGTTAGTTTGATCTGGTGAAGAAAATTATGAATAAATATTAAAACCCAGAAGCAGCATAACGGTTACTATATAATTAGTAACTATGTGCCAACCACAGCCTTTAATTATATTACTTGAACTATAATAAGGCAATACATTAGGACAGCTTGGCTTTTGGCTTCAAAAACTTGGCATAATGTGAGCCGCTCGTACATGCCTACAATGATATTTTCCTCCATTTTGTTATGGCAGCTGAATTATCCTTCAACAAATCAATGTGCCTCTCACATTTGAACATATTGAGTTAAAGCAGAGGAAACAGGAAAAGCCATCAGCCAGCACCCCCTGGTGTCAGACCCTGCGATGCCCTCTTCCCATCATGCGAACGCTAACCTCCCCTCTGAGCCACCCTCACGTTCACCGTTCCATCTGCTCTGAACAGAGGGGAGAGAGGCCGGTCATGTCTTCCGCACCAGGCTTCTGATCCTGCCAGATTGCACTGGTCTTTAACCATATGCCACACATTATTAGAGAACAGATCTTTCTATTTGCATGACAAGCTGTGGATTCTGGCCGGGCCTCCAGGGCCAAGTCCAGGTAGAGCACTGAGTGTCCGCCGGATGTTCCCCCGATAGCTGTGAAGAGCACGGGCTCTGCTTGGTCCCCGCCGCGCTCCAACTGCGGCACCTCCGCTGTGGGATTCGCAGTAGGTCATTCCCTCTAGGCTTCCGCCCTGTCGGTAAGGTGGAGGTTTGTCAATCTGCCCCACTGAGCTAGATGTCGAGGCAGGGACGGTGTGGGCTCCCTATAGGTCTGTGATCAAAGCCTGCTCTTCATTTACTGATCATTCGACCGCGGGCAATAACTTCCGCTCTAAAATGGAAATACTTCCATTGCTGCCACGGAGGGCTCTGCGGCAATTAAATGGGCTAATAAAGAATCACACGTGGCACGTAAGGGACTTGGTGAAGTGTTAGCCATCAGTGTCACCACGTTTTTGTAAAGATTAAGGGAGATAAATTCATTTCTAAGTTTAGAGCAGTAACTAGGAAATTGAAAACACTCAAAGATGGCGGCAATTGTTATTGTACTGTTATCCTTTCAGTTATGTTTTATATGAGCTCTGTCATTCTGACGTAGCAGAGGTTTACTTCTCCCTTGAAGTTGGGGTAAAGTTATATAGGGCTGTGCAACTGTTGGTACCCGGAACGCAGAGTATGGACAACTATTTAAACCAAGCATAACAAAACTCGGGGGTGGATTTTTTTTTCCCTTCCATTGATCCAGATTTTAACATAGCAAGCAATGGCGTTCCTTTCGTGATTCCCATGTGCAACCGAGGTCTTTTGGGAATGTGAAATGTACTGACAACGCAAGGAGCAGGGTGAGCTCCTCCTTGGGGATGTTTACTTATTCACTTTTGCAAAAGTGAATTCGACTGTCAAGATGTTGTTTGTGGTTTTTGGGTTTTCCTCTCTTTTTTTTTTTTTTTTTAAATCAACTAATTACTGTAGAATTGCTGATCTCTGAATTCTTTGCTCAGATTGGAGAGGAAGCGTAAATGGATACCAGGACTTCAATTGTATATACAGCCCTCTGCAGGTTTCCCACAAAGAGCTGAGGAAAACAGTATGTCTCTTTCTACAAACTGAAGAGGATCTGGAGCACAAGTAAAGGTATGTTATTCTCGTACGTGTTTTCTTTATTTGGTTTTAAAGATACGCCAAATTGCTAGTCTAATGGGATGGCCAGGAGTAAGCTTCTAGTCTTTTCCCTTTGTTACCGTAGACGGCTTGCAACAGATATACCCAATTTTAAATAACCAGAAATGAAATTCAACATTGTTGCTCTGCTGTGAGCCTCCTAATTTAACAAGACATATTTTGGCCAGGCCCACCAAGCAATATTTCTTCAAATTTATTGGGCATTAACTTTCCATCTTCTATATTTTGCAGTTAATGGAGGTAAGAAGCAGATTTTTGAGGGGAAAGAAGTGTTACTTGAGGGGCAAAAGTGATCTATTTCACCCATGTAGGTGTCATAACCTCTATTCTCTGTTGTAGTTGTTGTTATTTTGCTCCATATAACTTTAAAAATACCATCTTTGCTTATAATCTTATGTCTTCTGTACAATATTTTTCAGTGCTGAAATATAAGCTGTTTCCTTTTTTTCTGTTCAGAAAAGATCCTTAGCAATTTGCCAATGCTTTCTGCCTAATAGTCATTGATTTTTCTGATCTTTGTGATTAGATGTGGTGATTTTTCTTCCAGATCCCTTACTTAACAGGAGATAATTTCTAGGAAACAAGAATCTTTCCATTATGTGCCCCTAATTAGCCTTCAGACGTCTGTGCTGATTGCCACATGTGCAGAGGTGTGTGAGAAAGGCTGGTGCTCGGCTGCCAGACCTGCCCTTACTGTCATTCAGTGCGAGCATCAGGCTCACCACCCATGCGTCTCTGCAGGACTGTCTTAGTCACTGACCAAGCGAGGAACTAATGAACTGAGCCTCTAAAATTTCTCCTCAATTAATAAAATGCCCTTTTGTATATAAGGAATATAAAATTGGTACAAGCCAATATAATACTGGTAAAAATAAGTAAACATCAATGGACGGGGTAGTTAGTGAGAAAGGCATAGATATTGGAATTAAGTAGAGCAAAGGTCCTATCATTTTTTTGGGGGGGGTGCAGGTTATTTAATTCCCTAAATTTTGTTCTGTGGTCTATAAAATAGGGCATCAAAATATTATGAAAATTCAGTGACTCAAGGTATGTAAAGCGACTCTTCATTTCCTTCACATGAAAGTACCACCTAAAAGAAAGAACCAGTTAGCTTATTTCCTCGCTGACTGGCTCATCGGTTGCCATGAAGCCTCTTCATAGAAACCATCCTGCTACCAGCTCATCCTAGACTGAGCTGAGACCCACCACGGGTAGCACCATAGCTGAGTTTGCATTCACCATGCTCCAAAGGCCAAGAAGTGGCCTACAACAAAGGCCAGATGATACATGCATTCTGAATTATATTCAAAATAAACATAAGCCTCAGAGAAAGGGGGGTGGGCAGTCAGTCTGATCACTCCAATCTAGATTGAGTTTCTGGTATAATCCTTGCTTCTATTAAGATCATTCTAAAATGGTAGGATGTGAACCAGAGATCTCCAAACTGTGGGCAAGCCATGATTAGAGAAGGAACCCTTGGGAGTCTGTATCACTGGGGCACCTGGGTGGCTCAGTCGATTGAGCATCTGCCTTCGGCTCAGGCCATGATCCTAGAGTCCTGGGATCGAGCCCTGCATCGGGGTCCCTGCTCAAGTGGGCAGCCTGCTTCTCCCTCTGCCTGCTGCTCCCCCCTGCTTCTGCTCTCTCTCTGTCAAATAAAAAAAAATACATAAATAATCTTAAAAAAAAAAGAGTCTGTGCCATGTGGCCACTGCAGCTGAGTCTGACTGAATAATGCTTTACCGTCCCACACATTTATTATATTTCATATCACTGTAAAAACTAACTCTGAGAACTCAGAGATTGCCACAGCCACAGTGAAAGGCAACAGCATCATACCAGTAATAACTAATTAGAAAATGTAATAAGAGAGGAGGGAGTTAAGATGGCGGAGGAGTAGGGGATCCCTTTTTCAGCCGGTCCCCTGAGTCGAGCTGGATAGGTACCAGACCAGCCTGAACACCCATGGAATCAGCCTGAGACGCAGGAAGATACATCTGGATCTCTACAAATGAACATCTCCAGCGCTGAGTATTGAGGTACGAAGCGGGGAGCCGTGAATCTGTGCTCAGATATCGGAAGATAAACGGAAGGGGGAGGGAGTCGCCGAGTTCGGGCGCCGGGAAGCGGTAGCCACCTGCACGGGGGAGTGGGTGGACTCACGAACCGGCACCCGCGAGACAGCAGACTGAGACCGTGAGCCGGGGAACGCCATGACCAGACTGAAACAGAGCTCTGGTGTGCTCACTGGAACCACATTGAGACCGGGAGCTCCGGAGCGCGTGGGGGTGGCGGGCGGCTGGCAGTGTAAGAAACACAAAGGACAGAGATGCACCGGCCCTGGAAGTGAGGGCTGGGACGTCGGGTGTGGGGCACACATCACAGGATGCTGCAGGGTTGAGCAGCACCAACAGAAACAGAGTTAAACTGGCCAGAACATCAGTGGAGAACAGTTCGCGAACCTTCTGTTCTGAGACAGAGGCTGAGATTCGGCCACTGCTGCTCTGACTCTCAGAAGAGGCACAGCAAACTGCCAGGGAAAGCCACCAGAGAACAAAAGCCTGGAAATACCGGCTCACAGTGTGCCCATCCCCATCCCCCATCATAGGGGACACGGAGACTCTACCCAAACAGGGTTGCCTGACTATCAGCACGGCAGACCCCTCCCCCAGAAGGCAGGCTGAAAAATCAAGAAGCCCACATCCCTAAGATCCCTATGAAACAAGGGCGCACGGCCTGGGTCCCGGGTCAATAATTTGGGCTCTGGACAACCCCACAACCTCTCCTCATCAGAATGACGAGAAGGAGAAATCCCCCCCCCCAGCAAAGAAAAGACAATGAGTCTGTGGCCTCTGCCATAGAACTAATGGATATGGATATAACCGAATTATCAGAAATGGAATTCAGAGTAACAATGGTCAAGATGATGTGTACACTTGAAAAAAGTATTAACGAAAATGTTAATGAGAATATAGAATCTCTAAGGGTGGAAATGAGAGTGAATCTGGCAGAAATTAAAAATTCTATGAGCCAAATGCAGTCAAAACTAGAGGCTCTGATGGCCAGGGTGAATGAGGCAGAAGAATGTATCAGCGAATTGGAGGATGGGTTAGTAGAAGAGAAAGCTAAAACAGAAACTGGGCTCAAAAAAATCCAATCTCAAGAATGTAGGTTACGGGAGATTACTGACTCAATGAAACATTCCAATGTCAGAATCATCGGCATCCCCGAGGGGGTGGAGAAAAACAGATGTCTAGAAGAGATATTTGAACAAATTGTAGCTGAAAACTTCCCTAATCTAGCAAGGGACACAAACATTCGTGTCCAAGAGGCAGAGAGGACCCTTCCCAAGCTCAACCACAACAAACCTATGCCACGTCACGTCATAGTGCAATTCGCAAATATTAGATCCAAGGATACAGTATTGAAAGCGGCCAGGGCAAAGAAATTTCTCACGTACCAAGGCAAAGGTATCAGAATTACGTCAGACCTGTCTACACAGACCTGGAATGAGAGAAAGGGTTGGGGGGGGGCATTTTTCAAGCTCTTTCAAAGAAAAACATGCAGCCAAGGATCCTTTATCCAGCAAGGCTGTCATTCAGAATTGATGGAGAAATAAAGACCTTCCAGGATTGCCAGACCTTGATGTGAGACAGGAATCCATCAAAATCCTAGAGGAGAACATAGGCAGCAACCTCTATGCCATTGGCCAAAGCAACCTTTTTCATGACACATCTCCAAAAGGCAAGAGAAACAAATGATAAAATGAACTTGTGGGTCCACATCAAAATAAAACGCTTCTGCACAGCCAAGGAAACAGTCAAAAAAACTAAGAGGCAGCCCACGGAATGGAAGAATATATTTGCAAATGATGCTACAGATAAAAAACTGGAATCCAAGATCTACAAAGAACTTCTCAAACTCAATACGCAAGAAAGAAATAAACAAATCATAAAATGGGCAGAAGACACATCTCCAAAGGCAAGAGAAACAAAAGATAAAATGAACTTGTGGGACTTCATCAAGATAAAAAGCTTCTGCACAGCCAAGGAAACAGTCAAAAAAACTAAGAGGCAGCCCACGGAATGGAAGAATATATTTGCAAATGATGCTACAGATAAAAAACTGGAATCCAAGATCTACAAAGAACTTCTCAAACTCAATACACGAGAAACAAATAAACAAATCATAAAATGGGCAGAAGATATGAACAGACACTTTTCCAATGAAGACATACAAATGGCTAACAGACACATGAAAAAATGTTCAAAATCATTAGCCATCAGGGAAATTCAAATCAAAACCACACTGAGATACCACCTTACGCCAGTTAGAATGGCAAAGATAGACAAGGCAAGAAACAACAATTGTTGGAGAGGATGTGGAGAAAGGGGATCCCTCCTACATTGTTGGTGGGAATGCAAGTTGGTACAGCCACTCTGGAAAACAGTGTGGAGGTCCCTTAAAAAG
Organism: Ailuropoda melanoleuca; assembly: GCF_002007445.2. NCBI lineage: Eukaryota > Metazoa > Chordata > Mammalia > Carnivora > Ursidae > Ailuropoda > Ailuropoda melanoleuca. The sequence goes on from NC_048226.1 coordinate 32,118,281, forward strand.
TTAAAAATTGAACTACCCTATGACCCAGCCATTGCACTACTGGGTGTTTACCCCAAAGATACAGACGTAGTAAAGAGAAGGGCCATATGCACCCCAATGTTCATAGCTGCATTGTCCACAATAGCCAAATCATGGAAGGAGCCGAGATGCCCTTCAACAGATGACTGGATTAAGAAGCTGTGGTCCATATATACAATGGAATATTACTCAGCTATCAGAAAGAACGAATTCTCAACATTTGCTGCAACATGGACGGCACTGGAGGAGATAATGCTAAGTGAAATAAGTCAAGCAGAGAAAGACAATTATCATATGATTTCTCTCATCTATGGAGCATAAGAACTAGGAAGATCAGTAGGGGAAGCAAGGGATAAAGAAAGGGGGCGTAATCAGAAGGGGGAATGAAGCATGAGCAACTATGGACTCTGAGAAACAAACTGAGGGCCTCTGAAGGGAGGGGGGTGGGGGAATGGGATAGGCTGGTGATGGGTAGTAAGGAGGGCACGTATTGCATGGTGCACTGGGGGTTATACGCAAATAATGAATCATCGAACTTTACATCAGAAACCGGGATATACTGTATGGTGACTAACATAATATAATAAAAAAACATTAAAATAAAAATAAAAGAAAATGTAATAAGAACAAATTATATTCCCAATTAGCAATAAAAATATACGGTATCTGGGGATAAATCCAATAAAAGGACTGTAAAACTACATGGAGAAAACTTTAAAGCGTTACTGAACGATGTAAAGAAAGATATGAATAAATAAAGTGAAGTATAACATGGTCATGGTTAAAAAGACTATGTCACAAAGGTGTCCATTTCCCCCAGATTAATCTTATAAATTCAATGCAAATTAATTCCAGGAACCCCAGTAGAATTTCTTTTGTGAAAATTGACTAGTTAATTATAAAATTCACATGGAAATGTTAAGAGCCAAGAGTAGTGACGATATTTTAAAGAACCACTTGAGAGAGTTCTCCATATCCGATAAGACAAATTGCAAAGCTATAGGAATCAGGATCCTATGGGGTAGATAAAGAGACACGCAGAACAGTAAGAGTCCAGATTCATTTATATAGGAAAACAGAGGAGGCATTGTGAATCAGTGTGGAAACGGGCAGATATTTGATAAATAGTTCTGGAATTATTGTTTATCCATATAGGAAAAGATCTCTTTAACACTCTAGATACAAAACAAATTTATGATGTATTAAAGACCAAAATATTTTAGAAGAAACGTATCATAAGAAGGGAAGAATTTCTTAAATAAGGCACATACACAAAAACTACTTAACACTAAAGTTTCTGTTCAAAAATTATACCATAAACAACTTTAAAGTAAACTATAGACTTGGAGGATATGTTTAAAAGGTGCATAACTGGCAGAGATTATTATTCAGAATTTATAAAGAACTTCACATGGCAATCATATACAGAGAAATCACCCAATAGAAAATGGACAAAGGAAATGAATGGGTAATTTACAGATGGAAACCTGAATATATTGTAAATATATGACAATTTCACCACCTATGCAGTAAATGTAAATTAAAACAGTTAACTACAGTTATATTTACAACTATCAGATTGACAACTATTTAAAAAGGTAATAATGCCAAGTTTTGGCAAGTATGTGGAGCAATAAACTCTTAAATCACAAACTGCTTTTGGTCATGTAAATAGGTGCAACCACATTGGAGCAAAATTTGACGATAGAGAAATAGGTTAATATGCCCAAGCACTAAGACCAGAAATTCAGCTCATGAAAATATGTAACAGGAAAAATCTCTCACATGTGCTCAAGGAAATGTACGCAAAAATGTTTATGACAAGACTATTTTGAATACTCAGCAACTGGAAGCCATCTGTGCATTTCAAAAGATATTAGATGATTTAATTATGATGCATTTAAGAAATGAAATAATATACCAGAGTTAATGAATTAATATCAATATACATAAACCTAAAAAATGACATAGAATAAAAAACACATTGTAGAAGTAGAATGTAAAATGTAAAAAATGTAAACATACTACTACTGCTTAGGTATGTAATAATGTACAGTTATTATGTTAAGGAATAAGTGGGGAAAGGGGGGAATGGCATCAGAGAAAAATATAAAAGAGCATTGAAATGTATCATTAAAGTTTTAAATAAACCTAAGGAAATGTGGCTAAGGATTCGTCAAAATGTATTAATGTATGATCAAGCCCATGGTTCACATCTATTTTAGATTTTATTTTAATTAATTAATTAATTAATTTTCTTTTTTTACTTTTTTTTTCCACGTTCAACTGCTGTTCACATGGAACCCTTCTCCACTTGGACCTTCAAAGTGCTCTTTTGAATATTTGCTACGACCACCAAGATCTGCACCTGCGGCAGCTCCACCCAGGCCTGCGCCCTAGGCTTCGAGTCTCACTGCAGTGGCCCTCCTACTCGTGTGTGGGGGGATAGCCCCCGTGGGGTGGGGGTTGGGGGGACCTGTGTCCTGGGAGGGCTCCGCAAAGGGAACCACCGCCGCTTCCCTTCTCCCTCCCCTTCCCCTCCCCCTCCCACCCCTCTCCACTCCAGTCCCTCTTTCCCGAGTCACTGACTGCCAGTGTCTGCCTGGTATGGGCCTCGTGCTCCAGTGTCAACCATTTTCAGGACTAGTTGATTCAGTAGGTGAGCTGTTACACACTCCCTGGCTGATTCCGACTTCCATGGCCACTGTCCTGCTTATTTTAGATTTTAGATATTTTATTTTTCAGTTCCAGGATTCCCTCAATTTTTTGTTTCTGTGTCTCTCCTGAAATTTTTTATCTTTTTACCTTTACAATTCTCCTTTTCTAGAGATTCTTTTGCACATGTATACTGATTACTTTTAAATCTTCACCAAGTAATTTCAGTATTTGGGCTGTCTGTCAGACTGTTTCTATTAACTATTTTTTTTCTCTTGATGGTGGGCCACTCTCTCAACCATTAAATTATTAGCATACATTATTCAGTAAAAGAAACCATAGTTCCTTGGAGTAGTGAAAGTAAAAATACGCTCAATAAAAAAAGGGGGTTGGGGAAGCTTGCTGAAAGGCCCCAGGAGCTAATAAGGAGTTTCCAGTGGGCAAAACTGGAACAATTTGAGCAACAAAATAATGGTCATATTGGATTATAACTCATAAAATAAAACAGGCATCCATGAGTCCATGCCGATATAAATAAATAATTGAATAAATAGGTGCATGGGAGAAAAGAGAAAGTTCTTTCTTACAGAAGAATTCTAATTAATATATGTAGAAGGTATGAAGGAAATATAAAATTAACTTTGGGCAAATACCACAGTGATAATTGCTGCAAACAGGATCCACCCACTGATACAAAGATTAGGATTTTAGGGGCACCTGGGTGGCTCAGTCGGTTAAGTGTCTTCCTTTGGCTCAGGTCATGATTGAAGGGGATGGCGCCCCATGTCTGGTTCAGCAGGGAGCCTGCTTCTCCCTCTCCCTCTGCCAGCCACTCCCTCTGATTGTGCTCTCTCTCTGTCAAAAAAAAAAACAACAAAAAAACACAACAACAACAAACCAACCCAAAACAAAACAAAACAATTTTAGCATTTTAGGAGAAACAGTATGCATAGTCTTAATATGCTTCTCACAAATATTCATCAATTATAAAAAGAAAAATAGTGTGGGGCACCTGGGTGGCTCAGTTGGCTAAGTGTCTAATTCTTGATTTCAGCTCAGGTTTGATCTCAGCGCCATGAGATCAAGCCCCACATTGGGCTCCACACTCAGAACAGAGTCTTTCTGAGATTATTTCACACTCCCTCTGCCCCTCCCCCCCCACTCTATCTCTCTCACATAAATAAATAGATAAAAGAAAAAAAAAGAAAGAAAAATGTAACTTTATAGTGGAAAAACCCAGCAGACATCATCTTAACCCAATGATCAAGGTTAACGGCTCCCAAAATAAGACCTACTGACATCATGTATCACATGATACGATGCAATAAAAATGGTACATCATTCCTGTGCCGTTTTTAGATAAAATGTATAAACTCAATCTAATCGTGAGAATACATTGGATAAACCTAAAGTGAGGACCAAAATGATAGACCAGTGTTTGTCAAAAGTGTCAAGGTCAGAAAAGACAAGGAAAGACTGGGGATTGGAGAAGATAAAAAGACAATTTGAAGTATTGTGGGATCCTGGATTGGATCCTGGAACTGAAAAGGACATTACTGAAAAAAATTGATGAAATTTGAATAAGATCTGGTTTGAAGTTTACTACTAGTATAATAGCAATGTTAGTTTTCTGGTTTTGATCATTGTACTATGAGTATGCAGGATATTAGCATTAGCAGAAGGTGGAAAGTCTCTATGAGAACTTTCTGTGCTATATCTGCAACTTTTCTGTGTGTCTAAATTTATTTCAAAATGGTTTAAAAAGTTACCAGCCTATCACTTGGACTATGTTGAGTCTCATTTTTCACTTTGTTAGGGTAGATACATTCCAATTTTGCCCTGAGTTGTAAGGAGTTGGTCCTTAGTCTCGGAATTAGCACTAGTGTTTCCCAATATGTATTTGAACTGTAGCGATAAAATAGTAAACCTGCCCTTCCTCCTAGCATGTGGCCTTTTTGGAGTTTCAGTGAAAAGTCGGAGTGTCACTAAGTCCTTCTAATGTGGTGAGGCTTGAACTCTCAACTCCATCTCTGGGACATCAGGCTGCTGCTGCTCACAGCTGGGCTTCTCCAATTCTCTGCTCATACATGGAGTTCAAAGACAGCAAAGAATTCGAGAGAAATTCAAGTGCAAATGTTAGGGCTGTCCTCTCTGCTGAGTCCTTTTCTCTGGGATTTCCTGCTTGGATTTCTCACTGCTCTGACAATCTTGAATTCCGACCCAACCCTTCAGTCTACTATGAGGGCTGCTTTCTGCTTGAAGGTTTGTGTGCCATGTGAACTGGCATGAGGTGGTGGGGATGGGGTGGGCGGAGCTGGAGAGGTGTGTGTCTCCTCCAGCTTCTGCCTAGGTTTGGTTGTCTTCTGCTGTCTTAAAGCTGTTGTAGTTTTATATTTTCTCCAGAGTTTAAAACTGTCTTTGAAAGGAGAGGTAGTCTATATAAGCTACTCGACCAGTACCAAGACATCCGTGTATACTAAATTTTTAATGCTTAAATAATTTTATATTGTAAATATTTAAAACAATAGAATAATTATTGGTACGTCAGGAAGTACTTTTTTTTAAAGATTGATTGATTGATTGATTTGACAGAGAGAGAGAGAGCGCGCGAGCACAAGCAGGGGAAGCGGCAGGAGAGGGAGAAGCAGGCTGGGGCTCGATTCCAGGACTCTGGGATCATGACCTGAGCTGAAGGCTGACACTTAACTGACTGAGCCACCCAGGTGCCCTGGCATGTCAGGAAGTCTTAAAGGTTTTCCAGAACCTTCATGGCCATCTCAGGGCGAAATGTAAGACAGCCTTAATGTTTTCTTTGGACTTAGCGCCTTCCTATAAGTACCTTTCCTTCATGGCAGAGATTCCTGGTCTTACTTTTAGATACTTCTCCAGGGCTCTGTTGAGTTTCAAGTGATTATCAATTTATCCAGTGCCTTTTTCAATTCCCAACACAAATACTTATTGAATGAAAAGATAGGAAGGAAGGAAGGAAGGAAGGAAGGAAGGAAGGAAGGAAGGAAGGAAGGAAGGAAGGAAGGAAAGAAGGAAGGTAGGGTCCCTGCTAAAGCAAAGCCTTGGAGCAGGACACCCAGCCTGGCAAACCTCAGGCTCACTTACAATTGCTGGTGCAATCAGTGACATTATTTTGTTTCCTGTCTGTTTCTGTCATTAATCTGCTAATATGGTAGCTGCTCTGTAAATCCACTTTCACCTGCTGTTCCTCTTTGTGGTTCACTCATTTGCTGATCTTTTCTGATCTGTGATACAAGGCCACCTCTTCACTCATGAGCTCTTATGATCACCTTCTCTAAAGAGCACCCCTTACCCCTGGCACTCTATCCTTTTCTTGTTTTTTTTTCCCCTTCATATTAATTATCTTTACCTTATATTATATCTAGTAGTACATATTATATTATAAATCTTTTATTTAAAAGATTTTATTTATTTATTTGAGAGAGCAAGAGAGATAGATATTGAGAGAACAAGTGGGAGGAGGGGCAGAGGGAGAAGCAGACTCCCCGTGGAGCAAGGAGCCCGACATAGGACTTGATCCCAGGACCCCGGGATCATGACCTGAGATGAAGGCAGATGCTTAACCAACTGAGCCACCCAGTCACCCAATATATTATATTATATGATGTTATGTTATGTTACTTTACATTTATTATATTATATTATATTACTTGTGATGTCTTCCCTAGAATATTAACAACATAAGCACAGAAATTTTGCCCTCCCCCCCAATGTTGCGTTTCCAGCATCTAGAACAGTATCTGGTGCTCAGTAAGAGCTCAATAGATACTTGTTGAATGAATAAATGAATTTTCACAACAATCCTGCAGGGCTATTATTTTTATCCTCATTGAACAAAGCACAATACTGATGATCAGGAAAATAAACTAGCCAGTTATAAAACAAGTTAGCAGATCTGAATTTTAAAAAAAGATACTCTAAAAGGCTCAGGGTTTGAAACATGGCGGATGACATGGACCAGCCACAAACTACCAACACTGTGGAAGAGCCCTTGGATCTCATCAGGCTTAGCCTGGTTGAATGAATTTATGTGAAAATGAGAAACAACAGCGAGCTTCAAGGCAGATGACATGCTTATGACCAGTATTTAAATGTGATATTGGGAGACGTGGAAGAAACTGGGACTATAGAAATTGATGAGGAAACAAAGAGACGTACAAATCACCAAAACAGAATATTCCAGCACTCTTTGTCCAGGGAGATGGTGTACTAGTTGCCCCTCCATTAAGAGTTGGCTGAAACAAAGAATTTATTGTGTATGAAACATAGGAGACTTTGTACAATTGCCTCTTTAGAAGACATTCAAAAGAGAAACTTGTGTGAATTTTGCTATTAAGAAATGACCAAGGACTCTTCCACTCTTGAAATGACTCGATTTGCAGATAACTCAAAAATTCTTAAGCTTAAAGACATTTTAATTTTTTTTCCAACTCTTTCAATAAATGGGTTCACCAAGATGCAGGAAAAAAAACCCCAAGCCCCCCCAAAAACAAAAAACCCCTTAGATGTTTTGACTCTATGTCCATTTCTTCTTCTGGAACAGTAGACAGTGGAGTCAAGGGCAGGATACTCAGCCTGCGTTGAGGAGAAGGCAGAAGGATAATTTCATTGTAAAGACCAACACAACTAAAATGCTATACATTTCATATATTAACCAAGTAATACGTTACATCTCTTCTGAAGACAGAAGAGATTCCCTCTTGAAAACATTTGAAGAAATTGCTCAGGAAACACTCTATGAAGATACTTTTCTAAAATCTTTCTATAAATGTATCACCAAAATGTATATACTAGCTGTGGATTTGGGCATTTTAAATTTTGCAGTTAGTGGGGACATGAGCAATACAATTTTGTTTTGATTTGTTACCAGGTACAGTCCAAATGTACTGAGAAAGATGTCTGGTAACATGTTGAGTCTGATAACTTGCTGATATCGTGCCTCAACCAGAAAAGCAATATGCAGGAAAAGAAATACTCGAAAATCATGGCTTTCTCCCTGCATATTCATAAATAGGACATTTGTGACTTGGGTGACGATGCTGTAAGATAATTCACCTCAAAGTCTTTGGAGTCTGACACTGCCTCAGTGTGTAGAAAATTGCTTTCCCAACTTCTCACTGCTTTTGCCAATTTTGCAACTCAAAGTTGTGGAAAATGTGTTTGTTTAGTTTTTTTTTTTTTTGAGAGTGTTTGAAATCTATGTAAACTGGATGTCATTTCAATTAGTTATTTTGCAAAGTTCTTTCCCTCAACTCACCACACAAAATATAAAAATGAAACAGTTTGCACAGTGAACCTTGCTTCACTTCTCCTGGATCTGAGGGGCATGCACACGAGAGGGTTCAGGCCCACTCTGAGTGAGGGCAGGAGCACCAGGTGAAACTGTGGATTGTGACTCCCCCTCTAAATGCAGCAGCGGCTACTCGCTCCTGACAGGAGTGTTGTTATTATTGCTAGATTTAAAAAAGTAGAAATCTGAATTTTCATTGAAACCTCCCAATTTTCAAATGTCAGCAACTAATTAAAAATTTTATAGGCATAAATGGGACACAAGACCCATTGGCTCAGCCACTAAATAAAATCCAACAGGTGTTCAACATTTGATATGTTGGGTGGTGTCCCAGACAGGGAGTCCCTCCAAAGAAGGATCTCCAAGAAGCTGCAGACTCCCCCAGTCTCGAAGGTCATGTGTTTTTAATATACTTGTAAAAGAAAGAATGTGTCATACCTGCTATAGAGATGTTTCTTGGCTACTTCCTTTCTCACCCTCTCTTTTCCTACCCACCAGGACCCACCCCCTGGAGCTCCTGGTTATTAGCCACCTTGAGAAGCTATTGAGAAGTCCCCCGGGGCCAGCAGAACCTGCAAGGGTGTGAAGTCACTGCTGTCTTTGTTCTTGCTTCCTTGATCCTTCACATTGTTGCCCCCCCAAGACTCCATGACAGCCAATTATACTGAAGAGGGGAGACTAACTAAAGAGTTTAGGCTTTAGAAAATTTTATGATTTTTATAAACTATATATTTATATCAATGTCTTCATAATTCAAAGAAGAAACACAATAAGGAAGTTAAACACGCTATGGACTGACCTTGCTGTCCCATCCGTTCTGTTTTCATTAACTCCCCTGGTCAGGAACTCAACATGGTGCCTCCTATTCAGCAAAACCCTATCCTTCCTTCCATAGGCTCCTGGTCCCTTTTCTTCCCATCCCTCAGAAAGCTAAGGGAGGTAATGACCTGAGCATGGATTTCCTGATGTCTGAGTTATTCTGACCAGCTACCATCCAGGGGTCAATGTGGTGCAGACCGTGAGTGGGAAGAGTGTTCACTCAGCATGATGCCCCCCAGAGGGGTCTTGAGCAACACAAGTCCAAGTCAGTACAAAAGCTGCAATTAAGCTTTTGCTATGCAATTTGGGCTCCTTTGAAGAAGATGTGCCTCTTCATCCATCAGGGTCATCCAGGAACTAAGTATCCAAACAACACACACACACATCTAAGGGCAAGCAGTACTTCTCAAGGCAGTATGGTCTAATCTACATTAAGGAAGAAAAACATTTTCCTAATTGGGATAAAGTCTGCCCAGCTGGCCTCCCCCACAGTGGAGGGAGGGCTCTATTCCTCACAGTGGTGTTGGCTCACCTTTGTTCTTCTGCCAGCTCTCCATTCCCTCCAGGTCTAGTGGGGAATAAAAAATGGGATTCATTAAAGGCGCTCTACACATTAACTTCTTAATGTCCAACACTTTGTTGGAAAAAACCCAGAAAAGTCTTTGAAATTATTTTTATTTTTTTTTTCTCCAACAGGGTCAAATTTTTGTGAGGACTTTTCTGTAATCTTTTTACATAAAGACCATTTCTAAATAACCCCTAAGGGTTGAAGAAGGGATGGATGGATGGTTTGTGACTTTAGTTACTCTAAGAAGCTGAACACAAATTCCTCATCAGTAGAAGAAGAATCAAGATCATGAGTGAAAAAGTCTGACATTTTCATTTGCCTTCTTGCATTTTCCCCCAACAGGTTTTTTTTTTTTTTTTTTTTTTTTTTTTTTTGTTTTTTTTTTTTGAGAGAGTGAGTGCATGTGCAAGTGGGGATGGGGAGGGGCAGAGGGAGAGGGAAAGACTCTTAAGTAGATTCCGCACTGAGTGCGGAGCCTGACTTGGGGCTCGATCTCACGACCCTGAGATCATGACCTGAGCCAAAACCAAGTGTCCAACAATTAACTGACTAAGCTACCTAGGTGCCCCTTTCCCCCACCAGTTTAGGGTCAGAATCTTTCAGCATTAGTAAGACAAAAATATAAGGGAAATGACTGGTATAAATTGTATTGGGAATTGAGATTAAAATGTGTCACATGACACATATGTATGTTGCAACAATAATGAATAGGCACAGCTTCATTCCTTTTCGTGGTCAGTGAGAACTGTTACTGAATATGCCTTTCCCTTTCTAATGCTGGGTCTTATATATTTCAAGTAAGGCAGGAACAGTTTTATTTTTTTTTAAATTTCAAAGAGGTCCCTCTCTGGGATAGAGAAAGAAAAGACTGGATTTCTATGGACAAAACAAACATTGTGAACTGAATAGTTATGACACAGTGGCCTCTCAATCATTGATCGCACTGATAGATACGGTGGCCAGCACAAAGGAGAAAGGCACGTGTTATGTCAGGAAGACTAACATAAATCCTAGCTCCGCCCTTGCCGGCTGGAGGGACTTGGACCATCCAATTGTCACAGTTTGGGTTTCCCAGGCAGCAGCCTCTGACACAGATATTAGTGTTCAGACAAACATTCATTCCCATTATTGTTATTTCTCAAAGGGCTGTGGTTGAGGCAACTAATTTCAAAGTGCTTTTCATACAAAAAATGGGAGCTTTCTTTTCATGCTTTTCACACCACAAGGTATGTATTCCCAGGCAAGTGCAACAGCATCTCGAATTTTGTTTTGTTCAGAACACAAAATTCCAAGGTGTAGTAGCTTCAGCAAAATGGAGAAGACAGTGTCATATGAAGATACAAGGCTACTGGGGTGTCTCACAGGACCGCGGACACGAATGTAGATGGATGCTGTGAACAGCGGGCACAGGAAGAGATGAGGGTTTACTCTACATCCTCATCTCTGCTTTTTCAAGCAGCTGCACTGCTGACAACACTCTCATGTAGGCCTTTTTAGCCTCTCTTGTCCCGCAGATCAACTTGCTTCACTCCTTTGATCTCCCGAGGCCGAAGCCATAAACTGAAACTGACAGTTTCCGGGCTTTACACATCCAGGTGGTTCTGAAATGCCTGGAGGACTCTGATTGGTCCGACTTGAGTCAGGTGTCCAGCCCCGGACCAATCAAAAGTGGCCAGGGTCACATTGTCATGTGGCTTTTTTTGTTTCTCATGTTGTTAGGTTAGGTGCAAGGGAGCAGTGGACTTTCAAGAAAAAGGCCTGATTAAACAGTAGGTGGCCACTGGAGCCAGAAAGCTGAAGACAAAACAAAACAAAACAAAACTTTGCTTCGATATTACCTTCAGAGAAAAAAGACCGTGTGGATCGTTGGAGAAAAGCAGGTTATGGATCAGAGGGAAACAAGTTGTCTCTCTGTTGGCAGAAAGAATCGTCACTATGTTTGTTTTCAAAGTACTTTGGGGAAAAGGAGAGCTAGAATGCCCGCTGCTCTGGAAAACTGTCTAATCATTTCAGGTTACAGGAATATTCCAATCCGGAATTGACGGGGATTCACTGGATGCAAGATTTATTCCATATATATATGTATATATATGTATTATTCCATATATATATACACACACATATATATTATATATATATTAGAAGATTAAATACATATAGCCAACACCCGGTTTTACTGTATCATTGCTCACAGTGAAGAGATGAATTTGGTCGGAAAATTAGAACTCGAGTGATACCATTTTGTTTAGAGGGATTTAGGGGTAGAATATGCCCCCCAAAATGTTTTATCAGTTATAGCAATATATAAGAAAATGAATACTAAATGAGATGCATTAAACACAGTGCACACACCTTCAAGATATTTTGCATACTCTTTCCGCCCGAAGAACCAGCTTTGAAGAGAATTTGATCTCCCCGCTGTCGTGTTCATTCTGAAGAGTTTCTTGTGGGAAGCAACCAGTGCAACAGCAGTTTATGAAAAGTGCTTCGTAAGCTCTAAATAACTGTTGTCTCAGTTGATTTAGTATCTCTGCCGGCTCCAAAGGCTCACCTGAGTTGCTATGTTCAAATCGAATTTCTGAGGCTAAGGGAAGCTTCTAAAGGCTGTATTTTCAGGGACTGCATAATTATTCCCCGTTCTGTTTTCAGCTACATACATATGCCAAAGAAGCACAACAAATATCCTAGAAATTGTCGAGGATTAAAGAGATGAAGGAAGGAATTTTGAAAATGTTTTTGCCTGCATCCAACACCCAATTCATGAATTTGGGTGAGTTTTCCCTCTCTGATAAGCAGCGTGGCCCAGCTTGGGGGTCAGACACACTTGGGGTTGAATTCCGGCAGAGCCACTTACTAGTGCTCTGGTCTTGCACGATTAGCTCTCACTCTTCAAACAGTAAATGTCCTTGCATCTCTAACAGCTTCGGCATCTTCTTCATCTTCTGGGAACCTTGTCGTGTCATAACTTTTTCCCGAAAGCCAGCTTCTTCTGGAAACATTTCTCTTGAGGACTTCTCAAAAAAGGCTGGTTTTTTTTTCATATCCTAATTGCCTTAGATGTTGCCCTTGCTCCCTTCCCCCCAACAGTGTCATTTTCAGACCATTAAGTCTCTTTTTCTTTTGAGGGAAAAAAAAAAAAAGTAAAGTTAAAACAATGCAGCCTCTTTGAAGCTCATGTCAATTCACTTGAATAAGCTTCCTCTGCTTTGTGACAATCAAAATCCTGTTCACTCCATTGAACACTTCAGTCCCTAGGTGGCAGCCTTCTTTTTCCACCCAAACCTTTGCCAAGCACGAAGGTGTCTTTGTCCATTTTAGCTTTTCAGGTCTAGACCACTCATTTCCAATGACCTTGTCACAACTTTATTACATCTGCACACTCCCAAAGTCATGTCTTGCTCTGTACCATCACTATAAACTGTACCACCACTGAAATCTCAGGTTAACACTCCCAATCACGGCTTCCTATTATTTCAGCTCCCATGCCTAAGTGCTCTTGCAGCAATGATTTTAAACCTCATCACAAATTCTAATCCGCTAAAAGGCCTCAACTTTCTACCCACTGGCCCTCCTCTTGTTATTCTGCTCTCTTTCTGAGCATGTGTTTTATGATTCGTTGCTATGATCATTCTCTTGCAAATAGTGTCACCTCTGTTCCTGTCCTCTGCTTTTGTCCCACCTACCCCGTAAAACTCTGACCTTGAATGAACTCGGACACCCACATTCCCATTGCCTGTATCCAAGCAGCAGAGGGTTGCTGGAGAAAACCTTCCAGGGATTGGCTGCTATTACAATATGTGAATGTTCACCAGCTTCAACTAGGACCTCACTCCTACAATCCAAGGTGTTTATTTTTTATTTTTTTTTAAAGATTTATTTATATATTCCAGAGGGGGAGAGAGCACAAGTGGGAGGAGCAGGGAGAGGGAGACAGAGAATCTCAAGCAGTCTCTGTCCCACATGGGGCTCGATCTTAGGACCCCATGATCATGACCTGAGGTGAAAGCAAGAGTCAGACACTCAAGTGACTGTGACAGCCAGGAGCCCCAATCCAAGGTGTTTAAATATGAACTCCTTCTTACCTTCTCCAAAGCTCCAAGTCTTCCCACCGTTCTTCAAGGGCAGCACTGGCCTTTCCTTCACTGACAAAACACAAGCTTTCCAATCTTTATGCTACAGTAGATGTGTGATAAGGATGAACACTTGATCAATTAACAGAAAGATCAGACTGAGGCAGAGAATTAAAAGAAATATACACACACACACATATCTTACACACTTTATTTTGATTTTATACATAAAAAGAACATTTACTTATAATATGTGATTGTATGGTCAAGGCCATTATATCGAGTATAGCTCTAAGGATTTCAGTTCCTCACTGTCTTTTTAATAGAGGCTTAGGCTTCCTTATTATGCAATTGAAATCTATGATATCCAGTTTCAATTTTTTAAAAGATGAATAATCATTTATGTATTTTTGAAAACAAGCTGAATTCGGAAGAAAGTGCTTTTCTTTAATGATCTTTTTCTCCAAACTTTGAGAATGATCTTGCCACATCAAACTAAACATTTTTAAAAAATCTTGCCTTTATTTAATCTTTCCAAAACATTCAATAGAGTTTCATTAGAAATAACTCTCTTTGGGGAGTCTGGGTGGCACAGCGGTTAAGCATCTGCCTTCGGCTCAGGGCATGATCCCGGCGTTATGGGATCGAGCCCCACATCAGGCTCTTCTGCTATGAGCCTGCTTCTTCCTCTCCCACTCTCCCTGCTTGTGTTCCCTCTCTCGCTGGCTGTCTCTATCTCTGTGGAATAAATAAATAAAAATCTTTAAAAAAAAAAAAGAAAGAACTCTCTTTTCATCCTCATACCTCATGTGTGGTAGTTTATTAATTTACATAATTATTATAAATAATGTAACTGGCATAAATAGATTTGGGAACATGCACCAACGTCCCTTGATGTGCATACAAACCAGCTGGTGAGAGCATAAATGTACATCAGTCAATGTTCTTTAATACACACAAACCCTTTGATCCTTATAATAATCTTTTTTTTCCTTTCAAAGAACAGTGGATAACTTTTTATTAAAAAAAAAGTAGAGAACAGGGGCTCCTGGGTGGCTCAGTTGGTTAAGCAACTGCCTTTGGCTCAGGTCATGATCCCAGGGTCCTGGGATTGAGCCCCACATCAGGCTCCTTGCTCAGAGGGGAACCTGCTTCTCCCTCTGCCTCTACCTGCTACTCTGCCTGCATGCTCTCTCTCTGTCAAATAAATAAATAAAAATTCTTTAAAAAAAAAAGAGAATGAGTGTTGCAATCAGGAGAAAAATATGATTTGTAAGCAGTTGCAGCAAATAAGTCATTTATTTCTAGTGGTAAAATTTAAATTGATTTGAATTAAGATGTCATAATTAAAAGCCAATTATCTAATTAGTATTTTTTAAAAAATGGATAATGGAAATTACTGAAAATGTAATAAAGTACATTTTACTTGTTTTAGTTACATATGTAAATGGCTTTTTGAAGTTTAACCAAATTAGAGCACTCTTTAAAGCTGGTGATTGCTGAGATCTTCTTAGTACATGCAGTGTGTATGTAACAAAGTTACTTTAGGCATAATATTCATTGAAACAGATGTTGCTTATTAATACTATTGGCCAAATTGTTATCATATGACATAATGAGAGGTGAAATATGAGATCCTTTGGCACATCATATTGTTTACAAAAATATATTTTTTGAAAGATATAAGAAATACTTAGAAGAAAATAAAACAAAAATCTTTAGCATATTATAAATACCCTTAAATAATCTGTTAATTTCGCTGGTAATCATTTATCACTTTGACTATTATCGTTCTGGTATTTCAATTGTTTTAAAAAAATCAGCACTTATCTGAGGGAGATCAAATTCAACTATTGTTAGGAGAAAGATTTTACACTCTGTTATTATTTGCCTTCTTAAGGATTGTGAATTGTTAGCCATGCATTTCTAATTACAGAGTACTCTTTCTCAATGTATAAAGTTTAGAGAAAATACTATGTAAGAGTAAAGATGTAAGCAATAAAAATTCTGATTAATATTTCCAATTCTTTAATCACTGCCACCAAGCAGAGGTAGTTATAGAAAATTTAGTGAAATTCTATTAGCTGTATATTTATGGGTACTAAATTTCTGTGTGGTAACTTAAGAGTCAGTGGCTAGACCCATATTTCTTTACAATCTAATTCGAATTTGAAATTTGAATTTTGGGGTGAAAAGGAAAATATTTGCATTGGCTTGTCTGACTCATCCTCATCTTCATCCAGATAGTCTCCCCCAAGGAATATTTATCTTTCAGAATCAGTCATCACTTCTTGACTTGGCCTTTATCTTCTCTGAAAGTGAAGTGTTCAGGCAGATAAACTGAAAAGGAGCCGGTAGTTCTATATTTTTGTAATAACGATCTGGTGCCTATTAGCCTCTGTATAGTCCAGGATAAGGAGTGTTGACAGCACATTCTAGGGGATGTGGGGGATGTGGAGGAATGCCTCTGCACTGCTTAGCCAGGCAGATTGACAGCCAATGAAGAGAATGAGCTCGCTCTTGCAGTCAGCTTATCCAGGACGTATCCAAAGTTGCACGTGGCAAAGTAGTACAGAGGTGCTAGGGCACAGCCAGTGACTGTCACATTCTTGTCATGGGGTTTCTTGTGCTGTCACACTGCAGAGTACTGAGAGAGGACCACTAAAGCCATGTGTTTCTTCCCTTTTCCCTTAACTCACTTCTCTAGGAAGAGAGCAGATGAACGTCACGAGAGACCGCTTTGTCTTGAGGACGACGCCAAGTGGAGAACATTAAAAATGGCACACTCTGCTCTTGATTACAGTTTTCTTTCTAGAATCGAGAATCTAGTAATTTTAATATCAGTGACTTTTCAAAATGTGTGTGTGTGTGTGTGTGTGCGCGCGCGCGCGGGTGGGCGCGAATGTGTGTGCTGGACATTTTTTCTTTCATTTTAAGATTTATTTATTTATTTGAGAGAGAGAAAGACAGCGCATGTGCACACACGCAAGTGGGAGGAAGGGCACAAGACGTGTGCACGCAGACTCCTTGCTGAGCACAGAGCCCATGCAATGTGGGCTCCATCTCAAGACCTTGAAATCTTGACCTGAGCCTAAATCAAGAGTCTGATGCTTGACTGACGGAGCCACCCAGGCGCCCCAATGACACTTTTTCTTGATAGACAAAAGGAAGTTCCCAAGATTTTTCTGCTGAAAAATAGTATTTAGAAAAGTTTGGTGCCAGACATCTATGAAATGTGAACTCTAGCTCCACACATGTATATTACCCTGTGCAAGTTTCTTAGCGATCTTGAAAGTTTCCTTATCTTTAAAATAGAAATAATGCCATCCATCTATCAGGACAGTTTGGGGGTTAAATGATAATGCACATTAAGTATATAATAAACTATTCAGCACATAGTAGAGATTAAACAATGGTGGTGATTTACGCCTAACAATAACTGCAGCGGTGTGATCTTCAGTAAATTTTCTTCATCTGCACTGAAAATGTAGTAAATAGGGCAGAAGTTACCAGTTAATTTAATAAGCTACCAAATCACACAATAGAAGCGTATGGGAATTCACTGACCCAGGCAATGCATCAGCCTCTGATTAGTGTCCAGGTCCCGCAGGTCATTGTGTAGGACGTTTTAGGGCTTACAAAGACAAATCCACAAAAGCCTTAGATGCAAGAGTTGTTTGAAAATAAGGAACCCACAAAAACATTCTGAGCAAAGAAGTGACATGCTGAAAGTGTTCTTTAGGAAGTTGAACCTCTGCGCATTGTGTGGGACTGACCAGAGAAAGGAGATATCAGAGGGGTTGAGGACAGTTAGTTAGGAATGCCATTAGAATAGTCTAGGGAGTGAGATGGTGAGGTCTGGGGCTTCCTTTCAAGGAATGATGGTCTCCTATGACAAAAGTGGAAAAGAAAGATATTAGTACCTTTTTTCAAATTTTACTTTTTATTTTTATTTCAGTTAGTTAATGTACAGTGTTATCTTCATTTCAGGTATATAATATAGTGATTCAACCCTTCCACACCTCACCTGTGTTCATCATGACAAGTGCACTCCTTTATCCCCATCACCTATTTCACCCAATCCCCCACCCTGAAAGGTACGTGTAGCTTGACAATAGTTGCCCACCCAACGTGAGGAGATAGGGGTGGGATTGGACCTGTGGAACTAATCTTAAAGCAGAGGCCAACCCTCACATGCAGTGAGCATTTAAGGGGCACGCAAGTCACAGTGAACAGTTTGAAAGGGAGGGGCACATGGAGAAAGCTAGAAAAAAGGGTGACAAATCAATTATGGCCGAATTTCAGGGGCTTGGGAGAATGGTTCATACAGCAGAAGTTGGAGAACATGAATTCATACACACACATCAATACACATTTGCCATTTTATCTACTTAGCTAGTCTATTTTACTACCTTTGGTGATGCAGAATCAAGAAGCAAAGGGTGTTTGTGTAGAAAAGGGGCTGCCAAAATGCACCTAGTAGAACAAAGGAAATAGATTATCTAGGGCCCTAATGAAAGCAACTTTGGGGTCCAGGCTGAGAAGGGGGACAGAGGTGCCTGAAGAAGGCTTATGGGTTGATTAAGAGCAGTGGTCAAGAGCTTTCAAGAAATACAAAATCAAGTTCATGAAGTAGGAGCAGGGGTGGGATCCACAGGTGTGGTTGCAACTGTTTAAATGATACTGTCGAAGATGCCTCAGTGGTAACAGGCAGTCAGAGTGGAATGAATGTGGTGAGCAATGAGGAGGTTCTGTGGCTATTGGGTCAATTTGTTAGAAGAATCACCTAGGACCAGATTGAATTTTTGAGAATGATGGCAAAGAAAAAGGTGGAAAAGAAGAAAATGGATTGGTGATGGAATCAGCACAAAAGTCAGCAGAACATTCTAGAGATCAAAAGATGTCGTGGAAGAAAAGGAAGAAAGAGCAGTCTACATGGGATAAGGTTATTAAAGACAGCAGAACCATGATGAAAATGGCTCTGTGAACTCAGGACCTTAAAAGCTCATCTTCTGGCTCTGTTGAGCCAGGGTAGACAGGAGTGTCTTCTCTGGAGAGAGTAGCAAGGGTCATAGGTCAGTTCTTGCAGCGTAGGAACAACAGGCTAATGAAAAACACAGACCACGACCTGTGTGCTCAGAGCACGGCCAGGTTTCTTAAAGTTGCAGTGTGCTGGGGACTGTTAAAGGCAATATACTAAGGAGGGGAAGTTTTTCCGGTCTCCTATTTATTTTTCCTCTAGGTTTTTAGCCATGTCATGAAGATTAAGAACCTTTATTTAGAAAAACAGTACTTGTGGGTTCTTTTTCCTAACACAAGATGAAAAAAGCTATTTCCCTCCTTTTGCACTTGTCATTCTTCCTCTGCTTATTTGTGTCTGCAGAGTGTGCATAATTTTTGTATGTGCCAAGATGCTGTGAGTATAACAGACTATTGACTTGATCATAAATTTGAGTTAAACTGAAATAATAAGCAATGTTGATATTTGCTCAGAATTATAATAAATGTGTAAACACGGTGCTCACTAGGTTAAAAGAGCATTTTGTTCCTGTTTTGGAAGATTCTGCCTAATGTGTTTGACATTTAAAATATGAATAACTCAAGAGATCTTAGAGATAATACAGCAAAATAAGTTTTTGGATTTTTATCTATTTCTTTAAATGTCAGCATTGTTTTGTAATAAATTATTTGATATTGAAACATTTTTAAAAAGATCAACTATGCTTTTGTAATTTTCTTGCTTTTATATTTTCTTTCCTTATTTTCCTATACTTTATTGGACTATAAGAAAAAATATTTGAAATGTTTAGTTCTACAGGTGACAGATAAATTTAAATACTGGGTGCTGGGCACTGTGTTGGTCTTCATTATTAGCACGAAATGAAATGAACGTCTACTGTGTTAGACACCAACTATGACACAACTGTCAGGGTTCTGTTTCAAAGGGCAGGCTAGCAAAATGTTTCAGAAAGGACATTATGATCCTAACCTATGTAAACTTTGAGAGATGGGTACAATACAGCAGTGAGGACTCACAGACACTGTTCTCCGTACCCCCTGCCCCCTCATGGAATGTTAGAGAATCAGGAAGAAAGAAAAGGTCTGTGGTTCACATTTCCCAGATGATAGATGGCATAGAAGTTCAAGAGTGATATCAGCAAACTTTGGATAATAAAATTGACAAAATTAAGTGACTGATGGAAATAACCACTGTTGTCTTAGAGATTTATTGATGACATAGTTTTTGTTTTGTTTGGTTTTGAAATTAGGAGCTGCCTTGATGTGTGACTATTGCCTTAGTATTTGTTTTTTCAAGAAATATTTGCCAAGCATCTTTTATCTATCAGGCACTGTTCTAGGCACTGGTGACTTAGCAGAGAGGAAGACAGAGTGCATGCACTCACAAAGCTTTACTCTACTGATGGGGACTTGGCAAACAAGTAAACAATGACATGCATAAAGAACACAATTTCAAATACCTGGTGTTTCTCTGCCTGTTTACCTAAAGTTGGGTAAGTAAACTTGTGCGTGCTCAGATCCGTGCTGACTCTGGACAAATACCCACTCCACCACTGGGGAAAAGCCTTTTAATATAATATAGAGAGCATATACAGTATCCACAACTGAATGTATGTGTGCACATCAGTCATAAAACCTCTCTCTCCCTCCTTCCTTCTTTCTCTCCCTCCCGTCTCCCTCCCTCTCTCTTTCTGTCCCCCCTCCTCTTTTTCTTTTATTTTAAGGCTCCTGCCACATTTCCTTTGGACTGGTTAATGGATCATTCATTTTCCAGGAAATTCCTTTTATTTGGCCAGCACAGCGTTGGAGGGAAACCGTTTTTCACACTCCTCTGTCTCTGGAGGAGGGATTTTCCTAACCTCGGCTCACCTCCTGCCTTACCCCTCATTCTTTCCCAGCTTGGGGTGAAGACCCAAGCAGCTCATCTTCACCTACTTCCTCTCTCCCCCTTCACCCAGCCCCCCGGGGGGAGGGGCGTGCTCGGTCCCACTCCAGGGGTGCCAGGGCTACCTTCCCCTGGGTGGACACTCAGCCTCGTTCGGATGTGTGGTTTTGAAAACTGACTCTCTCACATAGAAAAGCCACGTTCTCCAATGACAACTTCATTGGGAATGAGGCTGACATCTTGCCACCTCTGTGACTCCAGCAGCTCAAGTGGTTCAGAAACCTGCAGGAGGTAAAAAGAGTGAGGCTTGCCAGGCATCTTGAAATGCAGACATAAGGACTTGCTGTGGGTTTGCCGATGAGTCAGGTTTAAAGTTCTAGGACCCTCTGGATAACAGCAGTGTGGGATTCGGGCTTCCCCTCCATCTCACACACACATACATGCACAAAGCAGGAGGTCATCTGGTAAACACAGAATTCTCAGTTCTTTCTGAAGGGAGAAGGACCTGTTTTTATTCCCCCTGAGGTGAGAAGTCAAATTGCTTCCATTCTGTTATTCCTCAAGGTGAACTTCTCACCACCCTTGCTAAATACGGTACACAGCCATTGATGGGCTGGGGTCGGCAGGGGACTGGGGGTGCACACTCACCACGGCTATGCTGTGGAGGCAACTGACCTCCACACGTGCGAGGTCTGTGGAAGTGGCTCTGGGGCAAGTGCGCAGACCAGTCCTCGGAATGCATTACAGCTGTCAGCAAGTCAAATGCTTAATGCCAACCTCATACTCATGGAAAGTACAATAAAGATGAGGAGTTATTTCAGAAACAAATGAAAGCAAAAAAGGCATAAATTACTATAAAAGATTTAGCTAGAAAAGAGACATTTAAGTTCTTGGCTTCTGGTGCTTTATGAAGCTTCTACCCAAATATTAAGTCATGTTCAGAAAAAGCAGAGGCAATTGGTCAGCTAAGACTTAGGTAGTTACTACTAACAGAACATTTAAATTACATTAGATCTTCTATATTCAGTCTTAAATTGAGGGCGAGAATATTACTTTGAGAAAGGAGAAGATGGCTGGGTATTCTGGCTTGTAGACTAGTTCTTGTCACTATTGCCACTAAGAATAACACTGTTTTAAAGCCATTCAGGCCTGAAAACTCAGGGTGACCTTTAACTCCTCATAGGTAAATCTACCCCAGTCCGTGTACGTTACGAACATGCCTTCTTTTTCTTGCTTTTAGGTAGATTTTATTTTTTTCTTAAATCAGTCATTTATTGGTTTACTTTTTCTCTCCTTTATTTTTTTTTTTAAAGATTTTATTTATTTGACAGAGATAGAGACAGCCAGCGAGAGAGGGAACACAAGCAGGGGGAGTGGGAGAGGAAGAAGCAGGCTCATAGCGGAAGAGCCTGATGTGGGGCTCGATCCCATAACACCGGGATCACGCCCTGAGCCGAAGGCAGACGCTTAACCGCTGTGCCACCCAGGCGCCCCTCTTTCCTTTATTGAACAGATTCTTATGGGGCACCTGGTACATTCTCAGTAATGCATATGGTATTCAGGGAAATATTCATGAGGAGTTTATATTCTAGAACTTTATATTTATAATGGAGAATAGAGATTTGCTGAATGCACCAGCTGTCATTCTTTTGAGGCAATTTCAGTGAAATCTGAGGAGGCAAACTAAATTTGCATAATTAAGAGACCGAGCATTTCAATTTTTTTTTTTATTGTGGCAAAAAATATATAACATCAAATTTGCCCATCTTAACTATTTTTAAGTGTACAGTTCAGTAGTGTTAATTATATTCACACTGTTGTGCAACTGATCTCCAGAACTTTTTTGTTTTGCAAAACTGAAATTCTTTACCCATCGGACAAAAATCTGCCATCTTTTCCTCTTCCCCTAGCTCCTGGCCACCACCATTCTACTTTCTGTTTTTATGAGTTAGACTACCTTAGACACCTTATATAAGTGGAATGGTACTAAATGTGTCCTTTGCGACCGGGCATGCTTTTGGAAGAGAAGGGCAATGGGATCTTGTACTGGACTCTAGTAGATCCCGTTGTTGCTGGGCTACACTTTTTCTGGTCAGGGAGGGGAGTACTCATCTGCAGGCCCCAACAGGTACAGCTATGTCAACTCAAGCAAAGAGAGAGGCTTCTGGTTCTGTGTTTTGCCCCAGGGGGTAGCAGAAGAATCCCATTTTCTGTGGCTAATGTTGTAATCTTAGCAGCTGCCACCAGGTAAACCCAGCTGGGTTCCCCTCCATTCTGCCATAATCAAACAAACATACTTGTAGACTGAGTCCGAAACTTACATCATTGTACTAAGATTATTTACAATTTTAGGTCTCTAAGATTTCATTGGTTTTGGTCCTTTAATTAGAGCTTCATTACATGTTACGTTGAAATCCGGATCTAAGAAAAATATTTCTAGACTTCCAGCTACTACTCTTGTTGCCTCAGTTCTCCCTGTGATAGGGAGACAGTAATACCTACTTGTCTTAGACAGGAGCTTGTGCTCCATGATCTTCACTTTCTGGTGGTAAGCCTGTGAATATGTTACACCACTCTGCAAAGGGAATTAAGGTTGCAGATGGAATTAAGGTTACCAATTAGCCGACTTTAAAATAGGGAGGTTATCCTAGATTATCTGGGTGGTTTAAATGTAATCACATGTACCTTTAAAATTGGAAGAGGAAGGCGGAAGAGTCATCAGAGAGCTGTGAGAATGGAAAAATAGACCGGAGCGATTTGCATCATGAGAGGGAGCTGACCCACTGTTGCTGGGTGGAAGTGGAGGAAGGCAGCTGCTAGCCAAGGACTGCAAGCTGCCTAGAGGAGTCAGGGATGACCCTCAGCTGACACCAAGAAGGATAGGGGACCTTAGTCCTACCACAGCAAGGAACTGAATTCTGCCCACAGCTTTCATGAGCAAGGAAACTGACTCTCCCCGAGAGCTTCCAGAAAGGGGCATAGCCTTGAAGAGCCCTTGATTTTAACCTGAGAACCATTCCAGGACATCTGGCCTTTGGAACTGTAAGACAAGAACATGGCGTTGTCTTAAGCTGATAGCATTGTGATGATTTGTTACAGCAGCAATAGGAAATGAATATACTACATTCTGAGGTTGTTTTAGGAATTAAATAAGGCAATGTTGGCAAGACTCAAGAGTTCGGTCCTCAGTCAGTGCTCAGTAATTTCTATTGTCATCACTGACAAAATGCCTCACAACCCAGTGAGCTCTGAAGAAGACACAGCCAGGGCACAGGTCTCATGGGCCATCTGTCTGCACCTTGTACCCTGCCATGTGGGGACGGTTCTGGTGTCACACTGTTGGTAGGACCATGGCCAACTGGAGTGCAATCTGGGGAGACCCCCCCAGGGCTACCAGCAGATCTCGAAATGTTGTTCCATTATGATGGTAGGAGGAAGTTTAGATGCACAGCTTAAGGTTGAGAACACAGAACAATGCAGGGACACAAGTTCCTTTTAAAATAGGGGAATAGCTACCTTACTCAAGTGTTGCTTCAGAAAGTGGACTTGGATGAATCCACAAAAACCACCAAAAAATAAATTTTCACTGAATACAAAAGATAACGTCCTTATGATCATTTTACAAACTGAGTTAGACTAACCACATGCATTATTGTTCATGTTACCCTTTTTTATAGAGAAACTTTTAACTTAGGCATATTCATATATGAGGTGTGAGGTTGTTTGTTGGGGAAGAGTAGGAAGATGGGTGAGCATGTGTGAAGGAATGTTGCCTTTAGGAACATTTAATACAAGCAAGAGTAATAAACATTTGTTAAGGAGAAATGGAGTATAATATTTTACCTCTGAGACCAAGTTCTCAAAACCTGATGTTTTATATTTTTGAATGGATTTTATTGTTATATTTATTATGCTTATTGAGATCCAATAGACTTCACATTTGTGTCACTAAAGCTAATATATATATCTATATATATCTATATGTACCTATCTCTCTCTCTATATATATATGTATAGTATAACAGCAATGTTCTTCCACCACATTTGGTCAGGGTATGTTGATCTCAATCGGTTGGCTGTATTTCTTAGAATCTAAAATGTTTCTATGTTGAGACTTTCTTGATTATTACCAGAAACCATCAACATGACATTTTCATAAAAATGCAAGCATCCCAATTTTAGGAAAGCTATGATATGAAGTAGTTCATCCCTAGGTGATGAAGAAAAGCTCTCCTTAACGGGAGAATATGAGTTAATAAATGTAGTAACTTTTTATTCAGAAAGAATGAAACACCCTGACAATCACTCTTTTGTAATCCCCAATAAAATGGTGGATCCAGGCAAAGATCAATAAAGGATGTTGAGACCATTAGTGATGGTTGTTGAAGAATAGGATATTGGCAAAGTGCCCAGCATATCACACTATAGATTATCTGATCATTACAAACATACCTTTACAGTGGGCCTCTCTGGTGGTCACTACTTTCATACAGTGATCTAATTTAGCTTTCAGAATAATGGGTTTGCGTGAAGTTATGTATCTCACAATGATTCATTATAGAAGACCCAACATCATTTATGATGTATTCTGACCAAGATTGCTTGCCAAGCTAAAGTAAGCCTTTGGTGTTAACTTCAGATTACAGGAAATAAAAAGGATAGAGGAACAATTAAACTATACTACAAGGAAGTGTTTAGAAAAATTTAGAATGAAGGACATTCAATAAGACAAAGAGTCTAGTCTTTTCGTGGTGTTATTGTCATGAAAAGAGAAAGGGGGTGTTTTAAATTGGAAGAGAATAATCAAATGTAAGTTAACTTGATTAGGTTCTGATGTTAGAAAAATAATTTCTAAGAGCTACTTTGGAATAATTAGGGAAATTGAAATATAAACTGAATAATAGATGTCTTCAGAGAATTCCAAGTTTTCCTTGTGTGCCTCTCCATTTCAATGGCTAAAGGGGCGTAAAGAGCCCTGAGGAGACCACATGGGAGCTTTTTACAGGCAGGTTTGGAAGGAGTGCACATCACTTCTGGTCATATCCCAGTAATTAGAATTCAGTCACATGGCTACACATTGGCTAACTGCAAGGGAGGGAAATGACGCCTGGCTGCATGCTAATGGAGAGGAGAAGAATTTGGATTTTGATGAGTTGCTATATCAGTTATAATTGGATACAGATACTTAATTTTATTGCCCATGTTTACTTTTATGTTTATGAATTTATTTGTGCAATGTACCTCAACCGGAATTGTGTCTCAAACTGACACTTCTTAGTGTTTAATGTTTGAAAATTTACTAAGTGGTTTGAATTTAAAATGTCTTGGAAGTCCTTGGAGATGTTTAAGGCTAGGAATGACATTGTCAAATAGGCATTTAATAGAGGAGTCTGGTATGGGTTGGAGAGGGGCAAGATTGGAGGGAGAGGAGAGGCTTTAATAGTCATTCATGTGAGATGACAACAGCCCAAGCTCAAGAATGGATGGTGATGGAGGGGACATGTTTAAGAGCTAGTGCTGGAGGAGTGATGGCCAGTTCAATGAGAGGGGAGAGAGAGGAAAGTGAAAAATAACTTGGACTTAAGTAAATGATTGGAAGGAAAAACTGAAGGGGGTGCACTAAGTGTAAATTCTGCTGACTTGTGTGGATGCACACTTATCATTTTCTTTTTCATCCCCTTCTCTTGCCCTGGTCAAGGTCAATCTCTGAATTATTAATGATGTTTCAGATTTCTTGGAGAAGTCTGTTTTCCAAATGGATATATATATCTATCTTTATTGATATTTATTTTTTTGTCTGCAATATCTTATTTGGCCATCAAAATTCTTTAAGTCCCTGAATAGTTGCCAAATCAGAGTGATCCATCTCTGAACATTGAACGACTTTTGAGATCACGTGGAACTTGCCAGGATTTCTCCGATCGAAAGATTTACTAACTCCATCTGCTCTGCTTAATGTGGTCATGACCTTCCTGTACACTATTGAAGGGTAACATGTATGAATTTCACCCTCTGCTCCATTTATATCAACACATATCTGATGTGCAGCTCATACCCTTTCTCATGTCTTGGTTTCGATTTGTTTTTATTTGTGTGTCCAGAATATATGTATCTACCTTGCTGTGTTTCTATTTAATACAGGTGTCTTTAGAGTCAGAACTGTCTGTGTCTATAATTTTTCACTCCAGTGTTTGACCAACTAAACTTGGTCAAATCCCCAATGTCTTCTGTCCCACACCTCATTAGTTTTCTTGTTTTGTCTTTCTCTTTTCTTTTGAAAATGATCTCAAGAAGATTATTGAAATTCATTTAGATGAAGTTGAAACTGCTGATAACCATTCATAATATCCTTTTCAATTGGACCACATAGGAGCCCAAGATTCACATGGGAGGAATACAGTTCTTTTTTTTTTTTTAAAGATTTTATTTATTTATTTGACAGAGAGAGACAGCCAGCAAGAGAGGGAACACAAGCAGAGGGAGTGGGAGAGGAAGAAGCAGGCTTATAGCAGAGGAGCCTGATGTGGGGCTCGATCCCATAACACTGGGATCACGCCCTGAGCTGAAGGCAGACGCTTAACCGCTGTGCCACCCAGGCGCCCCGAGAGGAATACAGTTCTAAAGCAGAACTTTCAGATGCCGGAGGACCAAGAAGGCTCAAGGATGTCTGATCGAGAAAAAAGGATTCACGGGGAGAGTTGGATTTTCCCTACTTCTCACTCAGTGTGTTGAGGTGTTGGGAGTGTTTCTCAACTGCTCTCAGTCTCAGCTTACTCATGTTATATGGTGGGTAATAATCTCCTTTCCATTTTGATATAACAGTCAGTGAGAATGAGGGTCTAAGTGTAAGAAGTAGAGCCCTAGTCAGAGTTTTCAAAGAGGAGTCACATACTTGTTTTTGCCAACTCCCAGTTCCAGTATCACGACTGAACAGGGAAGAACAGGAAGGGAGGTCACTTAAAGCCCATTTGTCAAGAATAATTACCTTCTGCTTGGGGTGGGAGCTGTAAATGGATCTTCAGTTCGTTCACCAGTTTGACTTTGAATGTATGTATTAAAAATATTACCTTGAAGTTTTGGTCAGTCACTTCATATGTAACATGAACTTTAAAAGTTTTGCATAATCTAGTATTTTAATAATTATATTACCATACATTTGCTGAGGCATGTTATAATTTATGAAATATTTTAACAGCATCTAGTATCTCATTTGAATCTCAAAACAACCTTATAGGATTTGAATTTTTACTCCATTTGATAATGAGGA
Organism: Ailuropoda melanoleuca; assembly: GCF_002007445.2. NCBI lineage: Eukaryota > Metazoa > Chordata > Mammalia > Carnivora > Ursidae > Ailuropoda > Ailuropoda melanoleuca. The sequence goes on from NC_048226.1 coordinate 32,145,902, forward strand.
AACTGAGTTTTTGATGTTTTGTCAATCTTTCATCCCATAAATATTGAAATCACTTTTTTATTGTATTGCAGAAGCAATACTTGCTTCGGTGTTTTCAGAAGAATATTATTTTGAAGAGACAAGAACGTCTTCCTAATGCTTCCATGATCGACCTTTACCCAGCTATGCACACCTATCATGTTCTAGCAGCTGTGTGTAATTCCTGGCTTGATCCTTTGTGCAGCACTGTACATAATTAAACAGTTTGGAAATGCTTCAATGACAATGTGAAATTGGTGTTTAAAGAGTTCAGAATTACCTCTTTTGATCCTCTGCATTTGCTGGATATTCACAATTCTGCCCCCACTGTCCATCCTCACTCAAAACTTAAAAATAATTTTTTTAGTGCCTTCACTTTTAAGGGAGATTGGAAATTCATTTTTATGCATTTAGTTATGCATGCAGTTTTTTGATACACTGTTAGCAGCAATATTTTGTTGCAAGCAAACTTTATGAAAGGGGTTTGTCTTTTCCATTAGTAAATAAATCAGATGAATTTATGTCTGTGTCAATGAGAGGTGATTTGGGACACTAAAATCTCTGAAAGTTGTGTTAGATGGAAAAAAAGTGCCACTGCTGAAAAGTATAAAAAGACGCTCACAAGCTTTTAGAAACAGCTGGATTTTGATCATTCGTTCACATCCTAGCAAAGGCAATTATATTTCAAAATGAAAATGTGATTTTTCATTTTGAAATGTAATTACAGTTCATGGAGAAATCTGGAAGGATGTTTATTTTAAGGCTCATCTCTATAGGTATTAAATGATAATGGTGGTTATTAGATGTGAAAGAGAAATGGAAAGCTCAACCACTTCTCAATGGCTCTGAATCAGGTGGTGCTCATTTGGCATGATGGACAATTGTTTCTTGTGCAAAAGAACTAAAAAACACACAAAACCCTAAAAAACAAGGCAAAAATATTCAGTGACAGCCACTGGGAAGAAGGAACTGTGCAATGGAAACTGAAAACCAACAATGTCGGCAGCAGAACTTATTTATGATTAGTTTAAAACGTTTCCTTTCCAGGGGCGCCTGGGTGGCACAGCGGTTAAGCGTCTGCCTTCGGCTCAGGGCGTGATCCCGGCGTTATGGGATCGAGCCCCACGTCAGGCTCCTCTGCTGTGAGCCTGCTTCTTCCTCTCCCGCTCCCCCTGCTTGTGTTCCCTCTCTCGCTGGCTGTCTCTATCTCTGGCAAATAAATAAAATTTAAAAAACAAACAAACAAAAAAGTTTCCTTTCCAGAATTACATGAGTGTGTTGTTTCCAGTCAATTTACTTATCGGTTTTGGTCTCATATTGGAAAATCATTGAATCACATGTCAGAGAAAGTCAAAGATGGCACAAGTTCTTGCAGTTTTACATTCCTCTATCCATGAAAACAGCACCATTTTGAGTTCGGTTTATATAAATCATTTTCATCACGAAAAGAAAACTTCTAAGAATATTCTTGGAGACACCTGCTCCATACATACCACTTGTACTTGACTATTCATAGTAGAGATTTACAAAACATGCAAAGGAAAATTGGACCAAAGGTATAATCTAGTGCAATTTTATTGTTTTAGAGAAAAAGAGAGAGGAAGGGGAGGAGGGGGAGGGGGGAAGGGGTAGAAGCAGCACAAAGAGACTCATGAAGTGATTTTGCCCAAAGCAAATAAGCGGAGAGGGAATAGCAGCACCTAGGCTAGAATTTAGGGTTGGTTCTTGACTCCTCATTCACGCCCTTTCCACTGCCAGGCAGGATATCACAGTAGTCAAGTCCCTCACTTCTAAGCTTGTATCCCTGTTCACTACTTAACTAGGTGTGTGACCTTTGGTAAATCTCCAAACCTATCTCTACTTTAATTTTTCTGCGTGTAGAATGGGGGTCCTGGAGTGCCTACCTCATGGAGTTGTTGAGAAGATGAGATGCAATAGCATGTGTAAAGCATGCAACAGAGTGCCTTTGTGTGTGTGTTCGCATGAGTGTGAATGTGTGGCTAGCACTGGCTTTATAGTTCGTTTAACCATCACTGTTTTCTCCGGTGTCCTGGCTCACCCCTCTGCAGAGCTCACATCCCAGTTCATTGCTGAGGTCTTGTCTTTGATCGGAAGTGATGCCTGGAGTGGGTCAGAATCCTCAGAGCAACTGTTGAGAATTTAAACTTCAAAAGAAATTAATTATCACTGGGTGGGTTGGCCTGAATGTTCGCAATCTGTTTGAACTGGAAAAGAAAAAAACCAACAAAAACAGAAAAACAGAAAAGGGAAATCAGAATGATTATTTTTGAATGTGAACTTGCTTTTGAATAGCAAGTTTAATCTACTTGTAAAATGTATGATCAGTGCCGGCCCAGGAGGTTGCAAGGCTGACCCCACTTCTTTCGTGAGATGGAAATTCATTATTTCTTCTATGTGTCACACAGGGAGGCGTATTTCAGCTGATTACTGAAGGAATTTTTAATAGAACTATTCAGGAAGGGAATGGTCTGCCCCAGGGGGTCTGCTGGCATCTAAGAGCAGAGGCTGAGAGACCCCAGGGGAAGAGCGTGTCGTGCTGGGTGGGTGGGCTGGTGAACAGATGTTGAAATCCTTTCCAGAATTGGGATGTTAGGCCTGGAATTCCTGAATTAAAAGGACTAAAGTTAGAAAAAAACTTCTCTTCTGCATTTCCTTCATCCATATAAGTTTATGTTATTTTGTCACAGTGAGCAAATAAGAACATAATTCTTCCTTTTTTTTTTTATTGAGGTGGACGCGACATAACATAAAACTAGCCGTTTTAAAGTGGGTATTCAGTGGTGTTTAGTATATTCACAGTGTTGTGCAAGCACCACTTCTTACTGGATCCAAACCGTTGTCATCACCCCAAAAGGAAATCCTATGTCCATTAGACTGTTACTCCCCACTTCCCCCGTCTCCCCAATCCCTAAAAAATACAAGTTTGCTTTCTGTCTCTATGCATTTGCTAATTTTGGATATGTCCTATAAATGGAGTCAGGCCATCTGCGATCTTTTGTGTCAGAATTCTTCCACATAAAGTCAAATACTATGTAGCCATAGAAAGGAATGAGTTACTGGTTTATGTTTCAATACAGATGAACTTCAAAAACTCTCACCACTGAGCATGACATTAGCCATAGATGTTTCATTAATGTCTTTTATCACGTTGGGAAATTTCCCTTCGGTTCTCAGTTTTCTGAGCATTTTCATCGCAAAAGGATGTTAGAAATTGTCAAATGCTTCTTCTGTGCCAATTGATATGACCATATGGCTTGTTGTTTAATTCTCTTAATGTGGTGTGTTGCATTGATTGATATTCTTTGCATTCCCACTTGGTCATGGCATATAATCCTTTTAATATGTTGCTGGATTTGGTTTGCTAGTAACTTGTTGAGGTTTTTACATCAATATTCATAAGGGAGATCGGCCTATAGTATCCTTTTCTTTTTTTTATTGAGGTATTGGCATATAATATTAGTTTCAGGTGTACGATATAATAACTTGATATTTGTATACACCAGAAAGTGATCACCGTAGGTCTAGTTAGCATCCATCACCAGAAAATTGAACCCCTTCACTCTTTTCACCTGCCCCCAACTCTTTTCCCCTTTGATAACCACCAATCTGTTCTCTGTATCTATGACTTTTGTTTGTTCACTTGTTTTGGTTTTCAGATTCCACATGTAAATGAAATCATACGGTATTTGTCTTTCTGTGTCTGGCTTTAGTTCGGAGCAATACTGGCTTCATAGAATGAGTTATGGTTTCTCCCCTCTTCTTTTACTTTTTGGAAGAGTTTGAGGAGGATTGGCATTAATTCTTCTTAAAATGTTTGGTGGAATTCACCAGTTAGGCCATCTGGCCTGGACTCAAATTTGTTAGGATGATTTCTTTCTTTTATCCCGGAAAATAGTTTGGAGATACTCCTGAAGTATTCTTGATATCTGGGAAAAATAGTCCTGCGTATTTTTCTGGGTTAAACTTTGATGGTTAGCCAGCTCTTTTGACGACTAACTCAGATCCTGTGGGCTTTGCTTTGTACTTCATCTTCAGTTCAGTGAGAAACAGAGACAGGGTCACAGTTCAGATTCTTTTATTCACATTGGTAATTTCTTTATCCTCAGGATTAACAGTCATTTTTTTAAATCTTTGTATTTGGTTTAATTCGATTTAAAACTGTGATGCTTTTTTGACTTTTGTTATTCGATGTTATTAGGCTTCACTATATAGAGGTATCCTGGAGAACTATTGACCAGAGAAGCAGTTCACAAGTCCCCTGATACTGCTGGCTCTTTTTGATAAATAGATAGATAAATAGTGTATAAAATGCTACTTTGATTTATCTGTATTGAGAGGTGTCTTAATTCACATAGGTGAATCTCTGGATTAATTGATGTTTAATTTAATCGATGTTGACTTTATTTATTTATTTATTTATTTATTTATTTATTTATTTTTAAAGATTTTATTTATTTATTTGACAGAGATAGAGACAGCCAGCGAGAGAGGGAACACAAGCAGGGGGAGTGGGAGAGGAAGAAGCAGGCTCATAGCGGAGAAGCCTGATGTGGGGCTCAATCCCACAACGCAGGGATCACACCCTGAGCCGAAGGCAGACGCTTAACCGCTGTGCCACCCAGGCGCCCCTCGATATTGACTTTAAATAATAAAAATTTCCTAAAAAACATATTGATATGGTAAAAAATTTTTTTCCCACGCAGTTCTTTGCCTTTGTTAAACAGGTTATAATTTGATATTTTTTTTGGTGACTCAGGGGCATCATTTGAGCCTCATTTATTGGGCAATGCTATGTCTGAGCACTAAAGTATATAGCTTTTTTCCTGTCTTATAGCTCCTTTTTCCCTCCCAAATCATAGCCATGATTTCCTTTTGTGCTATATTACCTGTGCATCTGACCTAAAAGTTTTCTACTTTTATCAATAAATGACAATTAGTTTTCCAACAGAAAGGAAAGAAATGAGTAGATGAATTATATTTTATGTTCAGATAGATATGAAGTAATTTTCCATGGGGCTATTCTACTATTCTTAGAAGAGTGGACAAGATCTGAGACTTATGGAAAGACGACTTATGGCTGATTCTGTTAGAAAAAAAGGGAGAAAAGAGCATCCCGTTTCAAATGCCTACTGTCTAACTTACTTATGTACAATATGTCATTTACTTTTCAGCCCAATGTTGTTAGCTATATGTTGCTATCCTCATTATTCATTATACTTGATGAAATGCAGATTAAAGGAAATAAGAGACGTGGTACAAGTTACACACATGGTAGTTAGTGGCAATCATTACTTGGCTTGATATCAAGAGTACAGGCAACAAAAGGAAAAATAAACAAAAGAGACTGCATCAAACTGAGAAGCTTCTGCACAGCAAAGAAAACAATTAACAAAATGAAAAGGCAACGTACAGAATGGGAGCAAATATTTGTCAACTAGATATATAATAAGGGGTTAATATTCAAAGTATATAGGGAAGTCTTTCAACCCAATAGTGAAAAAAGAAAAGGTAACTCAATTAAGAAAAGGGCAAAGAAGTAGACATTTAAACAGACATTTCTCCAAAGAAGACAAACAAATGGCTAACACCTGTTCGGTGGGCATTATCAAAAAATCAAAAGATAACAAGTGTTGAGGGGTATGTGGAGAAAACGGAAACCTCGTACACTGTGTTGGTCAGAATGTAAACTGGTGAGGCCACTATCATAGCCAGCATGGAGATACTCAAAACATTAAAAATGCACATGCCATATGATCCAGCAATCCCACTCTGGGTATTTATCCAAAAGAATTGAAATCAGGATCTTGAAGGGATAATTGCACATCCGGCATTCATGGTGGCATTATACGCAATAGCCAAGAACTAGAAACAACCTAAATGTCCACCAATGGATAAAGAAAACGAGGCAGATACACACAGTAGAATAGTATTCAGCCTGAACAACAAGAATGAAAACCTGCCGTATGCAACAGCCTAGATGAAATTTGGGGAAACTCTGTTAAGTGACATAAGTCAGTTGCAGAAAGACAAGTATTTCATGATACCCCTTATATAAGGTAAATAAAATATTGAAACACACAGAAGAAGAGAATGGAATAGTGGTTGCTAGGGGCTGTGGGGAGAACGGGAATGAGGGATTGTTATTCAACAGGTATAAATTTTCAGGTACGCAGGAATGCAAGATGATTACGTTCTAGAAATCTGCTGTACACTACAGTGCCTGAAGTGAAAATATTGTAATTGTAGAGTTAAAATTTATCAAGAGGCTAGATCTCATTTTAAGTGATCTCACTACAATAAAAAAAAGTGATATGGGGAAAAATATGAAAAAGGGAGAGTTTAATCACATTTAAAAAATAAGGGGCAGAAAGTTTTTTCACTTGCCTACTATGGAGAAATCACTGGATTTCCTATCGGTTAAATTCATTTGCTAAGTCTACTCATCAAATGTTTATTGAGGAACTTTTATAAGCCAGGCTCTGTGAATGGTACTGAGGTTACTGAGATGAGTAAGTTGCTAGCTTTGCCCTTCATGAACTCAGAGTTTAATAAACCCCAACCAAAAGAGATCATATTTAAGATAATGTGTAATAAGGGCCATACTACTGGTGCACAACAAGGAGAAAAAGATGATAAGGAGAGCCTCTGTGTGGGATGGTTCTGGAAATGCTTTCAAGGGATCGTTAAGTTTTGTGCTGAAAGTGTGTGAAGAGGAGCTGACCAAGTGGACCACAGGGGAGGCAGGACAAAGCATTTTAATGCAGCCACAACTTGGAATTCCTGGCAAACAAGGAGTGCCTGGGGACCTTCAGTCCCTCCACTGTCAGTGGCTGGAGGAGACTCTCACAGTGCTTCTCCCAGGTTCCATGGGCCTCTTTGACCATTGTTGCCACTCCTGACTTTGTGTGCTTTTCCTCTTAACACAGCCCCTACAGCCCTTTGTGGGAGATGGGAAGGAGGCAGGAGCTCTGGGCACCATCAGCTAACACTCCATGATGTCAGAATACAAAAGCCTCTGATTCAGTAAATACAGACTGTGAAGTGTCATTTACACCCATAGTTCCTTGGTGGGATCAGGCTGACTCTGGGACTTTCCCTAAAACCACATGCTTGCTTGGCTTCTTCCCCTGTCTTGTCTTAATTGCCCATTACCGGTTGCTCCTGGTAGCCCTTCCTTAATAAATCACTTGCACGTTCATCTTTGGCTCAGAGTATGTCTCTGGAAGGCTCATCCTCAGACAATGGGGGACTAACATGTGCCTTTAAAAACCCCTAGAGTCATTTTAAGAATCAAATGCCGTAACATGTATAGAACTTTGCACTTATAAAGCACCACACAAATGCCAAATATGGTTTATTATTAAGAAGTGACATTCTGGGGGCACCTGAGTGGCTCAGTCAGTTAAGCATTAGAATCTTGATTTTGGCTCAGGTCATGATCTCAGGGCCCTGAGATTGAACCCCGTGTCGGGCTCTATGCTCAGCATGGAGTCTGCTTGTCCCTCTCCCTCTGCTCCTCCCCCTGCTGGCATGTATGCTCTCTCTCTCTCTCAAATAAATAAAATACATTAAAAAAGAAAAAGAAGTGACGTTCTGGCATTTTTAGCAATAGAAAGTGAGGATGGCAGTTATACTACACTCTTGAAATTATCAGTATGAATTGGTTTTTTAGTAGGAACCATTTTGACGTCGGCTTTCAGGCATCTGAATGTGAAGAGTATGTCAATTCTTGTTATTTCATAGATTGGCTAGACCAAGAGGGAACTTCTACAGGGTATTGTAGAGTATGTGCAAACACACACACACACACACACACACACACACACACACGGAAAATTATGCTTTGGGGGGAATTTAATTTTTTTTTTTTTTTGAGATCCTCTTGATCATTGTTATGGTTCTTTCCCAATTCTTTGGTCAGGAGGGAACCTGGATGAGAATGGCTGTGTAGGCCAGAAGTAAAGTTAACCTACCAGGTGCAGTTTTGATGGGGGTTTTTTTCGTTTTGTTTTTGCTTTTTTAATGGCTGAAAAGTGTACAGAGAAGTAAAAAGGCTGGCCAGGACAGCATTGGAATATCAAATTCAGATTACACATGGAAAGTTCATAAAATACCTCTTAATTTGCTGCCTCTTAAGGCAAAACAAAGGCTGACATAATTTTTTCTTCCTTGGTCATCAGTCAATGAATGAGACAGTATGGTAATACTAATTCTATTAAGGTTTTATCTTTAAAACCAGTAAAGGGAGAGGACTTCACTCTAAGTGATTTGTGCAGTGCCTGACATCTCTATTCTGAATGTACCATCTCTTGGTGGTAACTACTCTGTTGGGCTTATCAACATGTGTTTTGTGAATTGAGTATAATGCTTGGGTCCATTGAGCGCTCAAGCATGGCAGACCACATAACTATTAAAACTTAAATGCTTTTGTCATGAAGCTGTTTACATTAGGTGATAAGATTATTAGTATGATCCACATTCCTTCCCAGTCAAGCTGGTGAGTGTGGTCTGTGTGTGTGTGTGTGTGTGTGTGTGTGTGCATGTATCAGTTTGCATGAAGTATGAGTGGGGTCCTATGCTAAGTAAAAAGTAAGGCGTCAGTATTCATTCTACAAATCTCAGTCCTGAACCCATCCAACTGTGAAAGGTGGCAGAGAAGTCCAGCTGTCCCAGATGCTTTCACTTGCTGTGTTTGTTGCTGTTGATGTGCAGCCAAGACTTCTGGGGAACTGGGGAACTGGCCCCGGGAGAGAAGCCCTGGTCAGGTTTTTAAGCGCTGAGCGGGTGAGCCCATCCTGCGTGCTGAGATTTATGCTGCTTATCGTTTCAGTGCCAGTAGGAGCAGAGTTGCCTTCAATGATATACTAGCAAGTTCTCTGTCCAGAAGTTCCAAGATTTCACACCCCATGGCACCTTTCCTCTCAAAAGTAAATTTGTAGAAGAGCCTTTCCTTTTCGCTAAAACATAATCCTGCCAAAAACCAACCAACCAACCATCCTCACAAGATAAACGAAGAGGGGCACTTGGGTGGCTCAGTTGGTTCAACCTCTGACTCTTGATTTCGTCTCAGGTTATGATCTCGGGGTCATGTGATTGAACCCTGCGGGCTCCACGCTCAGTGGGGAGTCTGCTTGGGATTCTCTCTCTCTCTCTCTCTCTCTCCCTCTGCCCCTCCTGCTGCTCCCATTCACGTGCTCTCTCTCTCTCTCTCTAAAATAAATAAATAAGTCTTTTTAAAAAAGGATAAATGAAGAAAGGTGGGGGTTGAAAGGTGAAAGATCATGAAAGTCTGGTGGGTACTATGAGACTGGAACCCACTCCTTTTTATTTTTCCCTCCATAAAGGCTGTGACATTAGCTCTAGCGGGTTGCACAATGTTGTTAGTGGATCAAGGCTGTGGAAGGAAGGGTGCATTAGTGTGCTGGGGCTGCCATAGCAGAGTAACACAGACTGGGTGGCTTAAATGATGGAAATTTTTTTCTCACAGTTCTCTGGGCTAGAAATCAGAGATTTTGGACTGGATTCTCTTGAGGGCTCCCCTTGGTTTATAGATGGCCACCTTCTCCCTGTGTCTTCACATGGTCTTCCCTCAATGCATGTCTGTGTCCTAATCTCTTTCTATTGCCACAACAGCTATATTGGATTAGCTCATACCCCAATGACCTCATTTTAACTCATTACCTCTTTAAAGACCTTACCTCCAAATGCAGTCACATTCTGGGTACTGGGCGTTAAGGTTCAACATATGTGTTTTGAGTGGACACAATTCAGCCCATAACAGAGGGGAAGCATTCAAAGTAAACAGTTACAGATTATCCACACTCACAGAGAAGTTCCGAAAGAGAAGAGAGGATCGACCTAGCACCATTTTGCGTAAGACCCTCATACTAGTATTGTTTTTCAGCTGCATTCACAAGCACTCTCCCAGGGATGAGGCCATAAGATTTACAATCCAGCAAAGAAGAGGAACAACATATCAAGGACTTTGTCCCAGAATGTTGTTTCTAAAGATTCCCCTAACACCTAACTTTATGATTTTCAGTAAAGAAAATAATAGCGCTTTTTCCTAAGACTTCTGAGCCATTGCCTCCTCTGTGAGTTCTTTTGGCCCCCTGTCTCTGTACTTTCAGTGGCACATTCTCTCCTGATGGTTGTGTGGCTTCCACTGGATAGTACCAGCCTGTTCCATCCTTGGTGCTTATTCATATTAAGAACAAGAACTATAATTTCAAAGCAATTGGTCCTGGGGACTAGAGTCTAAGCAAAACACTAGTCAAACCAATGCAGAAAGCCTTTGTTAGAAACTAGAAGGTATTATAAAAAGGAAGTCTAGGGTCAGCCATTTGGAATAAAACTAGGTCGAGAGAGAGAGAGAGAACACAAGAAAATTGTACCCAGCAGAAATTTGGGATGATAGAAGACTTTGTCTCAGATTGTTTTTTTTTTTTTTTTTTTTTTTTGAAGCATTATTTGTTTTTCTTTGCTTAGCTATTCGGAATGTGAAGAGATGTTTCTCCCCATGTGTATGCACTCTCATCTGCCTCTCTGCTCCTCTATAGTCCCGACAGCTCTAGGTAGTGGGAAACTGGGACCTGAGGGACTGTGGTTTCCACTCCTTCATGTGACAGTCCTGTGCAGGGGTGGTGGGAGGTGGGGTATAAGAAGGGGTGTTACTACATTACTTAGCACACTGCAAGGAAGATGGATGGCACCATGCTGTCCTCGTTTTCAGGATGCATCCATTTCATCTTTGTTCCTATTCTTTTGTCATAGAACTGGTTTGATTTCTGGTTTTCAGGGATTGCCTTCCCCCTGAAACCATCTAATCACTTACCATTTTAGTGGTACTTTACTTACCTCTGAACTGGAGAAAATAATGCTTCTCTCAAGGGCTTCTAAATTAAATGAGAAAATCTATGTAGAGGGCCTGACAGTGGCTGGCACAAAAGGGGAGCTGAGAAAGGATCTCTGCCCTCCTCTCCTGCACCATCTCTTCCCTCCCAAAACTGCTAGAAGGGAAAGGAGGACCAAGTACTGACCACCCTGTGGCTCCTTCTAGGTCTGTTGTCTCCTCTGTTTCCTTGGACTCAAGGACACACTTGTCATGATGAGGCACTTTCAGTTCCTTTCTCTTTTACTCTCAGTAATGATATTCTCCTTAGATTTTAAATCAAAGAAATATTGATTTTTTTTTGTATGTGAAGAGTAAACTTTCTCCCTGGATTATAAGAGGCTCGACTTTTAAGCATCCTTTGCATTCAGTTAATGATGTAAGTTTCAGTTAAAATGCTATGCCAAGTCTGCTCATCCCACAAAAACTCATTCCCTGTATTTCCCCAGGGTATTTCTCCTTCTTAGATTTCACTTAAAAAGGGGTAAAACTCCCAGGTCTTGGGTTCAAAGGTACAGCATCACTTGCATACAGAATCATGGTGAACTGAAACGATCACCCTGCTCTATCCCATCCTCCTTTACTACCTTTGTTTTCTCCGCAACGCTTAGCCACTTGGTAGACCATACAGTTTACTTACTTCTCTATTTGTGGTCAGGATCCCTACCACTAGAACACAATCTCCATAGCAGCAGAGATTTTTTTTTCCTTTGTGCCTTCAAGAGTACGTAGAATAGTACCTAGCCCAAAGTAGGCAGTTCGCAAATCTCTGTTGAGAGAATGAGTGAATGAATTTTCTCCTTCTATTTCCGTGGATTTCCAGCGATAGTCAAACATAATCTCTCACTTCATACACCTTCCTCTAACATTTAGCTCTGACTTGCCTCCAAAGCTGCTTTATAACTCATGCAGCTTGACCTATTCCCACTACCCCAGTATATTTCCCTCTGCCCTATAATTTTTTTCATTTTTAATTTTAATGTTCAAAAAATACATCTTCATAGTTCATATTTCGTTGAGCCTAAAAGTTATATGAAAAATAGTGATCTCTGCCTCATCTCTCTTCACCACTTTTCATTCTTGATCCTGCTCCCAGCGGCAACTTTTTATGTATTTGTTTTCTGGTATTTACTTCCCTCTTTCAATAATATATTTATACTGGTACCAGTGAGAAGACTTTTTGCTTCCTCTTTGTAATAAAATAAGTACAGAAATTGAGAGTGAGTTTTAGAAATTTTCACAGCAAGTTGACATTGTCATAGTATCCCAGATCATTAACCATCTTTTTAGAAATTATTTTTATTGTAATTTATGAAAGTCTTAGTCCATGGGAGTAAAAAATAAAAACAAAAACAAAAACTGGTCCTTCTCCAAAGGCAGTTTGGTACGCAGTGTTCTCAGCTACATACAACTTACTCGTTCTGGAATCTGCCTTCACTATCACACCATGGTTTTTTTTTTGTTTTTTTTTTTTTTTAAGGGTAGTAGAAGGAGAGATAAATCTTTTTTAGACTTTTCTGGTCTGATATCTCATTAGCTCACAGCTGAGTGATAATTTAGCTGGTAGAGGCTTCTGGCTAAAAAATCATTTTCCCTAAGAATTTGATAGTATAGCTCCATCATCTTCCAGCGTTCAATATTATACTAAGAACTACAATGCCTTTTTCATTTCCCAAACTTAGTTGGTGACATCTATTTTTTTTTCTCCCTAGAAATCTTCAGAGATTTTTCTTTACTCTCTTAATGTTCTGAAATTTCATGATTTGGTCAGGACTTAACATCTTTCGATTCTAGGTAATTTTCTTTTCTGATTTCTTGGCAATATTTTATATTCCTTTTCCCCCCTAAAATTCCTTTAAGTCAAATGTTGAAGATATTGAATCAATGTTTCCTTTTTATGCCTTCTTTATTCCATGGTCTGTTCATTTATTATTCTGTTCTCCTTTCCAACTGTGCTGGCTAGGGTGGGGACAGAGCCATCCCTTACATGGATTTTCAACCAATTCCATTTTCAGCCACTTGCCTTATTCCCACCTTCCATGGTGCTTTGTGATTCCAATTATCAACAGGAAACAAATTTTGTAGTCCTATTTGCTTTATATCAGTATTTCTCTCTTCAAAGACTTATATTTCAAATTTTTCACTTTGCTAAATCAATTCCTCCTCCAATACTTGCTCTCCATAGCTCAGTTTGAGGTAACAGGTGTTCTTGGTTTTATTGAAGTTGGAGATTCTGTTTGTATTCTCCTTGCTGTGTTGAGCTAAATTCTAAGTGAGGAGGAGGCAAAAATGTGTTTTATGTTATCTGAAAGCCCAAAGTCCCTCTTTTTCCTATTTAATTTGAGGTCTGATCAGCACACATCTCCTTCAAGGAGCTTTCTTGAATAGCTCATATTTTTTAACAGTTTCATGTTCTATATGCCACTTATCTTTATACATAAGTGTGTGCGTGCACATATACTCTTATGTTAATAACATGCTAAAACAATTTATATTATTTGGGATTTGTCTACTTATGATTTGATTTATTTTTAAGGTCCTTGATAGTGTAGGTGAACCAAACCAAACCAAACAAATAAACAAAAACTCACCCAAATCTGTCTGCATACAGTGGCCTATATAGTGCAGTTATTCAAAAATGAATGAAGTTTTTAAAAAAAGAAAAGTGATGTTAGTACAATAATGGGGAAATGATTTTTAAAAATCTCCCAACTCATTTGTAGTAGCCTGATTTCTTCCTATATATCTCCTTTTCTCCTTATTTGACAAATCTTGCTAAAATCCAAGCACAGTTGTTCTTGTATAAGGGTATAAGAATGAATATAGATCAGAGCAAAAAGAGTTTTTAGAACACACACTTCTTTTGAGAGAAAGGAGGTCACTGTGAGTTTACAGAGCTAAAAAAAAGGTGAACAAATGGCCACCAAATGCTTTTACCTGGTTAGACGCCATCAGTTGAATAAGCTCCCCTCTGCATAAAGGCAGTTAAGGAGGTACTTTGACTCTTTCGAGCCACCAGGAGGCCTGCTAATAAAAGACTGAACTAATCATGAAATGTTTCTATCATGGCCTAAACGGTACTAAATACCAAGCTCTTAAAATGTCCTACGTCTGAGAGATGAGTAGCTGGGAACCTAGTTTGAGGTAAAAATCTTTGGCCCGTTGTCACTTAGCGAAGACTACTTAACTTTAAAATTCCAATTTTAAGACCATTTCTTGTTAAAAGTTTATTGCTGTTGTTATTTTATATTTCCCCCATTTTGAACTGATCACTCCTGCCTGTGAACCCCTGTGCACCCTGTCCATACCTCATTAGACTCATTAACTTATTTCTCTCTTTCTCTGTCTTGTAGACTGTAAATCCATTGAGGAGAAGGGTGATGTCTTATGATTCTTGTATTCATAGAGCAAGAGCAAAATGATTACTTAATAAATCCTTATTGTGCAAAAGAGGGAGAAATTACCCAAATAAGTACATTAAATTTATTTACAAGAATACTTTTTTCTTTAAAGAGAAAGTTATAAATGAAAGGCTGTCACTGATGTGACCCTATGCAGGTCAGAGCTTTAAAAAGCTGCTATTCTTGAATCATTATTTTCCAAAATTCCTCAAAGTAATTTACAGGAACAGTCTTTTGTCTTCTGAAGTGCATAACAGTCACCGCAGTTTATGATTTTTCCATCTTCCCTAAGGACGTCTGAATACTTTTGTTTCCCTTAGTGATAAAATCATCAGGTTCCTCTTGCCTGAGAGCTGTGACTTATGAAATAAATCTATGAGCTTAACAGTAATGACGAGTGAACAAATGTTATATTCACACGTCTTAGAATACCCACAAATGATGAATGGAATACTTGAATATGCGGCTTAGGTTTTGGGTCACTTTCTCTCCTCTGGCTATACTTTTTGTGAGGTGTGGGTTCAAAGGAAAACTCACAAAGTTATGTTCCTTGTAATATTTGCTCTGCCCAGGAAACATTTTGCAAATATACTTTAGCAGACATGTGACTTATACCAAAACCAGATTCTGGTCTTACTGCCAACAAAGCTTGGCCAACGCTTCTTTACACAGATGCACGATGTTTACATATAGCATACCTGATTGCTCTATCATCTACCCACAAAATACCCTGTTTCTTCCACATAGACGGTTGGTTTCCAAGGCAACAGAGGGCTCCTTTAACAATGAAAGCACACACAAGTCGATTTCCATTTCTATATGCCAAGTTCTAACCACTTTCTCTAGCCATAGAACTTACTTTTGCCAACAGGAAGGCAGAGCTGAGAAGAAAGTACTAATAGTAGAAGAAATGTTTTAATGTGCCAGCAGTGTTATATGCTACAAAGAAATTTTTGTGTAACAGACTTATAGAGTGAGATTTATGGGGATCATTGGGTCGAGAGTGAAGTATAGAGAAATACAAGGTATAGATAACCTTAAGTGACACTAGTAATGTTGGAGGGGAGAAGACCCGTCTTTCTGCGACTATTGAAGTCTTCTGGTAAACTAAGTGTCAAGTGCTTCCTTTGTAGGCAAGTTTGTTGAAGATAATCTCCACCTTCCTATTTCCCCTCCAGAACCTAACACACTCTAGAACCTACTTAGAACTGCCCTTGCAAGACCACCCACGTTTTTCTGTAGGCCAAAACCAGTGGTTACTTGTCCATCCTTATACTCTGGCTAAGCACCCTTCTGTGCTTCCTCTCCCTTCTCTTTTTTTCCAAGGAACTACTCTTCCCCAGGTCTCCTCCACCTTCATGCTTGCTCATTCCCCTTTGCAGTCTCTTCTTCCTCCACCAATGCTTTTACTGTCTTTTTTGTCTTCACTCTTGTCTCTTATAATTCCACATTTTCCTCTAGGCAATAGTCTCTAAACTTGATTGCACAATACAATCACTTGAGGATCTTATAAAAATTCCAAATCTCAGGCCACAGTGCAGCTTCATCTCTGGGGGTGAGAGGCATTCTCCCAGGAGATTCCAATGTGCAGACAAGTTTGGGACATGACTGCCCTAGAGTGGTCCTTCTCCCCTTAATTAACCCCAGGTTAGCTGACACTCAACATGCTAGGTTTGTGTCTTTTCCAGGACTAATCACACCTGTGACATACACCCAGTTACCCTTTCTTAAAATTTCTCAGTAGTGGCTAATTATATCGTGATAAAATAAAAAAGTGTTACCAGGACATTAAATGTTTCCATAGTCCAGGCTCTGCTTACCTTCAAAGGCCCATGACACACAGCTCCCCTGTCTGCTTGAAACTCTCAGGCTCATTGCTGCCCTCTGTCTGGAATGGCCCTCTTTATCTGGTTAATTCCAACTTGTCCTTTCAGCCTGGACATTTCCCTAACAGCTCCTCCTCTCACAACTCTGTGAGTTTTGTGGATCATAGCTCTTTCGCCATTTATATCTTTTTATTGGTTTATCTTATAGTAGACTTTAATTTGAGGATGAAGTATTTGCTTTTTATTTCTCTACCCAGAGTGCAAGAGTGCCTTGAACCCACTGCCTGTTTAATGTTTGATAAATGAATGAATAAAAGAACACGATGGTTGAAAATGTTTTCATTGGAACCTTATTTGGATTTCTTCTTCAGGGGGAAAGAAGGCTATAGAGCCATAAATCTTCCACACAACCTTTCTACAGGCTCCAGAATGGTCTTTCCTTCTTCGTGTTCCCTCCTTATTCATCTGGCAAATGGAGCACCTGGGCATGATCCAGGTGGTGAAAACAATTTTCATGACACTTGAGAATCACCCTGGACGTTGTTTCCAGTACCGAAAATTTCAGCAAGAGCTGTTGTGTCATCAAGGAGCTTTTCCAATAGCTAGACATTATAAGCAGCTGCCTGCTGGCAAGAGGCTTGGGCAATTTTTAGGTCAAAATGGGATCTGAGGGCACATATGTGGTACAGAAGACCCAAGTGCCCGATCACTTACCAGAAAGACATAAGAAATCTTTGTTAAAACATTTCTATTTTGGGCAACATGAAAAGTTTGAACTGTTTCTTACAGCGATGCAGTTCTATGAAATTAATTTTGAGAACGTTCCTTGAAAACTAGCACAAAAACTACTACTTAAAAAATTTTTGTGTGGGTAAATATTTCCCTCTTTTGCAAATTATAGTTTAGAACCATTCTGTTAAAAATTCTAACAAAAATATTTTTTAATTAGGGGTGCCTGGTGACTTGGTCAGTTAAGCACCTAACTCTTGATTTCAGCTCAGGTCATGATCTCGTGGTTGTGGGATTGATCCCCTTGTGGGGCTCCAAGCTGAGCGTGGAGCCTGCTTGGGATTCTCTCCCTTCTCCCTCTGCCCCTCCCTCTGCTCTAAATAAATAAATAAATAAATAAATAAATAAAATCTTAAATAATATTTATAATTAAAAAATACACATAATGACACCATTGGCAAGACACAATAATTAGGAGAAATGGAAGTAATGGCATCTTTCTTATTGGTACTTTGCAAGTCTCTTTTGCTTTTTATATAACTGCTATTTTCATGGTAAGGTGTAAGCATTATAAAACAATATAGGGTCTTGTAAGGTTGAAATGTAAGTCATTGTCCCACAATCATCTAGTAAAAACAAGCAAATATACAAAGAATGGGAGAGAATAACATGATTTCCTGAATGGCCAGGACCTCTGTGATCCAAGCACCATTTTCCAGATATCATTTTTACCTTGTTTTTCTCTGATAACATGCGCTTCTCCCAAGCCTGCCATATCAGTTAACCCCCTGTTGTCTGGGCTGCCAGTTGTAGTCTGTGATGTCTTTTCCCAATCCTTTCCTATTGGAAATGGTAGGTAGAAAGAGATACTGCAGAATCTCAGTCTCATTAGTTTCATGTGGTATGCTCAAAGGCATCCAAAAAGACAGGACCTATTGTCACAACACAATTATCCATTTTAAGTACTGTGTTTGAGTAACACATACTGGGATCAGGACCACCATCATGGTCGATGAGCTGAGCAAGCACACAGGCCCCCATGCTTGCTTTAATCCTCTACTGCCACCATCTTGAAATTCTTAATTTTTGAACAAGACTCCCCATATTTTTTTTTAAAGTTTTTTTTTTTTAAGATTTTATTTATTTATTTGACAGAGATAGAGACAGCCAGCGAGAGAGGGAACACAAGCAGGGGGAGTGGGAGAGGAAGAAGCAGGCTCCTAGCGGAGGAGCCTGATGTGGGGCTCGATCCCATAATGCCGGGATCCCTCCCTGAGCTGAAGGCAGACGCTTAACCGCTGTGCCACCCAGGCGCCCCTCCCCATATTTTTATTTTGCACTGGACCTTGCAAATTATGTAGCTGGTCCTCTCTGTAAGTCCTCACTAAGCATTTTATAGTGAGTGGAATGTGCCTAAAATCAATAACATAGTCAGCATTAAGAAGGAAAAGAAGCTGTGGATAGGGGTATCAATTGACTAGCAAGAGAGGTAGCCCAAATACCTTCTCTCAGATAATGGAATTCTTCACAGGCTATTGTTTCTGCATATGACTCTCTGCTATTCTGACATCACTTCATAGTATCCTTTCTTTCTGCATGCTGTTTTCTTGCCCGACAGAGGCACAGGACCCCTAGATAGGATCCCCAGGGTTATCCTTGTTTGCACAGGGATTGTTACTTCTTAAAGAAAATCTTCTAAGTCAAAATACTGCGAACATCGTCAAAAGCTTCAGTCTGCCGACTTTATGTTTAAGGCTCACATATTAGAATATATGCAGAAATAAATCCTCCCTTTACAGAGTCAGTTCAGGACCATGATGGTGGGGTACAGGGAAATAAGTAACTTACTGATGTCAAGGTAAACTGACAGAATTGATGGACGTGTTCCACAAATACTAATGTATGTTTTAGTGTTTCCTTTTCAAAAAAAAATATTTAAACTAGTATAATTTGATTTCTGGTTTGGATTCATTAGCGTACGGTACTGACCGTTACCTTTTCTCTGAATTTGTGTTTGCCTGGCAAAAATAGAGATGCAGTTGGGATATGGATCTTTTAGATAACACAGCAAAGAAAGAGATAAGAACTTTTTGCCGTTGAGACATTTATTAGATTTTCACTGAGACAAGATGGTTTGGATAATAGGCACTGAATTGTTGTTTTGGTTGAAGAGTCATTTTTCACTCAGATTGGTGCAAGAATGGAAGGTAAGCTTTCTTAAATTTTTCTTATGTCTTATTATCTTTTTTTCCAAGTGATGTGTGAAACTATTGTAGATTTCAGAATATATATTACTTTAAGACTAGATATTTTCAAAATACTTGCTTTTGCTCTAAGTCCCACCAGGTTGCAGAGACATGTGACTCAGCTGCCTGTCACCTACTTCTTACCCTGGAGAACTTGGAGAAAACAGTTACCATGAGTCTTTCTTTTCTTTACATGCAATAAAGAAACCATTTGGAGAGTGGGGCAATCATGACTAATCTTATTTAGTAATAAAACAAAGCAAACTTTAACCCTTAGTTTTTAAAAAGTTTATTTTAAATAAAAAGGACAATAAATATTTCTTCTTTTTTTTAAAGATTTTATTTATTTGACAGAGAGAGACACAGCGAGAGAGGGAACACAAGCGGGGGAGTGGGAGAGGGAGAAGCAGGCTTTCCGCTGAGCAGGGAGCCCAGTGCAGGGCTCAGTCCCAGGACCCTGGGATCATGACCTGAGCCGAAGGCAGATACTTAACGACTGAGCCACCCAGGTGCCCCAACAATAAATATTTCTTAACTATGAGTGAGTGAGTGTTGCAGACATGCAATTACCAAGAAGGGGGAGGTTCTTAAGAAGGGAAGGGACAATGTCCTCAGAGAAACCTAATGGTAAAAATCACACAAAACACCTGTGAAAATGCACCTTCCCGTGTCCTGCCCAGAAGTACAGGTCAGGAGATTCTGTCAAGGAATCGGAGGTCTGTAATATAAAGAGGCCATTCCTGTGATTCTTAGGGTCAGGATAGTGTAGGGAATCTTGCCTTAAGGCAGTGGCTCTTAAAGACCCATCAGTAACAGCTGCAGGCTTATTAAAACTGGATCCAAACCTAGTTTCTTATTCAGGTGTCTGGCGAGTGGCATGTGTACTTGTATTTCTAGTAAGTTCCTAAGGGACACCGGGGATGCTGGCCCAGGGACCACACACTGAAAACCCCTGGTTTTAGGGCCCATTGTGGTGTCTGCTGTTACAACCTGCAAGGCTCAGGTGGCCCCACACCCAGAGGGCATGTGCTTCTTCTCTGGCCCTGCCACTCTCTATCCCAAACCCTTCATCACTTTTCATGAAAAAAGATTATGATGCTATTTACAGGGTAGATCCCAGCCTGGTACCCGTGATCATGATGTCCCATAGGGTAAAGAGTTCCCAGGAAAGGTGCCAGCTCTTGCCTAGATCCTTGAATACAGCAAAGATGTTGAGTCTTTTAGGAAGAAGAAGAGCTAGCTGGTTGCCATGCTCAGGTTCAGGTAGAGTAGGTGAGAGAACAGTGCCCAGAGGGCATGGAGAGCCTCATAAGCTCTTGAATCCAGAGTCTAGAAAAGCTTAGGTGGGTGGCAGCATCAGCTACACTTTTTCTTTTAGAATGGGGTTGAGAGGAGTATGAAGAATATGTTTCCTTGTTACAATAGATTTTCTCTGAAAGGAGGTAGAAAGGGAGATTTAAAATAGCATTTCTCTTTGGCTGTATCTCCTTGAGGGAAGTTGGCAGTCCTAGTGTGTATGTGTGCCTGTGTGTGTGTGTGTGTGTGTGTGTGTGTGTGTGTAGGCAGGTAAAAGTTGTGGCGTATGTGCTCCTATGTATAACGATGGCAGGCGGATGTCACCCTAGCTAAGCTAGACCTTAACAACCTTTAGCTACATCTTTGTTTCTGAGCTTTCTCTTTCATTCAAGTTCAAATTTATTTACAGGTGCCCTGTTCTGATTTAGGTGACTTCATCTGGTTATTTATCTATCATAACCACTAACCAGATGTGTGGGGCCCTTACCCTCTCTCCAAGTAGCTCCAAGTGTTGTCCTTGCTAAGCACAAGTCTTAATTCTTGCATGATCAGATGGGCAGTAATAAAACAAATTAAAAAAAAACCTGTGTTCTATTTTAGAATCTTAAGCATTCTTGCTAGATTAACTTTTAGATTATGGGATTCCAATTGGCATATCCAAGATATGATTTCAACAGCTGCAATGTGCTTCTGAGGAGGAGAAGTTTTAAGACCCAGTCCAAATAATTCACTTATGCATTATTTTTTGTCACATGGTTTTGGAAATGAACAGTTGTTTACTGTACAAACATAAGATGACCTGAAGTACTCCTTTGCAACAATCTGACTTCTTGTAATGTGATAATTCCAGGGAGAAGGCAACCAAAGACAGAAAGACTAATCACAAAAAGTAGAAAAAAGCAGGGAAAACTCCATCCATAGTTTTTTGCTAACAACAAATTCTCTTAGATTTTCCTCATCTTACATTGTTTTCATTTCTCCTTAGTTCCTGAAGGATATTTCCTCTGGCTATAGTATGTGCAGCTAATAGCTCTTTTCTTTCAGTACTTGAAAAATGCTGTGTCACTTCTTTTGGCTTCAATGATTTCTGATGAGAAATTCACTGTCATTGGAATTGGGGTTCTGTGAGTAACGTGTCATCTCTCCCTGGTTGCTTTCAAGATTTTTTCTTTGTCTTTAATTTTCAGAAGTTTAATTATGATATTTCTTGACATGGATTTCTTTGGATTTATCCTGATTGAGTTTACCAAGTATCTTGTAGGTATGGGTTTATGGCTTTCACCAAATTTAGGAGGTCCACAACCATTCTTTTTTTGAAAAAGAGAAAGAGAGAGAGAGACTATATATGTACACACAGAAGAAAGGCCCTGTGTGGGCACAGCACAGAAAGAAAGTCCTCACCAGAAATCAAACCCTGCTGGAAACTTGATCTTAGGCTTTCTAATGTCCAAACTGAGAAAATAAATCTCTGTTGTTTAAGCCACAGTCTGTGGTATTTTGCTATGTGAAGCCAAGCAGATTAATAGAGGTTTTGGTACCGTGAAGAATTATACTGCTGTAGTAAACACCTAAGAATGTGGAAGTGGCTTTGGAACCAGAAGAGCCTGGGGAGCTTCTGACATGCTTGAAAAAGCCTAGATTGCCATGAAGGGACTGTTGGTGGAAATATGGACACTCAATGCAATTCTGCTGAAGTCTCCAAAAGAAAATAGAAGAACTGGGGGGAAAGCCTGAATCTTCTTGGAGAATACCTAAATAACTCCATACAGATTGTTGGAAGAACTATGGTTGTTAAAGATGATTCTGGTGAGATCTCCAATGGAAATGAAGAACAGGTTATTGAAAACTGGAGGAAAAATGATCCTTGTTACAAAATGGCAAAGAATTTGGCTGAATTGTATTCTACTATTTCGTGGAGGGTTAAACTTGCAAGCAATGAGATTGGATGTTTAGCAGAGATTTCCAGGCAAAGTATTGAAGGTGAAGCCTGGGTCCTCCTGACTACTTAGAGTAAAATATGAGAAAAGAGAGATGAATTGAAGTAGGCAAAGAAACCAGAACTTCAAGATTTGGAACTCAGCCTAGACATCTTGTAAAAAAGAGAAAGTGTGTTCTGAAGAGATCACCAAGGATGTGGCTGGACTACCACATGATAAAGAGATTACAGAATTATACAGACAGAAACACTGCCAGTTTAAACTGAAGGGGATGGACATGGGGTTAAATAACCAAGCCAACCTTCTTGGATTCTACAGGATGGGACCATAGAACAGTTCAGGTGTGAAGAATGTGCACTATTCTTCAAGAAAAGGGAAAAATGACCTTGAACCAATTCAGAGATCCTCAGGGCTACCATTCCCTCACAGCAATTTTCAAGGTTGGGGCAACCACCACTATATGGCTTTCCCAAGCCAGGCTGCCACCATCCAGAACCTCCAATGGAGGAAGGAGAGGGCTCACGGTGATTATCGCTGTAAAGGTTTTTGGTTGTTAAACAACCTGCCAGTCTTTTAGCCAGGGGAGTGGGCTTTTGAGGTTTTTGTTTATGTTGTTGGTGATTCTGGGAGGTTCTGCAGTGCCCTGTTGGGAAATATGGGAGGCCCGATGCTATGTTGTTTGTTCTTCAAGTTCCAATGTCCCTTGGCAGCCTACTTTTGTCTTTCTAACTTACAGAGGCTTTCTGTGCTTATTGTGTCATGTCCAGGGCTCCTAGTTGTATAACAGAGCACCTGGGAGCAATGGGAGTGCTCCTCCATCTTGGCCAGAACAGGAAATTACTTGGTTTCTGGGAGGTCAAAAGTGTGCTAAATCTGGTAGATTATAGGCAAACAATTATAGATATAGAGGAATTCCCAGCATTTGTGTACGTCTTCTTGAGTTTGTCTTTTATTTTTCCTTTAATTAGTTTATTTGCTGACATTCCAAAGTCATTCCATTTCATCATTACCCCTTTAGTGGTCATTATTGCTGAGAGATAGAACTTTTGTCTACAAAAGTTATTATGCAATGTTTCCTTCAATTTATGTTATATCAACTAGTTAGTTGATTATTGCAATATTTCCTTCAATTTATGTTGTATCAACTAGTTAGAGCAGAATAAAAAGAAGACAGTAGTCAAATCGCAAACAAAACTTACTATTTTTTTCCATTTTTCTCTAATAATGTTTTCATCAAACTAATGATCAAGGGAGAAGATAGAAGATTGTATTTCTGAGGGGAGTTAAGATGGCAGAGGAGTAGGGGACCCCTTTTTCAGCTGGTCCCCTGAGTTGAGCTGGATAGGTACCAGACCAGCAGGAACATCCACGGAATCAGCCTGAGACGCAGGAAGATACATCTGGATCTCTACAAATGAACATCTCCAGCGCTGAGTATCGAGGTACGAAGCGGGGAGCCGTGAAACCACGCACAGATATCGGAAGATAAACAGAAGAGGGAGGGAGCTGCCGTGTCAGGGCGCCGGGAAGCGGTAGCCACCTGCACAGGGGAGCGGACGGACCACAGACCAGCACGCTTGAGACAGCAGACTGAGAACAGGAGCTCCGGGAGCGCGCGCAGGGCGGCTGGTGGCTGGCGGGCCACCTGCACGGGGGAGCAGGCGGACTCGCGGACGGCACCCTGGAAACAGCAGACTGAGTCTGTGAGCTCCAGGAGCGCGCGCGCAGGGCGGCTGGCGGGCCACCTGCACCGGGGAGCGGGCGGACCGCGGACCCGCACTCTGGAAACGGCAGACTGAGTCCGTGAGCTGGGAGTGTGCGCCACCAAGCATCTCACGGAGCTCCGGAGCTCTGGTGTGCTCACTGGATCCAGGCTAAGACTGGGAGCTCCGGGAGCGCGCGTGGGGCGGCTGGCGGCTGGAGGGCCACTTGCACGGGGGAGCAGGCGGACTCTNCACGGGGGAGCAGGCGGACTCGCGGTCAGCACCCGTGAGACACCAGACTGAGACGGGGAGCTCCGGGAGCCCGCGCGGGGCGGCTGGCGGCGGGCGGGGTTGGAAACACAAAGGACAGAGACGTGCCGGCCCTGGAAGTGAGGGCTGGGACGCCGGGTGTGGGGCGCACAGCCCGGGATGCTGCAGGGTTGAGCAGCACCAACAGAAACAGAGTTAAAGTGGCCAGAACATCAGTGGAGAACGATCCGCGATCCCTCTGTTCTGAGACAGAGGCTGAATTTCAGCCGCTGCTGCTCTCTCAGAAGAGGCATAGCAAACCGCCAGGGAAAGCCGCCAGAGAACAAAAGCCCGGAAATACCGGCTCACAGGGTGCCCATCCCCATCCCCCCTCGCAAGGGACACAGAGACTCTACCCAAACAGGGTTTTCTGAGTACCGGCAGGCAGGCCCCTCCCCCAGAAGGCAGGCTGAAAAATGAAGAAGCCCACAACCCGGAGCGCCTGAGTGGCGCAGTTATTAAGCACCTGTCTTCGGATTAGGGCGTGATCACAGCGTTCTGGAAAGGAGTCCCTCATCAGGCTTCTCCACCAGGAG
>NC_048226.1:32170914-32219886 GCF_002007445.2 Ailuropoda melanoleuca
AACTTCAGAGGGGAGGGGGTGGGGGAATGGGATAGACTGGTGATGGGTAGTTAGGAGGGCACGTATTGCATGATGAACTGGGTGTCATACGCAACTAACGAAGCATCGAACTTTGCATCGGAATCCGGGGATGTACTGTATGGTGACTAAAATAATATAATAATAAAATTAAAAAAAAAAGAAGATTGCATTTCTGTGAGGATAATGTTTTTGGAGAACCCATGCCTAGCTAAATGGGAGCTGGTAAATATATATGTATTGGGGCACCTGGGTGGCTCAGTCAGTTAAGCATCTGCCTTTGACTCAAGTCATGATCCTGGGGTCCTGGGATCAAGCCCCAAATTGGGTTCTCTGTGGGGAGCCTGCTTCTCCCTCTTCCTCTGCTGCTCTCCCTGCTTGTGCTCTTTCTCTCTCTGTCAATTAATAAATAAAATCTTTAAAAATAAATACATACATGTATTTTTTAAAGTTCAAAATGCTATCTTGACAACTGAAATAGGATCTCATCATTTAAATCATAAGCACAGAGCTATGAATTAAATTTGGGGTATGTCACCTCGAGTTTCAGAAGGGCTTCTTTCTGTACCAGCTGGAAATGTTAGCTGGTTTAGAGTTTCATGCAAATCAGATCTCCAGAGAATAGTAATTGAGCTGGACATGTGAGGTTTCATTCTGTGCTCGTTAGAGGCTGATAGATGAGACCCTGGGGCCAACAAAAAAGAATCTTTGGGAGAAAAATTATTATTTCCATTCTGAGAATTATTTCCTTAAGAGTGAGCTATCTCATTTGAAATTAAAACCTTACATTCTTAGATTTTCATATATTAAAAGTCTCAATTGACATCAAATTGTATCTAAAAGAGATTTCTTTGTGCTTTGGTGATAGAGATTTGTCTATTTTAGCACATCATGAGATGAAAATGGGCTAAATCACATGTATTAGATTCTCTGAGGGGATTAAGGGAAAAAAAAAGAAACCCACGTTATTTGGTATTTGTATCTCTGTGGTGCTGTAAGGGAAATGCTTAAAGATACTGGGTTTGAAATTCTCCCATACCGTGCACAATGGCTTTAACAGTTCAATCAGTTTAATTGTCTTTAGTGGTCATCTATGAGGATTTGTCTATAAATCAGTAGATTTACAAGAAAATTGGTTCTTCAGTGTGATTAGCCAATAAGATAATCTGCAGTTTCTATAAAATGATTAAGGCAAAACAGGATGGTGCTAAATAAAGTGTTCTCTGGAACTCATCCTTTCCTTCACAAAAAACCACCATCCCTGGGTTTCCTTCTCTCATCCCCCTCAGAGAGGGCCAAAAGCCCATATGACTTTGAGGGGAATATTTCCTTATGTTTTCAGAGTTGAGGGAGATGGTGCATTATAATCCTGACTGTATTGTAATCCTGACTGGTTTTGTTGCCCCTCCAAATATAGAAATCCAACAAAGTAACCCCAGTCAGAAACGATGATATTGCATCTCATCATGGAATTATTTGCTGACTGAAAACCCAATGCCCCGATGCAGTTTTATAGAACATAAAGCGAGAGCATTGGTGAGTGCTTACGAAGATGGGCTCGGCTGTTCAATTTCCACATCTGAATCCCAAGTCTATCACTTCCTAGTCTTGTCACCTTAGGCAGTCGTTGACTATGTAGAAGCTTAAGGATTTTTACTTGTGAGGTGGGGAAGTTACTACCTGAGAGGCAATGGTTCTCTCACCAGGCTGTGCATGCAAATCCTGGAGGGGAACGTTAAAGAATACAAAGTCCCATTTGCCAGCATATATTCTCTCCCCACCCCCAGAGAATCTAACATGCTTGCATTTGAGAACTACTATCAAAACACCATTGTTGGTGGGAATGCAAGTTTGTACAGCCACTCTGGAAAACAGTGTGGAGGTCCCTTAAAAAGTTAAAAATTGAGCTGTCCTATGATCCAGCCATTGCACTACTGGGTATTTACCCCAAAGATACAGACGTAGTGAAGAGAAGGGCCATATGCACCCCAATGTTCATAGCAGCCTTGTCCACAATAGCTAAATTGGGAAGGAACCGAGATGCCCTTCAACATTTGACTGGATTAAGAAGACGTGGTCCATATATACAATGGAATATTACTCAGCTATCAGAAAGAACGGGTTCTCAACATTTGCTGCAACATGGAAGGCACTGGAGGAGATAATGCTAAGTGAAATAAGTCAAACAGAGAAAGACAATTATCATATGGTTTGTCTCAACTATGGAACATAAGAAGTAGGAAGATTGGTAGGAGAAGAAAGGGATAAAGAAAGGGGGGTGCTCAGAAGGGGGAATGAAGCATGAGAGACTATGAAGTCTGAGAAACAAACAGGGTTTCAGAGGGGAGGGGGGTGGGGGAATGGGATGGACTGGTGATGGGTAGTAAGGAGGGCGTGTATTGCGTGGTGCACTGGGTGTTATACGCAACTAATGAATCATGGAACTTTACATCAAAAACCAGGGATGTACTGTATGGTGACTAACATAATATAATAAAAAATATTATTATGTAAAAAAAAATAAAATGGGAATGTTTAGGTAGGAAAAAAACAAACAAACAAAAAACAAAAAACAAAAAACCCACCATGTTCGAGGTCCAAGGATGAGCAGTGACAGTGTCACCAGGAAGCTTGCTAGAAATGTCAGCTATTAAGCTCCACCACGGAACTACTGGATCAGAATCTGTATTTTCACCTGTGATTTATACCTTCTCTATTGTTCCATGGTGTAAGTGTTCTCTCTTTCCAGTCTTTTTTTTTTTTAATTTTTGAATTTTTAAAAAAGATTTTATTTATTCATTTGAGAGAGAGTGAAAGCGAGAGAGATCACAGAGGAAGAGGAAGAAGCAGACTTGCCCCTGAGCAGAGAGCCCAATGTGGGGCTTGATCCCAGGACCTTGAGATCAAGACCTGAGCTGAAGGCAGATGCTTAACCAACTGAGTCACCCAGGTGCCCCTCCAGTCTATCTTCCTCAGTAACTGTAAAACCCTTTATGGAAACTCCCAGAGCTGGTTCATTTTTCTATCTCTAGTGCCTAGCATAATGTCTGGAATATGATATAGGCAGATAGTCATATCTGTTGAAAGGATAAGGCCACACACGTTGTCCTAGGACCTGGGAATTATTTTCTAGCGCTGGCTCTGCAATGCATTAGTTGTGGGACCTGAGCTCAAGTATCCCAGTTCTGAACCTGACTTTTTTTACCTGTACACTGAAGAAGTGGCATATGGCTTCCAAATCCCCTTTTAGTTCTACTCCTAAGTAATTTTATTATTCTGTATACATTGCTGAATTCTTTTTTGGGGTGGAGTTTTTTGCTTGTTTGTTTTGCTATTGCTTATAAAGCTAACTGAATTTTGTGATGTTTTTAATGGACTGGAAGGACAGAAGAAAGGCACCGCCCAGTTATTGACGTGTAAATTAGATGCACTTGACAATGTAGAGCAGCTTTCAACCACCAGTGCATAATAGAATCACCTGGAATCTTAAAAACATTGTTGCCCAAGCTGACCTTTAAAAAATTCTGTTTTATATACTGTTAGGAAAAAAACAAAAAACCTGGATCCTGGGACAGGTTTTCTTTTTTGTTTGTTGTTTTGTTTTGTTTTGTTTGTTTTAAGGAGCTCCCTACTTGATTCTAAAGGGCAGCCAGGGTTGATCTCCTTGATAAAGGTAACACCTGATTCTGCATAGCTTTAAAAACATTTTACTTACTCTTCTATATTCACAAGACTATGGAGAGAATTGAGACAGGGCACTCTCAGTGAGGTGAAGGCCTGTGATCCAAGAGCGTTTCGCTCTTCAGTTCTGTCACCTGTTGTGGGGCTCCTGCTTGGCACTGTTTCTGCCATTTATGATGTTCCCATGTTTGTCAGAGAAGCATGCAATCCTGGGAGAATCCTGGCACTACATTGTTAATCATGTTTCAAAGTCTAGTAAGTTAGGACATTTGATTTGTATGTATGAACATATATGAACACATGTGTTGCATATAAATGAAATACTTGATTACATGTGTGCTTGAAACCATGGTTTGGTTCCTGTTTTAAACAATATGTCTGTAACACCCCATTCCAATCTCATTTCATAGGTGTTTGGTTTCCATGGCTGGGGCAAATATTGTTTACTTATTTCCAATATTGCGTAGTGTTATTTTTAAAAATTTATTTTATTTTATTTTTTAAGTAATCTCTATAACACGGGGCTCAAACTCACAACCCCGAGATCAAGAGTCACACGTTCAACTGACTGAGTCTTCCAGGAACTGCTGTGTAGTGTTACTTTTTAAGGAAAAACCAAGAATTGTTCTATGTCTTTACACAGGCCATTACAATGGCATTCTCATTTTATTTCCATCTTCAGAAACCCACATCTAAATCCACTAAAGTGAACAAACGTACGGATTCAAATATAATCATGTGAAGGTGGTACTTGAGTTGGTCAACTGAACAAATATTTTGAATGCTTTATTTTCACCTTTTTCTTTCTAAGGAAATAAATGTGAAAATATACTTGGCTTCTATATAGTAATGTGTATTCATGCTAAAATCACTGGGATGCTTACAGTAAGCTTCAGGATTCCAGAAGATGAAGCATGGCCTTTTCTGTGTGTGTGTGTGTGTGTGTGTGTGTGTGTGTGTGTGTGGTTTGTTTTTTTTTTTCTAACAGAACATAGATCATATGGACATTTTGCCTAATTGTTTTCAATTTCAAGAGTAGGAAATATATCTCTAGGTAATTATTTGTAATATGGTTTATCCTATACAGGTAAATAGAGGGGCCTTGGAGTCACAGCTATTTTTCACTGCTGTGTGTGATTACATTACATGATTTCCATTTTCTTTTTTTGTTGTTGTTGTTGGGAAGAATTCACAGGTTCCCTACTAGGACCAGAAGCAGATGGATTTGAGTCGACCAGTTCCCAGGAAAGGGTCAGAATAGTGGGAGAATGTCTGCATTAGGCAAGACGAGAGTACCGATATATTTATGTGAAACTGGATGTGGCATAAAATACCCAACTGAAATAATGCAGGTAAGAACCTAATATCAGCCAGGGGTTAGACCTGGACACTAAGTACAGGAATCATCTTGGGGGTTTTGAGTGATAGCACACTGGCCATTCATGATGAATGTATTTGGAAACTGGGTACCCAAAGGGAGGCAGGGGCTGATGACCAAATAGATTTCTTTGGGAGAGACAAAGAATATTGAAGGGTCAACCAGAAGTCTTCTCAGTCCATAGCTGGATATTCCTGACAAAGGCTGAGGCTGAAGACATAAATGGCTTCTCTTCAAAGACTAAAAATGTTTCCAAACCCAAGATACTTTTCCCCAAAAAATCATAGTCATCCATTCGGAGAATCAGAGGTTTCATAAGACCCAACTTTTCATGTCTGACTCTTAATTTTGGCTCAGAGCAGGATTTCAGGTTCTTGGGATGGAACCCTGTGTCGCACTCTGTGCTCAGAGGGGTGCCTACTTGAGGAATCTCCCTCTCGCACTCTCCCCCTACTTGTGCATGCACTCTCTCTCAAACTAATAAATAAATCTTTAAAAAAATAAGATCCAACTTTTCATATTTTAATAGAGATGAAGAAGACACTGATGAGCAGTTGTGGGAGAGGGAAGGGAGCTTGGAGGTGGTCCATATGTGAATGGTTCACTTTGTTCTCCGACGTCATTCCCCACCAGAAAATTGTGTCCCTTGTGGTCAAAGGGTAGTTTCTGAATACATAAAGTGAATAAATATATCCTTGTTGATTGATTTTCAGATTTTCAGATTTTTAAACACCACTATTAGAGAAGAAGACTCCCAGATCTTCTCTCTTCTTCCCAAGTGTCGATTTTTAGAGATTCCTAGAAATCACTGCTTATTTTCTTCATGTTCTCTCAAATCTTTGGTCTGATAATACATTGCTAAAGTTTTCTGGAGGATGACAGACTTCAAGCTGTAGTCTGTGTTTTCCAGTCTCTTCTCTATAATCTTTCAAAAGTCAGAAAATAATTTTCTATGAACTCACTTGTTTATATTTTCAAATTTGGAAGGTATGGCTAGTTAGGTCTTAGTGATTTCATCAAAGTAGTGGCTTGTTACACTTTCCTATTGCTAATTTCATATACCACTTCACCATTACTTCACCACGTACTAGTTTTATTAGTAAGAAAACAAAACCAAAATACAAGTTAATCACAAGGCATTCTTGACATTCATCAGACATAAATACAAAACCTTTTTGAATCCTTGGATAAAAATTATGAAAATACACATTTCTAGTTTTCTTCAGAATCACATTTATTTCATGCGTCTTTCTGACGCCAGTTGGAATTTTCTTAAGCCCCAGAAATCTTCAATTAGTTTACTCAGAATCCTGTTAATTTCATAGTGTATAAAAATACAAAGTTCTCCCTTTAGGTTTCTGGAAATAATACAAGTTGACTTCTCATGTCTTGCCTGGCCTCTGGCTCTTACCTCTGTGTGTGTTCTGTTGTCTCTATGCTGTGCTACTTGCACCCAAATACGAAACTCAAATTTTGAGTGAAAGAATACATAAACCATTTACATAAACCATTTGTGAGCAGTGTAGACTTTCCTGAAGATTTCAGGTGGGAAATAAGGAAAGGTTTATACCAAAATAATAGAAATTGCATTCATCAGCATTATAAGCATTAATAGAAATATACGGCGAGACTCATAGGCCTCTCAATTCATCCCAGCCACCTCCTTGCCTACCTCCCCTTGTCATATGAAGAAAAATTCTGCCCTTCTCCCAAATGGGGCCACCTCAACTATTCCACTCCGCGATGCACCTAGATTTTCTTCTAGGCAGACACAGAGTTGTTCCTAAGAGGAAATCTGGTGAATAAAATTTCCCCCACTGTGTATGCCTTTACTACAGGCCATGACTCAGCAGATAAGTAACTTTGAACTGGTAGAAATATTTATTGAAACAGATTCACAAATCTATATAAAATGCAGTTTATTAATATCATAGTCACAAAAGTATTTTATTTGAAATTATCTTCCAAAATTATCTAAAGATTTAAGTTTATGGCTTAGCACTGTTACAGTTTTTAGATCTCTCCACCTTTTTTTTTTTCTCATTGATTCATAAGCATCAATAGTGCACCTAGTTTTCAGGGTCAAATTCATGTTTTTTAAATAAAGCCGTAGGTTTTCATATCTCTTCAAGATACTGTGCTTGATATAAGGAGCAGAGAACCGCAAAACTGCATTGAATAGCACTCTATACATAGTTATTGAATGAATGAATGGCTAAGCATGTTCATATGCAAATCATTCCCTCCCACATACCAGTGTCAGAGCAGATAGAATTTCACACAAATGCCAAGTATCACTGCACAACTTCATGAAGTGCCGTAGCAACACTGACCACGATGTGCAAGGCCCTGCCAGCCTTGTGCAAGGCGAGAGGCCGTTCTACTCTGGTGTTATTCTTTCTCTATCCAAGTTAGTGGGCCTAGATTTTCCTCATACATTTTGCTCCAAATAGAGAAGTGGAGGCACAAGCATTGAGAATATATTTTCTTCATTATCTTTTTACCAACCTCATTCCATTTGAGGCTTTACTATTCTGATGCACCAAAACAAACATTGGCTTTGTTTTATAGGCAGAAGCTTAACTGACTGAGCCACCCAGGCATCCCTGTTTGACATTTCTCATGACATATTTGTCTACATCTTTCTAAATTGTGAGCATATCAGAGAGCTCGCTTCTTAATCAAAAGCAAAATATAAAAAAAGCACATATTTTTAAAATTATTTTATATTATATTATGTTAGTCACCATACAGTACATCCCCGGATTCCGATGTAAAGTTCGATGCTTCATTAGTTGCGTATAACACCCAGTGCACAATGCAATACATGCCCTCCTTACTACCATCACCAGTCTATCCCAATCCCCCACCCCCCTCCCCTCTGAGACCCTCAGTTTGTTTCTCATAGTCCATAGTCTCTATATTGACTGCAATGTTTTGTTTTCAGCATCTTACAATTGTCAGTAATGTCACAGGTATTTGTAGAGTGCCTCTGTCCCTTTCATTATGGCTCCCACTTTGACCATGTCCTGATTTTTCACAGGGTATCTGCTTTCCTTTTCTTTTGCATTCCTCAGAAAAAGGGGAAATCATGAAAGAGATGGCTCTGACCTTAAAAATATGGCAATGATTAAACACATAAAACTTGTCTTCTAGTAAATGATAGTGTCAAATTTTCA
Source organism: Ailuropoda melanoleuca (assembly GCF_002007445.2). Classification (NCBI taxonomy): domain Eukaryota; kingdom Metazoa; phylum Chordata; class Mammalia; order Carnivora; family Ursidae; genus Ailuropoda; species Ailuropoda melanoleuca. Next base: position 32,179,171 of record NC_048226.1, read on the forward strand.
AAGTGATAGTACACATATTAACATTACTCTTGTAAATACTCACCTCATAAATGTCTGCATGTTTTTTTCTGACTTTCGCTTCTGGTCAAGATGGAGCCATAGAGGCTGTATTTACTCTTCCTGCTGAAACAACCAAAGCAACCAGACAAAATGTCTGTGAAACGGTAGTTTTCAAGGCACTTGGCATCAGGGAGTGAAGAACAGAGATCTCTGAGTGATGAAAAGCGAAAAAGGTGAGCCCTACAACTGATCTAGCTTACTGCCTTGAGGAAATTTCCAGGCCACCAAGCAGGAAAGAGGAACCCAGACAGATTCAGGCAGAGTCTCTTGAGTTAAGAACATGGAGCTGACAGTAAATAAGGCCCAGAAGGCTAGAATTCCCAGTACTAGTCTCTTTTCAAAGAAACCATGTAGGTAATTCTGAAAATGTTGGTTTGCTTTACTATTTTCTAGCATAAATTCTTATTTAGAAATTATGTGTAGAGAGTATGACAATGCCTTGTATTGTGGTACATTGGGTAGGCATTCTGTCTTCCATTTACACACTTGTCTGTAATCCTGAATTACATTCTCCACTACCCTATATATTTCACTGAAATGTATAGCCCAACTATAGAGTCCTTTACCTCCATTATCAGTATAACACTGAATATTTTCAGAAGAGTTGGCTTGTCGGTGAAATCTAGCTGAAATATTATAGGATTAGAATCAGTGCTGCTTAGATAATTATTATAATCATAAATGTACCAGTAATGGGATGCGAATAATGTCAGAAAAATTAATAAAGCTGCATACAGTTTCCACAAATAGGCAATCACTCCTATAATTTACATTTATGATATGGTCTTGGTAGGGTTTTAATGTGAGCCACTTAGATATAAATATCATCTAAACATTGCCCTTAGTTACTTAAGCATAACTCCAGGGCATAATTATGTCCTCAAAGCCTGATGTTTGCCATTCATAAACTCCCTCAAATGTCATTTATGATAAACTGAACAGAACTGAAAAATGCATGCAGTCATCCATCTTTTAATTCATTCACGTGTGAAATCAATTTAACTTTGTGTCTGGAGAAAAATATGTTGAGCGCTCTCCTTTGCGTTGCACGTGGCTGGAAGGTAGCCTCTGGAAGTCTCTGAGATGCTCTACCTCTGATTGATCCTCACACCCAACAGCTGCTTGGTGCCCTGTGCTTGGGAGTGAGGGCTTCACAGGCATCTATCTACGCAGCTCCGGGACATGGAAGGCATTTAGCTTTGAGAATGTTCTAAAAAGTAGGGGACATAGCCCTGCAGACTTGGCTATCCTGCTGGGCCTCCGCACCCCCCTTCCCCTGCCCTCCTCCACCCAAATGACCAAGCAAGTCTGCTCGCTCTCATGGCAGCTCACCACACCGGTTGAGGCAAGGCCACGGAATCCCCTCCATGGTTTTCATATCTGTTGGCTTTTATTTGCTAAGAGGACAAAGAGGCAATGAAAGTAAAGCATACTAGATGAAAGATGAAAAGGATCCACATAATTTGGATTTTTTTTCAGAAGGATCGGCTTTCCTAATCTTTTGAAGTAGTTCCAAGAAGGTGTTGATCACCTGTGTAGATCTCCTTTCATGTAGCTACACCACTTCCTGTTAGTTAATCTGTCTCTACTGAAGCCGTCCCTGTTCCTGTCCTCTGCTCTTTCCTATCCTCCCTCCTCATTTCTGCATGTCCCTTCCATCAAAGTGTTTTGCTTTCTATTTTCCAGCTTCCACTTATCTTTTAATTAAATCACTCGGGGACATATCAAAAGGTCCTCAGGGCTCACTTTGAACTGGGGAAATGTAGAAAGCTCTCTCCTGACTATAAACAAATGTTAATTTAAATGAAGTTTGAGAAATATTTTCTCTGCAAGGCTTATTTTTGAATTGCTTGTAATATCATTTTTGGCATATGTATCCTAGAGAGACAAATTATTTTGTAAAGCATTTAATATATCTCCGACTCATTCTTGCTGGTTCCTTAGCACCGATTTAAGTGTATCTAATTAAATAGCAAGATAGCATCTTTGATTATGAAATTAGATGTTATTATCCATGATCCTGATAGTCTCCATAAATTCCAAATCTGGCCATGAGTGATGTTCAGCTCTACTAAAATAAGGGGCCATACAGAGAGGTACGTCTGGCCACTTCAGTTGTGATATGACAAGTGTGGTTTAATGGGATTGGCCCAGGCTGGCGGCCTTCAATGATGATGAAATTTCTTATCTGAGCATTTCATTACCCAAGCTGATTCTAGAAGACCAGGTGACCATATATGCTGCATATACCATGAAGCCCTGAAGTGACTTGCACTGAACAAGATCACATTAGGAATGTGGGTAACCAAACCACTACCATACGAACAACTAGTAAGTGTCCTTGTCGTAGTTGGAGTCTAGTGAGTTTTGAGTGAGAGTGGAGAACGTCTCTCATTCATGGCATTTAGCAGCGTTGTGCATGTACTTTGCACTAGTAAATGGTTGTCCTATGGCTGCCTACCCGTGGGGCTGCGTTCACCATGCACTGCTTCACGATGACACAATGGCCATGAGCTAGCTCTGGCCATTTGGATCTCCCTCCCGAAGACACGGCAGTGAACTGGGCACACAGTGTACTCTAAGGACTGGGAGACCAGGCCCTGTACCTCAGCCTTGATACCCTTCTGGCCATGTGAATGTGGACTGAACTTGCTGGGCAAACCAGGGAGAGCTTAAAAACTGTTCCTTTTTTCCAAAACATTCTTCTCAGTCTCTTCATCTAGACCTCTCTTTCCATCCTTCGAGTCTGAGCTTCAAGGGCATCCCATGACCCCAGAGCCCTGAGGAGTCCCCACATGATCATGGGTCCACATCTAGCAGGGCAGAAAACAGCCCCAAATATAAGTGGACCACTAGAGAATGGCATTTAGCTCCAAGAACACTGATGTTTTATTTTATTTATGTATTTATTTATTTTTAGAGAGAAAGAGTACAAGCGGGGGTGCAGTGGAGTGGGGAGAGAATCTTACGCAGGTTCCATGTCCAGCACAGAGCCCAACACAGGGCTTAATCTCATGACCCTGAGACTATGATCTGAGCTGAAATCAAGAGTCAGACACTTAACCGACTGAGTCACCCAGGTGCTCCAAGAAAACTGATGTTTTAAAAAGAAGGAAAACAAATCCCCTCATGTCGTCACAATATCTTTCACAATTCCCCTTTGTGCCGGGGGGGGGGGAATAAATAAATAAATAAATAAATAAATAAATAAATAAATAAATAACTGCAGATCCAGTTAGGTTAAATGGTTTGCTCAGTATCTTCCCCAGTAAGTTTTAGGTTCTGTGAGGGCAGGAACCAAATTCATGGCTCTAACCCCAAAGTCCATGTTGGACGTGGTGTACAGTAGGTCCTTTGATGCAGTTTTGTTGAATGAATCTACGTGCCTGTACTAGTTTGCTGAGTCTGCTGTCGAAGCTACAAACTCCTGGCTGAAGCAACAGAAGCTGTGGTCACACCGTTCTGGGGACTAGATGTCCAAAATTAAGGAGCCCGCAGGGTTGATTCTTCTGAGGACAATGAAGGAAGCATCTGTTCTAAGCTTCTCTCTTTGGCTTGTAGACACCTTCTTCCTATTCACATCACTTTCTCCCCACGTTCATCCCTATCTCCAAATTTCCCCTTTTTATGAAACCATGAGTCTCACTGTTTTAGGACCCACCTCAGTGACCTCATTTTAACTCGATTACCTCTGTGAATACTTTATCTCTGAAAGCAGTCACAATCTGAGGTAATGGGGGTTAGGACTTCAACATATGAATTTGGGAGGGACATAATTTATCCCATAACAATGCCTTACAAAGTTAGCGACAATTTGGTGCTACTGTTCTTGCCTAGTTGTGAGGAACGGTGATTAAATCATACATCCTGACTCCGGATAAAACTGTGTTTGGAATTCTTAAGCTTTGCTTGGCAAAAAAAAAAAAAAAAAAAAAAAAAAAAAAAAAAAAAAAAAAAAAAATCTTGGCATATATATTGAAAACCCTGGAATTTAGGGAATTTAGAAGACCCTAAATATTATATTTAGCCATGTATTATAGCCATAGCAAGGAAATGCATAGCAAAGGAAAACAAGAAAATACAGGTGGGTATCAACCAAAAGCTAAAGCACTAACTCTTTTTCTAGACTCTATTCATTCCTCTCTTATCTAGCCAACAGCAGGAAAATTAGCAACCATGGATTATTGGGAGTGAAATATCTCAAAATACTTTTCCCATTATCGTAAGGTATGATTTGTCAAGTGCCAGGAAGGCAGGCATGTTGGACCCACGTGAGATTAATGGTCGCCAGAGAGACAAGTCACCGTGAGACCAGACGTTTGTACATTGGTAGAGAAGGAAGGTAAATATAAAAGGAGGTTGGAGAAAATTTCTGCTTCTTTGCCTGGAACAGATAAGAGTGATTAATAATGCCTGGAACCTGGAGGACATTATGCTAAGTGACATAAGCCAGACACAGAAGGACTAACACTACATGAAACCACTTAGATGAGGAATCTAAAATAGTCAGACTCATAGAAGCACAGAGTGGAAGGTGGTTGCCAGGGCCGGGGAAGAGGGAAGTGAGGCACTGTTCAAAGGGTACAAAGTTTCCGTTATGTAAGATGAAGAAGTGCTACAGAGCTACTGCACAGCAACTGCTTAGAATTAACAATATTATATTGTATATTAAAAACTTGCTAAGAGGGTATATCTTATGTTAAGTGTTCTTATGACAAAAACAGTAATAATAAAAATAAAGAGAGAATTAGGAAACTTTTGGAGGTAATAGAAATGTTAATGGCATACATTGTGGTGATGGGTTCGTGGATGTATACTAATCTCCAAAGTCATCGAGGTGTATACACTATTTATGCAACAGCTTTTTGTATCTCGTAAAGTAAAAAAAATAACGTCCAGAAAATGTGAAACAACTCAGTGAGGTGTTAATAAGGTGCTTGCAAGGTATCTTATGTGTGAGGGATTACATGTGGCTTCCTGTGGTTAATGACCACATTTGGGAGCTCGGAAACTTATGAACTGAGTGTTCTTTTCTAATAGGACTGAGATTTTGGCATAGCTATCATCTGTGGGCTTGTCCTAACCATCAAGTGTTGAATTGTAGGAACAAGTTGGAAGAACAGGTTTTTTTTTTTTTTTTTAAAGATTTGTTTATTTATTTGAAAAAGAGAGAGAGAGAGAGCACAAGCAGGGAGAGGGGCGGAAGGAGAGGGAGAAGCAGACTCCCCACTGAGTGCAGGGCCTGATGTGGGGCTCCATCCAGGACCCCAAGATCATGACTGGAGCTGAAGGCAGACACTTGACAGACTGAGGCACCCAGGCACCCCAGGGTTGTTTATTTTTAAAGATGCTATCCTCTGATGGAGGGATCCCTTCTGAAACCTCTAATCAATGGTATTGAAAATATTACTGCCTTCCTACTTTCCCCTGGAAGATTTTTGACTTTACCTTACCAAGAATTTGTTGCTTATGACCACTTCTTGTCAAGCAGCATGATTTACAGAGTTATCATTATTTCCGGGCTACGTTATGAAATACATTAAAGATTTGGCCATTTTCTCTGGCTTTTGTTATATGACCTAAATTCTGATGTCACTCTAGACCACGTCCTGTCCTTTGAGATATGCCTCATAGTACGGATAGGACAACTAAAGATATAACTAGTGCTGCTCAGTTCAAACACATGGTCCTTGTTTGATCATCTGAAGCAGGGAATTATGTCTAAATCCTAAGGACAGTCTTGTCATTCAGAATTTAATTGCAACTGTGGGAAAAATTTTAACACCATAAAATTTGTGTCAAATCCGTTATTTGAAAACCACATAGAATTCAGGAGCCCAACCAATAATCTGAAAGCATTTATTGGGTGTTTTATAGGCAGGGCTGGACAAATTGCGTGTAAACCTCAGAAACACTGATGAGCACAAGGTCAGTCCTCCCTATGACAGTCCCCTGGAGGATAGCTTGTCTGGCCCAGAGATGACATGTGACAGCAGTCCTCACCAGCATTTGCAGCAAACTAGCTATGTTTGAGGAAGTAAAATGCAGCTCAATCATCATTTTGAACCTGGTCCCTGGCTGGGTGCTCACGCCAAGGGGACAGTGACTAGTCAATGACAATTTCCGACTTCAAGGGAAAATGCAAATAAAACAAATACATGAGTAGAAACAAGCCAGCAATTTGCTAAGGAGATTGGGGAAATTTTTAAATAGCATTCCAGTATGGGACCAAATGGATTGACTATTGCTAATGATACACAACATTCGTCTTGCATTTCTGTCAAAGAACCACTAAATGCGCAGTGTTTACAAAACTTAACTGGATTCTGTGAAGCTTTGTCAGGCAGGTATTGTTATCCTAATTAGCAGATGAAGGAAAGAGGTTCGAAAGAAAACACATAAAGATGAAAGGAACTGCTCCTTTTCACACGTATAATTACTACAATAATTAAATCATTATGAACTTAATTAAACCAGGATCCAAAACATTGCAAAAAACAAAAAAGTTATGTCCTATTCACAGCTTTAAGAGGTCGAAATAATTATTTCTTAAATTCAAAGATTGTATTTCAAATTTGTCCATATATTTGACCCTTTTATAAGGACATGAAATGTAAACATTTCATATTAAGTATGAGACAAGAATTAAATTTGAATTATTTTTGCTATGTTATATACAAAATGAGTGTAAAGTGACAAAATGATAGAAAATGAAAAATGATAAAATGATACTTCAAAATAAGCTTAAAAAGAAAAGTAGAAAGCTTCCACTTAAAGATTAAATACAGGACAGTTAATTAAAAATACTTGTGTGAGTAGTATTTTTCATAAAAATGATTTATTTAAAGCCTTTCCCTTGCTTGCATTTTTATCACTATCAAAACCCTAAAATTGTCCTTAGCCATTATGAGATATATATACTTAGATATTTGGATAGATTGATAGACACAGAAAACTCTCACCTATGGTTTTACAATTAAGATTCTCTAATCTTGAAGGATCACTATGTTGTGCATTCTACATTTGCTATAATTAACTATAAATGTATTTTTAAATATATTTTTGTTACTTTAAGGGCCTGCTTATCCAGCGAAATTAAGAAAATTCTTCCCTCCACGGTGTCCTCCATGCTGATGGGGCTGTAGCTACACCTGCCTCCATGTTGCCCGTCACACGTCAGAGGTGCTACCTTCACAGGGCCCTGGGGGCCTCTCCTGCGCACCACCAGGTGGCACTCGGCTCACTCCTGACCTGCGACTACCCTGGCCCAGCCCCCAGCGGCCATCAGCCTTTGCTCTGACCATGTTTAAGATGGAAGGTTCCTCCTCTGTCATCTTGCTCTCCTAATTCCCCTTACCTAATTTGTCCCTATGCCTCTAATAAACATCTTGCACACCATATAATCATTATTTTAAAAATCTGCCTCCAATCCACTGGAAGTTGTCATTTCAGAGGGAAGGGTCTTTCCTTGTCGTGTCTGCAACATCTAAAACAGTGTCTGGTGCACAATAGCAATCAACAAATATTTGAGTCGTCACCATTTTATTTATTCCTATTATTTTTAGTCACTTAGAATGGGTTTTTGTGCTAACAGAGATATCTTAAAGTCTTTTAAAAATATACATATACATATATATATTTTATATATATGTGTATATATATATGTGTATATATTACTCTTGTACATAAATATAAGCAAAATAAATTGCTTTTCCCCACTCAGAGTATGATTCTTTTGACTTTCAATTTCACTGATAACTGGTTTTCTACTTGATATCATCTTCCAGGCCATTAAAACCATTGGTGATAAAGCAATTCTCCAAAGAATCCATAGAAAGAACTTAATGCCCTTGGAATGGCTGCAATTACATTGTTGGGCCAGCCTTTTGGGGGTTCCTGCTTTGAGAATGTTAAACATCTGTTTCACCCATCCCCACCTTCATTTGGGTTTTAAGTGGTTAACTAGCATGCCTCACTATTGTCTCAGATTTTTCTTTCTTCTTCCTTTAGAACTACTTTGGAAATTTTCAATCATGTATAAAGGTAAAGCCACGTACCCAACATCCAGCTTCAACAATCCTCCCTTGATTTTTTTGTTTTCTTCTTCACTGGCATATTTTAAAGAAAACCCTGAACATTTCACCTGCAATGCCTCAGGTGGACCTCTACCTGACAAGGACAATTTTTTCTGGAAACATTTTTCAAGGGTCAGAGTAAGTTTTTGTTGTTGTTGTTTTTTAATCAATAACACAGATTGTATCTAAATGCTAAAAGTACTGAAGCATGTGAACTATGATGCTTGAACATCTTTACCTTTTTGTGGAGTCTGCCTGCCATACTCCATTTTTTTTTTTAAAAAAGGTAATTCTTAAAATAATGAATTCATTTTACTGCTAACAGTTTGAACTGTCATTCAGACAATATACATTCAGTTTTATACCATGAACAGTATATTAAGGATTACACATGAAACTAAAAAACAAGTGTTTCTGTTCTTGAGAAATGCATGTTTTATCTAGCTGGGGAGACTGATACTACACACATGAACACATACACACCCAAAGACAAGCTGCACATTTCAAGTAAAATAATACAATTAATGTTCAGTATTTCAAGGGAAGAAGCATTCAGGGGCAAATAAAGTCTCTTTGAAGCAGGATCAATTTGAGAGAATTTTTTGGTGAAGATTTGAAATGGGCTTCAGAGTGAGTCAAGATTTAGAAAAACATGGGCACTGCATATTCAAACACTGGGACCAGAATTAGCATATGGTAAAAGCTAAGGGAAAAAAATAAGAAGGCAAATGTGAGTGATGATAAATTATTAAATAAGTTTTGTCCACATCAAAGCTCTGAGGTATAACACTGACCTTTGAGCTCCTCATGAAAAAGCCTCATTATGACTGCTCAAAAGTGTTTTTACCTTCCGAAGGGAAACTCAGAAAAAGTTCTGAAAACATGAACATCTAAACAGGGTGCATTTCTAATGCGGGGGCTTGGAGGGGGCAGTGTGGTGGCTGTTGGAGGCAGCTACGGAGCAGGGGTGTTGATCTGGCAGCAAGCTTGTAGGGAGGACAGAGATTTCACCACATGGATGGAACACAGAGACCTGGGACAAAGTTGATCCGTGTCTATGACTCTCCTGGGAAATCTGACCACTTCCTCCCTCCACTCTTTGTTTTTGCTTTTGTTTTGTTTTGTTTTTTTTTAAGATTTTATTTATTTATTTGACAGAGAGAAGGAGAGAGAGAGAGACAGCCAGTGAGAGAGGGAACACAAGCAGGGGGAGTGGGAGGGGAAGAAGCAGGCTCCCAGCAGAGCAGGGAGCCCGACATGGGGCTCAATCCTATGGGATTGAGCCCTGAGCTGAAGGCAGATGCTTAACGACTGAGCCACCCAGGCGCCCCTCCACTCTCTGTTCTAACACTCAATGAAAAGGGAGAACCACCCCGGGGTAATCTTGAGTAAGGACCAAATTCCCTAGTTATTTGCAACCCCTCGTAGACAAGCAAAGCTATAACTCAGGGTTCATCTCAGAAAACTCCGGACAGGCTCCGATGCCAGCTCTGCTTTCTCTTAGCCATTTGAGCGCAAGGGCAGTATGTGCTGGGCACCATCCATATATCTTCTTCTCTAATCCTGGTAACAACTCTTAACTGCTGACATTATTTACCCTATTTTTTTTAAAGATTTATTTATTTATTTGGGGGGGGAGAGAAAGAGAGAGAGAGAGAGAGAATGCACACAGAGGGAGAGGGAGAAGCACTCTCCCTGCTGAGCAGGAAGCCCAATGCGGGACTCAATCCCAGGACACTGGGATCATGACCTGAGCCGAAACGGATGCTTAACAGACTGAGCCACCCAGGTGCCCCGATTATCCCTATTTTAAAGATGAGGAAACAGGAGCCCACGTTACACAGGTAACTATGCCGCTGATACATAGCTGGCAGGGGGTAGAACCCAGATAGCTTGATTCTAGGGCCCATACTCTTGGCTTCAGTGTACAGCACACCCCTTAAGTTGTTTAACATTTCCATTCCTTCATCTCTGTGTTCATAAATAAAATGAGAACATCACTTCCTGTGTATCTGTACCTATAGACCAGCAAGCCATGTGCTAACGGTAGTATGGTAGAAGTTTTTTGGACTCAGAGGAAAATAGACAAGTATTTACACTGGCTTTGGTTGGAAGAATGCAGAATTAATTCAATGTGATTTATTTCCTTCAGACAGATGTCTGGAACACTTACCTAAGGAGCGGAAAGAAGAGAGAATGGCTGGTGGACAACAAGACCCTGTGTGCACTTGTGCACAGCTTGGTTCTCAGGCTGGTACTGGGATTTTTGCAAAGCTGAAAAGCCCCTTTTGTGGGGCTGAGGTTCAAGAAGATAGACAACTTTCTCAGGGTCACATTGTTCTCTCTGTGTGTTTTCTTTCCTGCCAACGATGAAGTACCATTGGACCTTTTATTTGTGGGCTAGTATCGTCTTAGACTCTCCTGGCATGCTGTAGTCACATGGCTCCCTGCGTTGCGAAGATTGTAAATGTGGATCCGTGAAATGTTGCTTTGCCTTTTACTTTGCCATCTGGATTTCATTCTCTCAGTTCCCACACCTGAGTTCAGGGTCCTAAGTGATGCATCAAGAGCCAACCCCCCTTTTCAGATCTCATTCTTCACTCAGCACTGCAAGATTAACGTCACATCTACACTGTAGCAGCTTGTAAGGTGTTTCCAACCTGTTGAGTTAGATGATGAAAAAGAAGAAAGGTCTGGTGCTGTTCTAGATCATACAATGGGAAGTCATCACAGCAACCAGAAATTTCTCAAATGTAGAAGGGTCAGTAAGGTAAGTAATGAGAATTGGACTAAGCATTTTAATCTCACTGAATCTGTTTCCTTATTTGTTGTGTAAAAATAATGCTAATTGCCAAACCTATCCAATATGTGTAAAAGTACCTTCTAAAATGCAAAATATTTCCCAAATACTGGTATCAATAATATTACAGTTGCCCACAGCCTCTAAGTACATAAAGGTAGAGATTTAAAAGTGTAATCAAAATATTTACATGCTAAATAGGAAACAGTGGAGCTTACTACAGGTTCACTCAGCTCTGTCCTAGGATAGGTGTTAGGGATTGTATGGTTTCCCCTGCCAAATTCATCTGCTGAAGCCCTAACACACTATGCAACTGTATCTGGAAATAAGGTCTTTAGGGAAATAATTAAGGTAAAATGAGGTAATTAGGGTGGAGCTCTCTCTAATCCAATGTGACTTCTCCTTAGAAGACACACCAGGGGCACATGCCTGGAAGAAAGACCATGTGAGGACACAGGGAGGGGATGGCAATCTGCAAGCCAAGGAGAGAGGACTCAGGAAAAGCCAAGCCTGCCAACCCCTTGACCGTGGGATTCCAGCCTCCGAAACTGTGAGGAAATACATTTCTGTTGTTTAAGTCCCCCAGTCTGTATTGTGTCAGGGCACCCTAGAAAACTAATTAATCGAGCAAGCAAGAGCAGAACTCTCGTGTGGTATGCCCAAGTCTTGCTTAGGGAGAGATTTACTCACATACTCAACACCACACTGAAAGCCTGTTTTCTAACTTTCAGGCAGAAGTAGCTTTTCAGCATTAACAGCTTGGTGAAGACCCTGCTTCTCCACGTGGCTTTATGAAAGTGCTCCTGCTGCCCCCAGAGAGACTGAGTCCTTCCCAGTTAAGCTCGGCAGAGGGGACTGCTTTCTGTTGGGGTCTTTGGCTCAACAGAACGGGTTCAGCATATAGAGGAAGGCAAATCTTTTTGTCTTGGCTCTTGTTTAGTTTGGACTTTTACTTTTCCAGAAGCAGATTCTGAACAGATAATAGCTGCAGGTAGAGTAAATAAGAAATATCAGGGAAGGGTAATCACTACCCTATTTTGCTATTTTAAATAAATGTGTCCCTGTATAATAGAATACAATATCATCTGAAATGTTATTCAGATGTTGGTGTGTATGTGGCGTATTTAAAAGACACAGGTTGGAAACACTTTGTATCTTCATATACACGTCCACAATGTAAGGTTAAAAGTCGTGCACCAAAGCTCAGAAAGTTCACAGTAACAGATTTTGTGGCCTGAGTTGTTCAGTTCATTAGTTTGACTTTTCGTTTTCCACTATTGACTTGGTCACATGGCATCAAATGAAAAGAGAACTTGGAAGACATCTAGTGAATTTGGTTCTTGATCTTGACCAACGTGTGAACCAGAACCTGTTAATCTTTGGATCTTGTGTCTTTATTACATATTTTTGAGCACTTTCTATGTGCCCAGTACTGTGCTAGCTTGTAGCACAATGACAGTATGTATTTCCAATCATTGGAATTTCCAGTAGGTACTACCAACCTGGTATCAGCCTTCTTATTATTGCCTAAGGGTATCCACTAAAGTGCCTCAAACTCCAACATTAAAGCCACGGGATCTGATTGATGCTCTGCCCACCTCCAACCCCCTGGGCCAGGCCCCTAGGTCACTGAGGCTAAGGATCTGGAGAGGTATTACCTACTGAGTGTTTCTGGATCCAAATAAACTTCCTTAAGAGCATGAAGGAAACAAGGACCAGAAGAAGAATTTGGCATGTTCAGGTCATCACGGACCTTGTGTTCAGGCCTCAGGAGCTGGCACCAACCCATGGCCTGGAGCTTCAGAGCTATGAAAGATAGAAGCCCTTGAAAGGGTTCAAATAGCAGCCTGCAAAAGGAAATGGGATTTGAGTCAGTAAAAAAGCTGAATGTTCTTTTATTCCTATTTCACAGACACTAACTGGCAGCAGACGTATGGTAATATGAGCCCCAAAGAAGTGAATATGTAAAGATTTTCTTCTTTTTTGCATATTCATCCCGACATGCACCAAAGAGAGCTATCTGTCACAGTCAGCCATGTTGGAACAGTGAGGTAGGACAGCAAATGCATTCAGTGAGGTAATGCTGCCATTGTATTTGTTGGGCTTCTTTTTACATAGTGGTTTTTATTATAACTCAATGCAGTTAACTCTAAAATCCTGACAAATGTTTGAGAAACTAGCAGAATCAGAATGTAGGATTAGAGATTATACCTACCACGGGATTCAGACTTTCAAATGGCTTTATATACCAAGATAATGGTGTCAGAATTACTTTGATTGCTTTTCTCTGGTGGGGGGATGTGGGATGGGGGAGAGTTGCGTGGGGGTGGTCGCTGTTTGATGAGTCGGGTGGGGGTAGAAATGCAGGAGAATGGTTGCATTTCAACCCTCTGCCTAATGGGTTCAATTCTCTGCCTCAATTTGTCTAAATCATATTAAATACATGTAACTTTTCTTGTGAGTTTTTATACCATTTTCATTGGCAATAGATGTAGTCATGTCGGCAAAATTGCCCCCCAGTTCAATGAGCTGGTCAGGGTGCATTCATATGCGGACACACTTTGTGGATTCCTGTAACTATTTGTCATTCTAGGCACCTTGGAGTAGATGGGCAGTGATGATTTGGTGGGACCAGAGCTCACCGTGGCAGCACCGATGTTGATGAATTTCGTGCTGCCTTGTTCTCTTTTCTCTACTTCTTTGCTCTTTCTCCTCCCTTCCAAGGTTACCTTTCCCAGGAGTCCGAGCCCTTTTGGGACCATCTTTTGTGTGCTACAGTTTAGGACAAGCGACCGAAGATCCCCTGCTTTGGAGAATTACGAACTCTGGCATTGGAGTGTGATGGAGAGGAGGTGACCCCGCACACTAGGCCACTCTGACATGAAGACTGAAGATAATTGAGAAAGAGCAAACTGCAGAAAAGCTCTTTATCCTCCCGCTTTTTCTTAAAAGCAGTGCATAAATTCTTCTTTGCGATGGCATCCCCACCCCTCTCCCCTACCAAGAAGATCAGAATGACTTTTAATCACTGGGGATGACTCCCGCCTGCCCAGAGAGGCACTAAGAGGAATCCGCGTGACAAACTTTACTAAAATAACCCGTATCTTCCATCAGTTTTCCCATATATTTACCTTCCCATACTTTACTGTCCCTTAAAGCAAACCTCTTTTGCCGTGTCACTTCTCCAGAAAGTGATAGCCCTTTGTTCAAATGGTATATAAATCTCCAGGTCTGACTGCCTCTTTGGGGTTTTCATTTTATTTCTGTGAGCCACCACCACCCCAAGCATCTGAAATAAACTTCTTCTGTGAGTCTGTCTTTTGTCAGTTCAAGTCAGGGCTGCAGCCAACTGAGTCAATTTAGAGGAGAGGAAAAATGTTTTGTTTTGCTTTGTTTTTTCTCCTTGTCAAGTGACTCAAGAAAACCTTAGAGTTCTGCCAAGTGGCTTAAAATATCTAGAGATTCTTTACGTAAAGTAGCTCACAACCTACCTACCGGCTCAGGCAAAGGTTTAGGGACTAAGGTGCAGAACATATAGGTTTACCTTCCCAGCACCACCTGCCACTCGCTGCCTGGGACTAGTGACCCAGCCTTTCCAAGCTTCCTTGATTATCTGCAAAATGGCAACACTCATTATTTTAACTAGCCTTACTTACAGGGTTGTATATGAAAAAAAGTGGATAGTGCTGAATACAACTGTAAAGCATTTTATAAATATAATATTAAAGGCTTAGTTCTAGTTCTATTTCCAGGCAAAAGAGTTTTTAAAAATCTTTCTAGGGGGTGCCTGGGTGGCTCAGTCGGTTAAGCATCCGCCTTTGGCTCAGGTCCTGATCCCGGGGTCCTGGGATTGAGCCCCAGGTGTCAAGCCCTCGTATTGAGCCTCCTGTCCCACTCCCTGTTCAGCAGGGAGCCTGCTTCTCTCTCTCTCTCTCTCTTTCTGCTCCTCCCACCCCAGCTCGTGCTCACTCTCTCAAATCAATAAATAAAATCATTAAAAAAAATTCCTTCTAGGAATACTGTGAGAAGTCAGTTATATTGTCTCTGGACCCACATTTATTTGCTTGTTTTCAAGCCACCGGAAAGCAAGCTACAAATTTTATTAAAAGAGATTACAATCAGAAGAAAAAGCCAAGATTAGGTTTTAGTGAAGATGTAACTTAAAAAAATTTGTTTTATTAGTACGAATTCTGTCCATTCCACCTCCCATGATCACATGTTGTTCTAAAGAGCCAACTGAACAGTTCTAAATGAAGAGCAATTTCCAGTGATCCCACCGAAGACTTTTTCCTTCCCATGCATTTTCTGGTAGGATAGGAACAGGGCAGTATTTCACTCAGGATAGAATTCTATGCTTTGTGATGGAAGAGAGAGGTCATTTACATTACCTGTGGGATAAAAGAAGGCTCATGTCTTATTCCAAGAAAAATAAGGGAGCTGCTTCAGGCGCCATGTGCAGGTGTTTTCTGTCTTTTTCTGAGGGATGGCGTTAAGTAATCTGAGAGTAACAGTGATTGGGGAGAGGTTGGCTGAAGGGGTAAAGGCATCCAATGAAAGTGACCTAAAATTTAACATCATCTGAAGTTCAATAAGAAGTAAGTACACTTACTAACAAGCCAGATTCTTCTCACTATTTAAATCGATACCTTAGAGAAAATTACATGCTTGGAGAGCTATATGGACCAATGCACGTAAAAAATCTTATGGTACCTCTGCTGCCACCATAAGAATGACCTACAGGGGGCAAGTCCCTGTGTCCTCTTGCATGAGTAAATGCATACTTTAAAGATTGATTCAATAAAATAAGTAGGTAAACAAATATACCATCCAATTGCCTTACTTAGTATTTGGGGTATTGGTGATATTTGTTGTTACTGGTTAAATATCTAGGTTAATGATTGGCTTTTTAAAATTTTTTTTGGCATGAATTAAATGAAGTGAGGCTATTTTTCTGTTGTGCAGGTAAAACTTATTTAATCCTCTTATTTCAAAGTTAAAGACTTACATTTCCAATGCTTTTAATACATAATGCAATCTGATGAGCTAGATTCATCAATTTTTTTATGATCATGCTTTTCTGATACTGAAAATCTATAATGTTAATGGGTATAATAATCTGATAGGTTTTTTCCCAGGTTGTGGATTTTCACCAACTCCCCAGTTCAGATGTTCTTTCCTGATTTATCCTTTAATTTGTCATCATTGTGTCTGGAAATTCCTGTTCTCAAAGCTTAAATCACTTCCTAATTATGAAGAAAGTGGGGAGGTTCACTAACCTTTACTCATTAAAGATACCAAGTACAAATACAATACATCACATAGTTTAGTTGCATATAAAATACTGTGCTAAGTCCTGGCATCTCAGGGAACCCATTGCCTCAAGCAAAGAAGCAAAGAGTGGTGGCACTTGGAGGGAAAAGGGCCATGGAAGCTCTCAGCAAGGGGCACAGAGCTTTCCAGCCCAGGAGAAATGTGTGCCCAGGCTTGGGGCAGAGGAGGGGCCTGGTGTACAGGAGGGTGGAAAATGGCTCAGGGTGACAACTGACCAAGTGTTCAAGAGGCTGGTGCCACAGGCTTGTCTGGAGAAATAAACAGGGACCAGTCTGGAAAGTTCTTTACACACCAAGTCAAGGAGCTTGCATCCGTCCTCAAGAACACTGGGGAGGGCTGTGGTTTTGGTATCAGACCAACTGAGTACCCATTTCTGCTTTTCCTGGATGCTTTGGGACAACCCATTCACCTGCCCCTAGGTGCAGTTTCCTCCGGTACAAGGAAGAGTTCTGGCTTCCCAGGAAGATGATGTAAGATGGGGGAAGATTTTAAGCAAACAACTGACTCGGATTTCCTAATTTTAAGAAAACCACCCTGGCAGTGCAAATTCAAAACCTGCTCCAGTCTGATCCCCCTAAGAGAGCTGAATGAAGTTCTCAAACCAAGGACATTTTCATGGAACTGAGATGAAGCTATTATGCTGTGAAACATTCCCATTAGATTGTGGCCATGAGTCAAGCCAATCACCCTCATCTTGGTCCCCGTGGTATTTTGGATAATCACCAAAAGAAGACACAGCACGTGCACACGAGAAGTCTAGTAGGTCTAGTAAAGACGGCAGAAGAATAAACGGGTGATTACATTAGGGGACTGTAGAGAGCTATGAAAAGAGGCCCAAAGGTGCAAGGAAGAGGGCAGGTTGACTCCTCACCGGGAAAGTCAAGAAAGATGATCATTTGATCAGGGACGGGGTGGGAACAGTGACAGGCTGTGTGCGCATCTGCCATATTCAGAAAACCGGGAGTACTCTGCAGGATGGAGCAGGATGGGCGGGAGAGACTGGAGGCTGAGACAAGACCTCGGAGCTAAACTGAGCAAATCAAGGACTGGGTGAGGTCTCCAGAACCACTGGACTGACTCTGTAGCCAGCAGGGAGCCTGAGGAAATCTGTAAGGAGAAGAAGGACGGAATGGGATCTGGGAAGAATGAGCCCTCCAGAGGCGGCTGGATTCTACCTTGCTGACACCCTAGACCTTAGCAAGATTTTCTGTGGTCAAAAATGTTACAAAAGCCTTAAAATTATATAACACATCCCAAAGCACATAAAAATAGATTTGTACAATTTAAGAAGGTCATCCCAGGAAAGAGATTTATTGATATTTCTAAATTTTCCTGCCAGCCTTTTCCTGCCCCATCCAAAATAAAGTGGTTGGCTGTAAATATAGACACTGTCCTAGGCTCTTTATTGTTATTTATATTCTCATAATTTCATTCCCTTATATTTAAAGACACGTTCAGTTCAGTTCCTTCTTACAGTAAATATAGAAGGTTGCCTTGAATCTGTGAATATAAACCGTAAGCCTAAATTATTATACAGATGTGCACATAAGACTGTGAGTGACCTACAGCTAAAGATAGTCAATGGCTTGGGAGAGGTGGTTGTTAGGAAAACAGTAGATTTATTTAAAGCTTTCACAAGCCAGTTTTCTTCTCTACACTTGGTCTGTTTGGTTTGGAAACAGCTTGGCAAGGCCGCCCTTCCTCTTCTTTTCACAAACACACTCTGCTTTCACATTGCCTCCTCACCCCTTCCTTGCTTCACATTTTCCAGGCACGTCCTGCCAAGCCACATAGACTGGGTTTTTTGGAGAAAAGTGCGTCCAGCCATCCCCTGAGCTGCGTTACAGCAAGTCCTGCTAGGCACCCGAACAGCTCTTTTGAGCAACTTTCTCTTTGGACTGTGTTAAGAGTAACTCGGAGACTCTGGAATTCTGGCACCGAGCCCTGGGCAGAATGTTACTTACGTAATAAATCAAACTGACAGGAAGGTACCCACCATTACTGGCATGGGTTTGATAAGAAATATAGAACATTCAGAAAAAAGTTCACAAAGTTCCCACCACTGTTGTTTTCATCAACATGCATTTGGAAATATCTCGTGAAGATGAAAAATTTAGGGAAAATATTGTTTCGCAACGGATTTATTTGGGCTAAATATTTCACACAATCTAGGTTTCTTCTGAGTGATAGGTGGTGTGTTTAAGGAGGTGAAGTAATGATAACCTCAGCATTAAATTAGGACCTGAAAAGAAGTAAATGTGCCCTGCTAAGTCTTTAATTTATTCTAGAGAGTATGAACTTGGGACCAAGGAGGACTGTAACTCTTTATCAATGAGTGATTTATGCTAGGACTGCCTTTGAAATGATAAATTCCAGACGAGACATAGAATCTGGTAGGCGCTGACCTGTTCTGTGTCTGTTCCTGTCAATTTTTGGCTGAAGCTGCAAGAGCTTCAGGACGACCAGCCCAGTTCAGGGTTCTGTTCTCCCTGCCAGGTATTCTCGGTGAAATTGGGGTCTCTAAGTGCTGAGGCTCCTACAGCATTCTACTGGGGGCCAGCCAGGGGTGGGTGGTTGCTGGGGTGCCTGGGCTGGGCACAGAGCAGAGGAGTCCACCAGAACTGTGTGGTCTTCCCAGGAGCCCTGGGGCCAGAGATGTTCAGTCCTGAGTGACCCCCCTACCCTATTTTCCCTCCCTTCTCCTCCCACACGGCCTCACCCCTCCCCACACTCCCACCCCCACTTCCCACTCCACCACCTGAAGGAGAAGGGATTCCCAGATTATTAAATCCTCTCTGCAGGATTCCATTGGTCATGACATCAGACATTTTGGTTCCCAGGGCAATTTTCTAGGAAAATGACAATGCTTACTAAATATGAAGAAATATTGACCAAGTAGCATATGCCTTATATCATTCTCTCGCTTGCTTTTGGTGTATTCGTGACGCATACTGCTGCACAGCCCTTCTTCTGCCAGGTGGGATGGGGTGCACGGCCTCTATCACTGCCCCACCCTGCCTGTATTTGTCTTCAAGTGGGTTAGAGTTAGAGCACTCGTGTTGAATTTCCTGTGCTCCCAACAATGATCTGAGGACCATTCGAATGTCAGTTCACTTTATTCTCATAAAAATAGAAGGTACATGCCGTTATCAGTCTCCCCAAATAAAGGTGAGGAAACTAAGGCCCAGAATGGTTTAGTTAGTTGCCCAAGGTCACACAGCTAAGAGGCAAAGAACTGAGGTTGAAACCTGAGGCACCAACGTCCACGTTCTTCACTCTTGCACCACTTGTAGATAGAGTTGCTGATCCAGGCTGAGAGCATCAGTGTTCCTTATCCTTGCCCATCTGTTTATCAGCCATGTATATATATTTTTTTCTGTGAGCAATCTTTGTCCATTTGTAATGAGGGTCAGATTTTTTTCACATTAATTTATAAGAAATCTTTATTAATAAAATGAGCTCTCTGTCATGTGTGAGGCAATTGTTTTCTTCTATTTATTGTTTTTTGACTGCCCCCAATGGGGTTTTTTTTTTTTCTTCACATAAATTATCTAACTTTTTCTTTATGGCTTCTAGATTTCTTGCCATGCTTAGAAATTATATGTTTTGATGTTATGAAATGTTATACAAATACATTCATGTCCCCTAAGATTTTTATGATTTTATTTTATTTTATTATTATTTTTAAAGATTTTTATTTATTTATTTGACAGAGATAGAGACAGCCAGCGAGAGAGGGAACATAAGCAGGGGTAGTGGGAGAGGAAGAGGCAGGCTTCCAGTGGAGGAGCTTGATGTGGGGCTCGATCCCAGAACGCTGGGATCATGCCCTGAGCCAAAGGCAGATGCTTAACGACTGATCCACCCAGGCGCCCCATGATTTTAAAAAATATATGCCTATTCATTCCATCTGGAATTTATCTCGTTATGAGGTATAAATGGTCCAGCTTCTTTGTGTTCTGAATTAGTAGATGGTTGATCTATAATTTACCTGCTGCTTTTAAGCTTCAATGTTATAATGTAACAAGTTCTCCTATGTTCTTGGGTTTATTTCCAGGCTTGTTTGGTCTGATTGACCCATACATCATATTCCTGCACCAGTACTAAATTTCTTTATTATGTTTTTATAATGTGCCCCTATCATTTATTTGGGTTGTTATCCCTTTTTACTCTTCTTTTTCAGATTTCTCTGGTTGTGTTTGCATGCTTATGCTTTTGTGTGAGCTTACCTTTTGATGTTATAATTGGGATCTCGGGGACTTAATACATTGCTTTAAGGAAAATTAACAGATAAGAAAGGCAGTAAAGTTAACCTTTGAGGGTGGAAGGAAAGTGACTGGAAGCAGAGAAAAGAACAGTGTGACAACATAGAATGAATTAGAGCCAAAAGAAGGAAGTGTGTGTGTGCTGGGGGGATATAGTTAAGCCTAACCTAATTGCGACTGACCTAAATGCTATTTAATGCTGCTGAGCACATTGTAGATAACTAGATATATAAATAATTAAAAACATCAACTTTTAGAGCTGGATGGTATATGAGATATAATCTAGTCTAATTTACTCCTTTTATAAATGCAGAAATGAGGCTTGCCAAGGCTGGGACATCCTCAAGTTTACACATTAGTAAATTAGCTAATTAGTAGTAAAATCAGGATCAAACCTTTACTCCCAGCCCGAATAGAGGAGTCAGCTGGGATTTGATGGCAGAGTGTGAGAATCACAAACATGTATTAACCTAGCTGTTATGAAATGATGGAATAGTGGGCTGGAGTTCTGTGTAGATGGAGGATCGAAGAGCAATGTGGGGCAGGTTGGGTGTTTCCTTCCAAACAACATCAAACACAGAGGATCCCCACAGGGAATGTGTAATTGTTTCTTTTCCCAAGAGTAGATTCAACATTTTAAGATGAAACTGGGTAAGAAAACAACAAGCCATTGACATGTACAAGGATGCTCATCTGTATTTTTTAAAATTACAGAGAGGAAATGTTGCAGGCATTAAATAGAAGCGTTGTGTTTTTCATATGTACATGAAGGGAGATCTTTAACAAAAAAAAAATTAAAATTCACACTTTTTCTCCAGAAACTGGACTGAGTAAAGAAGTGGCATATTCCTGGTGACTCTGGCAGAAGGATTGAAAAGGAAGAGAAAAGGAAAGCTTCTTCAAATGCAGATTTATCTTGTAGCAGGTGCGAGACTCTTGAAAAGATCACTCAGTTCAAGAAAAAGTTATTCTGGAACCTGTATTCTGTTATAAAGAAATTCGGTGTGGAGCTTCCCTCTCACCTTAGAGCAGACAATGGGAAGTTACAGCTTTTACTTCAAGGCTTGGTCACCTCTTCCATAGTTTGCTTGTAATCATTTTTCAAACCAATATGGATTCTTGCTAAATCCCAATTTGTTGACTGTATCACTAGTGTTTGCTCCAAGGAAGACTGGTTTTGTTCATGGTAAGCAAGCGCGTTCACAGAAATTTAAATCATTGGTACAGGTTCATAAAGCAAAACAAGAATCCTTGGGAAATGGACAGTTTGTAACAATGTTTTTGGTACCTGAGAGCCCCAGCCTGCTTCATGTTTGTTCCGAGCTTACACTGTGTTTAAGACAGCTCAAACTGATATAAATTCAATAATATGCGGAATTAAAACCAGGTAGAAATTAGAGGACGCTTAAATCTGTATAATCCCTTATGCCCTTTAATTTATTTCCTGAAACGATATTAAGAGTTTTTAATGGGATATTTAATTAAAAACAAGGGAGTAACATTTTATTGGGTAAAACACACAAGGGTTCTAGAACTCGACATCTGTCCCATAGACCCGCTGCCTCCAGCACATCTCTTTGAAACTCTTCTTGCTTATCGAGATGCCACTACTTTCAACACAAGAAATGCTGTCCTTAGAGCAGCTGCATTGCGGCAAACTACTTGGCCATGATTATTCACTTACGGTGGGTTCTTAATACAGGATTTATACATATGTATGCACACACGATTACATTTGTTGCTTTCATATGAACTCTCAGAGCAAAGTAAAAAGATGCTTTGGATTGAATTCAGTTAATCTTGTTCAAGTAATTATATTACAAGATACCTTTTTTATTTTGGGGACATGTCTAACCGCAAGGAACAGATCAAAATCTGCAGCAGAAGCATGATATACCAGAAATAAAACCAATGAAAAATGGCATTTGTGGCCTGCCCACCAGATATGAAGGCATTTCCAAATACTATACCAGTTATTACTTCCATTGGCCAGTGAGGTCCCATTTTGCCAATGACAAAAACAGGTTTAGAAGAATGAACTTGCTTGTCCAAGTCCACTCATGGCAAATGGCAGAACCATGATTTGAATTCCCACTGGACTCATTCCAAACTCTGTGTTCTCTGCTTTCCCTAAGCGTATCTCCTTATTCACCATGCAAATTTTGTATGTCTATTTCTCCAACACCTCCCTCTTTCTTTGAAGTGGCTAACATAGATTTGTCTTCACTGAAATTTTAACAGGAAAAAAAAAAAAGAGGTTTGTCTTGTTGACCAAAGAGATTCAGTGTTCATGGTGCTTCTAGAAGTTTAAAGGTTTATAAATGCAGTGCCTTTACTAGTAAGGACCTCTGAGCTTACGTGAGCACAGAGAAGATTTTCATAGAGAAGCCAAAGTAATAGATCACATTAAAACTCTATTTACCCACTCTTTAATCTAATATTGGAACAGTCATCAACCATCCTCTGTGCTCAAAGGACAGTTGCTGGGGATGGGCAAAGTTTTTGGAGGGGAAAAGAATAGAGTAACAAGAAAAAGTCATAAAATGTCATTGCCATTAGGCAAATTCATTATTTCTTAGAAGGGGTTCAGTCCTATGCCAAAGATTGAAGGCCTACAGATAGCATCTTTCACTCTGTGAATTATTAAAAAACATCTGATTGAAAAGAAAAATCTGCACATTTGTTGAGACCAAAATTAGAATGGTGGTAGCCTAGGACTAGGAATGGGATGGGAATGGGGAGTTATTGCTTAATGGGTACAGAGCTTCAGTTTGGAAAGATGAAATGTTCTGGAGATGGGTGGTGGCGCTGGCTGCCCAACAATGTGAGTGTACTGAGTGCCACTGGAGACCTCCTAGAGACACATGTCATTGAGTGATAGGACAGGACTTTGGAGCCGGGGCACCTGGGTTCCAGTCTCATATCCACCAGTTATAAACTGTGAAATCTTAGACAAGTTATGGATCATCTCTGTGCCTCATTATGCTCATTTGCACACAGGCTGGTAACAGCAGCTGCCTTGGAAGGCTGCTCTGAGTTTTAGATGAGTTAATATGTGTTAAGTACTTGGAGGAGTGCCTGATGCATAGTAAGTGCCCCCTGAGTGTTAATAAATAAGTTCCACATTCCTTTCAATCTTTTCCTCCCCTCCTGTCCCTCTTCGTTCTTTGTCTGTGCTATGCCCAACCCGCTTCTTTCGGGTTCCCTGTTGCAATCTATGGCATCATTTAAAATTGAAACCCTAAAAATCACTCTCTGATTTTCCCACTGTATCAGTTCCATTGTCCACTTGGTCCACCAATTCTGAATCCTAATGCAGTACATCCGCTCACAGTTCTCTCACCAAAGAGTCAGCTGTAGCTCAGGGTGTCCTCGGATCTCCACTGTTTATTGCCATAACCTGTCTCTGGGCCCTTCCTTCCTCAACTCGTCATCCTCACTGCCACCATGACGATATTTTAAAAATAATAATATTTATGATTTTTCAGGCACTCGGTTAAGCGTCTGCCTTCACTTCAGGTCATGATCCCAGAGTCCTGGGTTTGGGTCTCACATTGGGCTCCCTGCTCAGCGGGGAGGCTGCTTCCCTGCNGATGGTAATAATGGACATAATTTTCAATGAATAGTGGTTCCCCCTCACCCCTTTCTCCTATATTTTTCCTACATCATTTCACCTCAGTTTGCTACTATTCCTATTCCCACATGTCCAAGCCACCACCATGTTCCATGAGCATGGGGTGTAGATTGGTGATAACCAATGCTTTCTTTTTATTCAGTCAATGCTGATGTATTAAGCCCTCTGCAGTAAGAGTCACTGTGGAAAATTCCATTTTCTAGGCCACAATGTCAACTTTTAAGTAACATGAAGGCTACTATTATGACAAGATTACAGTGAGAAGATGAGCTCGTGGTGCCTCAGAGTAAGTACATGGCCCACAGTAAGGGGAGATCTGTGCGGGTTGGGTCTTCACGGTGACATTCCAGCTGAGCCTTGAAGAACTGGGCCATGCGGGCATGAAAGGTATGGAGACGTAATGGACATGGAGGAATATGAACCAATCCCATTTAGCTTACTGGGTCTACTGGGCCTACTAAAAGGCATATTTATTTTTTAGCTTTATGATCGGGTTTTATGTCCTGGTCCCCAGAGAGGAGCTGGAGTAGAGAAAGTTGCACAGGCAGGGTGGTCACTCAGATGGGAGCACTCTGCTCCTTCCCAGTCCTGCAGCTCCTATAAACACGTCATCAGGAATTTTCATCAGTTCTCATTCCCCCGGCAGCTCTGTAGACATACAAAACAATGCTGCCCAGAGGATGTTAAAACTCTTAAATGGTGCTGCCATAATAAACTTTAATGAGCCCTCCTGCTCACAGAGCACAGTCTGGCATTTTAAATGGGGGCACATCTCAATTTCGTGAGGAGGGTGTCTGCAGGAGGGGCTTCACTGAAGCTGTAGAGTGGGGAGGACTGTGCTCTCTTCCACATTTGTGGATTCCATTTGTTATAGGTGGGATGGACCTGAAAATGGAGCTGAAATGAGAGCAGAAGTGCCTGTCAAATAGCAAGGAAACCATCAAGACGCCTTTATTAAGAACAAAGAATCTTTTGTTAATCCTTCATTGAGAGCAAAGAATTATTAGAATAAAGAACCCTTTATTATGAATTATGCATTGGCTGGGGAAATTTTATTTTCTTTGTTTTAACACCTGAGTAAATGTTAGATTTATTTCCACTTTTCTTGAAAAACAAACATGCTTGCCTTTCCTAATCATGTTTGTTTTGACCTGCAGCCACAGAGGTGAGCCACGATTCAGGCTTTGGAACCTCCCAAAATGAGATGAGGGATTCTTTTATACAGTTAGTAATTCACTGCTGAGATTATTCCTACATCTGTACCATGGTGACCCTTCAGGATGAAAGATGAATAAGCGATTCCAAGGTCCTTCTCATCACTCCCTTCACAAACAGCAAAACAACAGTGATGGAGAGATCCACCTTCAAGACATCCCTTCATCTTACCCCAGTGGCTGACACTGGCATTCCATCCTTCAAGTAAGTTGTTTCTTACTCTTAGTAAGTTGACCCCTGAACAGTTATCTTGTGAATTTTGCATTTAGCTCATTAGAAGTCTATGAGACAGAAAGTAGGGTTTGCTCTTTAAACAAAGAATGAGTGCTAAACTTCACACGCATTTCTCCAGTGCTCAACTTCTCTGTACCCTTGATTTAGCCAATACATGTCATAGCTCCGATGTTCAGTAAATATGTGTTAAATGAACAAGTGAGTCAATGCTTAAAATAAGGGAATTACATATTTCCATGCCCTGTTAAATACCTTTAAGGTCCTAGAGAAGAGGATCAGAGTTCAATTCCATGATTCATTTAGACATTGCCTTTTATCTCTTCATCTTCACATACCTATTCTTCTAAATCACTAGCATAGTCTGATATAGTCCCTCATTAGGAATAGTGCCTGGCCAAAAAAAATAAAGTAGTGCCTAGCATGTGAATTCTAAGTGAATATTAATTAAATACATAAGTAGATGAAATAACCGGGCTGTGCCTGACTCTTTGGTGACCTNCCCCTCCTCTGGCTGGTGCTTTCTCTCTCTTTCTCTCACTTGCTCACTCCCTCTCAAATAAATAAATAAAAAATCTTAAAGAAAAAAATATTTACGATATTTCAATGAAGATGCCTTGGCACACCATGCTACGGAACTTGAATGGCCTAGAAAATGCACCGGGAATTCATTAAATGACTCAGCAGGAGGGACATGAGCTGATGTCTGTTTTAAAAATTCCCTGTAGGTGCTATGCAGAGAATAGATTTAAGGGGCCAAGAGGAGACAGACCAGCTCAAAGCCTTTACAGTGACAAATGAGAGACCATGGCCGTGGAAATGGAGAGAAGCAGACAGATGAGAGACAGAGCTTCAAAGTGAAATAATCAAGCAGGGGTGAAGCAGCACCAATAAAAGGTTCATGACTGATTGATTAAAGAAGGCCTGTGAAATTTTATGCAAATACAGTGTCCCTGGACACAGAAAATGTTGGTTAAAATAATTTTCATATCCATTTACTGTGTTAAATATGCACCTTAAATTACCCCAGTTAACTTACTTCTGCACTATCTCCTCTCTACCTGCTGCATTTGTGAGACGAGCATGTTCCACAGAATGCTGGAAAAAGCCAAGCCAGGCTGAATTTGAGAGAAAATTCACTGCAAGGATATAGTGTGCACTGGGATCTGGAAAGACACCTGCAAAAATTTACTTGAACAACCTATACCGTTCTTGCCCCTTCTTTTCTGTACTGTAGGGGATTTCTGTGAATGGAATATCAGATCGTTGGACAGAAATATGTCTATCATTGTCCATGTTGGGAGCAAAAGGGCCATTTGAACTTCAGTTAGCCGACCAAGGCTTGGCTTTAGAGAGAACTGTGTTTCATCAAGCATCCCTCGTTACTGAGGACACAGGGAGTCCTGCATGCTGGTGTGGGGCCAACCTTTTCACGCTTAGCACTTTTCACATGCAGTCACTCTGGGGCCATCGTCTGTCTAGTCATCTGTCCACTTGTCTCTTGAGATTTACCTAAAGTGAGTAAACCTCTTTCTGCTAAATTTGAGCATTAATTTTTTTTCCTTCCAAAGTCTTTAGATGGTAATAATGGACATAATTTTCAATGAATAGTGGTTCCCCCTCACCCCTTTCTCCTATATTTTTCCTACATCATTTCACCTCAGTTTGCTACTATTCCTATTCCCACATGTCCAAGCCACCACCATGTTCCATGAGCATGGGGTGTAGATTGGTGATAACCAATGCTTTCTTTTTATTCAGTCAATGCTGATGTATTAAGCCCTCTGCAGTAAGAGTCACTGTGGAAAATTCCATTTTCTAGGCCACAATGTCAACTTTTAAGTAACATGAAGGCTACTATTATGACAAGATTACAGTGAGAAGATGAGCTCGTGGTGCCTCAGAGTAAGTACATGGCCCACAGTAAGGGGAGATCTGTGCGGGTTGGGTCTTCACGGTGACATTCCAGCTGAGCCTTGAAGAACTGGGCCATGCGGGCATGAAAGGTATGGAGACGTAATGGACATGGAGGAATATGAACCAATCCCATTTAGCTTACTGGGTCTACTGGGCCTACTAAAAGGCATATTTATTTTTTAGCTTTATGATCGGGTTTTATGTCCTGGTCCCCAGAGAGGAGCTGGAGTAGAGAAAGTTGCACAGGCAGGGTGGTCACTCAGATGGGAGCACTCTGCTCCTTCCCAGTCCTGCAGCTCCTATAAACACGTCATCAGGAATTTTCATCAGTTCTCATTCCCCCGGCAGCTCTGTAGACATACAAAACAATGCTGCCCAGAGGATGTTAAAACTCTTAAATGGTGCTGCCATAATAAACTTTAATGAGCCCTCCTGCTCACAGAGCACAGTCTGGCATTTTAAATGGGGGCACATCTCAATTTCGTGAGGAGGGTGTCTGCAGGAGGGGCTTCACTGAAGCTGTAGAGTGGGGAGGACTGTGCTCTCTTCCACATTTGTGGATTCCATTTGTTATAGGTGGGATGGACCTGAAAATGGAGCTGAAATGAGAGCAGAAGTGCCTGTCAAATAGCAAGGAAACCATCAAGACGCCTTTATTAAGAACAAAGAATCTTTTGTTAATCCTTCATTGAGAGCAAAGAATTATTAGAATAAAGAACCCTTTATTATGAATTATGCATTGGCTGGGGAAATTTTATTTTCTTTGTTTTAACACCTGAGTAAATGTTAGATTTATTTCCACTTTTCTTGAAAAACAAACATGCTTGCCTTTCCTAATCATGTTTGTTTTGACCTGCAGCCACAGAGGTGAGCCACGATTCAGGCTTTGGAACCTCCCAAAATGAGATGCGGGATTCTTTTATACAGTTAGTAATTCACTGCTGAGATTATTCCTACATCTGTACCATGGTGACCCTTCAGGATGAAAGATGAATAAGCGATTCCAAGGTCCTTCTCATCACTCCCTTCACAAACAGCAAAACAACAGTGATGGAGAGATCCACCTTCAAGACATCCCTTCATCTTACCCCAGTGGCTGACACTGGCATTCCATCCTTCAAGTAAGTTGTTTCTTACTCTTAGTAAGTTGACCCCTGAACAGTTATCTTGTGAATTTTGCATTTAGCTCATTAGAAGTCTATGAGACAGAAAGTAGGGTTTGCTCTTTAAACAAAGAATGAGTGCTAAACTTCACACGCATTTCTCCAGTGCTCAACTTCTCTGTACCCTTGATTTAGCCAATACATGTCATAGCTCCGATGTTCAGTAAATATGTGTTAAATGAACAAGTGAGTCAATGCTTAAAATAAGGGAATTACATATTTCCATGCCCTGTTAAATACCTTTAAGGTCCTAGAGAAGAGGATCAGAGTTCAATTCCATGATTCATTTAGACATTGCCTTTTATCTCTTCATCTTCACATACCTATTCTTCTAAATCACTAGCATAGTCTGATATAGTCCCTCATTAGGAATAGTGCCTGGCCAAAAAAAATAAAGTAGTGCCTAGCATGTGAATTCTAAGTGAATATTAATTAAATACATAAGTAGATGAAATAACCGGGCTGTGCCTGACTCTTTGGTGACCTTGCCTAAGATTTGAATAATCTAGGGCAAATGACTATTTCTCATAGAAGATCCTTTTCAGAGTCTAAGCATCATTATGTGGCAATGAGAATAATGTGAGCAATTTTAAGACCATCTTACTCAAAAACTGACGCACCAGGATGAATCCTATTTCACAAAAGCAGACCAGAGACTATTAATCATTTATTGTGATTATTTAAATATTTTAAGTAAGCTATGATGCTTGTATAGTTTTGTAAAACTGCCTTTTATTATCTAAGGATTGTCTCTACTCTGTTGTCCAGTTATTTAATGAAATTTGTGACCTTGGACAAATGACTGAAAGCCTGTGGATCTTAGTTTTCTCATCTGTCAATGGACAAAGTTGCTCTTCATCAGGGAAGACCCCTTGGGGCAGCTTCAACTGTTCCATAGTTGAAGAGAAACTATAATCATGTTTGATTTCAAGATTTTCAGAAAAAATTGCAATTTTTCTGCCAAGTTTTCCATGCTAACTATTCAATATCTTTCTTTTCCTTTTCTACTCTCNTTGCTCTTCATCAGGGAAGACCCCTTGGGGCAGCTTCAACTGTTCCATAGTTGAAGAGAAACTATAATCATGTTTGATTTCAAGATTTTCAGAAAAAATTGCAATTTTTCCATGCTAACTATTCAATATCTTTCTTTTTCCTTTCTACTCTCAAACTCTTTAAGAATCAGCAGAAAAATTCTTGGTAATTCAATTTGTTTTCACAGCAATTCAACTGGGTGGAATACCTGGCCCTGGGGAGGTCTAATTCTTGGTCCTCCTTGACTGGGCTGATGGGTTTCTGGGTCTGTGAGCAGTCAGGTGCACTGACTTTAATGGGTCACAAAAAGACTATAAATTCTTTGCAGAAATGGCCACATCTGTGTTTTAAAAATGCAGTGTTTTTTTTTTTTTTAAAGATTTTATTTATTTACTTGACAGAGATAGAGACAGCCAGTGAGAGAGGGAACACAAGCAGGGAGAGTGGGAGAGGAAGAAGCAGGCTCACAGCACAGGAGCCTGATGTGGGGCTCGATCCCACAACGCCGGGATCACGCCCTGAGCCGAAGGCAGACGCTTAACCGCGGTGCCACCCAGGCGCCCCATAAAAATGCAGTGTTTTTTAAAAAAATTATTTCATTAAAAAAACTAACCAAAATTATAATAATTTTTATATATTTCCAGATTTAAAATCATTTTTCAGACATTATGAATAAAGGTTTAATTTGGCAGTGTTTTCCATCTTTTCTTCATATAGTTTAAAATATATGTGGGTTCCCTGCCCCCCAAAAGTTTAACTTTATGAGTCTGGTTGAAAAATATTCAGTTCCAAGTCAAGTCACCTGTGACATTTGATGCACATTTGTTGACATGTTCACCTTCCCAATAGACTGTGAATGTCTTAAGGACAAGGACCATAAATTCTTTGCAGGAATGGCCACATCTGTACCTTAGAAATACAGTGTTTTTTTTTTTTTTTAGTCATTTCATTTTTAAAAATCTTACTAAAAATTATAGCCATTTATATATATTTTTATACTTAAGATTGTTATTTGCAGACATTAAGAATAAAGGCTTAACATGGCAGGGTTTCCCATCTTTTGTTCATAGAGTTTAAAATATATGTGGTTTTCCCCCCAAAGGTTCCACTTTATGAGTATGGTTGAATACTATTCAGTTCAAAGTCAAGTCACCTGTGACATCATGGTTCGTGTTTGTTGACGTGTCCATCTCTCTAGTGGACTGAATATCTCAAGGACAAGGACCATGTGCTATTCATTACTTTGTCTCTTGAAACTACCTGACAAAGCAGCCATATAGTAGATGCTAAAATGAAGACAGAGTAATAAACTTCAGTGGCAAAACTAGGAGCTTTAGAGAAATCTTCACAGTAATTTTCAAAGCTGAGTAAGTAAGAAACTAAGATAAAAAATTACACAAACTTCAAGAAATCAGTAATTTTTTAAAAAGAGTTTATTTATTTGAGAGAGAGAGTGTGCATGAGCATGGGGGGAGGGGCAGAGGGAGAGCTAGAAGCAGGCTCCCTGCTCAGCAGGGATGTGTGGCTTGATCCCAGGAGCCTGAGAGCATGACCTGAGCCAAAGGCAGATGCTGAGCTAACTGAGCCCCCAGGCACCCCAAGAAATCAGTTATTTAAAAAGAACCTTTTTTTTTTTTTAAGGGTTTAAAGCATCCAGGTTAGCAGGAGAACTTTTAAGCATCACAGAAGGCTGTTTCTCACACCGGCTTGGTAATGGCCTCATTTCCTAATGCAGTGGTGGTGTTTATGGTTCCAGCAATGCCTCATCTGTTGACCAGAATTCAGGGTTAATCCCAGATCTGTTCCATTTATAGCCAATGTACTTATCTCAATAGAAGCTAAATAATTAATACAGATATGTAAAGTATTAACGTTTCTTGCACCGTCAGATGAACTGTAGATTGGATTAGCCATACAATTAGAAAAGTGCCTTTATCCGGGCATCTGTGGAAGTGTTTTTAATTAGTGCGCTTTACCGCGCGTTATTTGGAGAGCCTGGCAGAAAAGCTCGGCAGGTATCAGAGCCAACCAGTGAGAACCTGGATATCTTCGGGAGGCGTACGAGATTCCCTCCTGTTCCTGTATCAGGTGACAGCCAGGCACTTTTTTTGTTGGCTTCTCATAGCAGCCCTTGGAGAGGCAGCCTCCTACCTGGGAGCAGCCCAGCCAAGCTGGCGCACAGCAAAACCTCGAGTGGAAGCACTGAGAACATAGCCTGGGCGTGAAAACTTGGTCACCATAATCAAATACCATTTTCTCTTTAAAGTGACGCACTTTATACCTCTTTTCCTGGAATCATTATTTAATAGCACACCCTCTTCTACTCTGAAAAGCATTCCAACGTGCATGATAAATTATACGGTCTCTCTAACTATAGGGTCAGATTTTTTCCGTCTGCTGCGTCTTTTTAGGCTATGGTCCAGACTCCCCAAGGTAGGACCCAGCAATGTGTAACCCCCATCTCCCGGACAGGTCTGTAACCCAACCTTAGCCGATCAGAGTTTCTTCCTGGGATTTCCATTTTGAAGTGAACAATCTAATGAAAGCGACTCCCCGAGGAGCCCTTCTGTCGCCGGAGCCCCAGCGTTCAGGGGCCAGGGGTGTGGAGGTATATTGCGGCATAGTGGTGACTGACAGCAGCTCTAGGAACCAATGCAGCACAGCTGTGGTGGAGTTTCCTCCCTGGGCTGATTCTGCACGAATATACACATCTTCTTGATAGCTTAGCCATAAAGAGATCCTCCAGTCTTCCCCACAATCCCATGTGCTATTCAGTATCTTTTAATAAGCAGTTTTTTTTTTTTAATGCTTCGTCAGCCAGTCTGTGTTTATTGCTTACAACTTAGGAGATTTGTTGCTATGTGGGCAAATTTGAACATCTGAATTCATAGGGTATCTCAACTGAATATTTTTTGAAAAGATTTTATTTATTTATTTGAGAGTATTTGAGAGAGAGCCAGAGCACTCATGAGTGGGGGGGGGGTGGCAGAGAGAAGCAGAGAAGCAGACTCCCTGCTGAGCAGGGAGCCACATTACACAGGGCTGGATCCCAGGATTCTGAGATCATGACCTGAGCTGACGGCAGATGCTTTTTTTTTTTTTTAAAGATTTTATTTATTTATTTATTTGACAGAGATAGAGACAGCCAGTGAGAGAGGGAACACAACCAGGGGGCATGGGAGAGGAAGAAGCAGGTTCATAGCGGAGGAGCCTGATGTGGGGCTCGATCCCATAACACCGGGATCACGCCCTGAGCCAAAGGCAGACGCTTAACCGCTGTGCCACCCAGGCGCCCCTGAAGGCACATGCTTAACTGACCCAGCTACCCAGGCACTCCTTTCTCAATGGAATATTTTAACTGCAAGATGCACATGAAAAAGAGAGCATTTTGTGTCTTGAATGCTCTAGAGCAAGTCTCTTGCAAAGAACCATGTCCTGCCTGAAATAGGGCAGCTCCTCTACTACAAAGTGACCTAGTTATGTAGAGGAGAGATTTATTCAAAGCTACAGGTTACTCTTTTTAAAATGATGTTCGGGTCAAGTGATAGCCTTCCTCCTTACATGTCGAATGGCGAGAAAGGTGTTCGGATATCAAGTCTGGCATTTTAATCCTATGTTTTCCATACTGCATGTTCAGAGACACTAGTACTGTATAATGCCCACTGTGTCAGTCAACCAGATGGCCTCATTTTCAATAATGTGACCTGAAAAGTGTTTAATTAGCTTTCTCCCTGCTGCCAACTCACTCTCACTTGGATGTACTCATTACAGATACTAAACAGCAGCAGGTCATAAAGAAGTCTAGTTGAAATATGCTGTTACGTTCTCTAGAAGAGATTTTTTACAGATTTCATGCACCATTCAACTACCAACAGAGGTGGCCCATTATACGGTGGTGTGATATGACATTTTGGAAATTATCTTTGTGCTCAGATCAAGAATTCCAAGTAGACAGTCTAGCATAATGAATTTCCTGGGTACTTACTAGTTGTCAGTTTCAGTGAGTACAAATCTGCATATATTTGGACAAAATCTTTCAAACTATTATTCCAGTCTTTGTTATGCAGTGACACTTTTCTTTGATTATAATGTATAAGGGAACTCATCACAATGAATAATAAAATGTTTGAAGGCCAATGGAATAGCTCACAAGGAACTTGCTAGAATAGAAGGATGGTGGCATCCCTAGTAGCAGCCCTGAGGAGGGTCTGGGCCTCCTAGAATGCCTAGAAGGGTCGTATGTTGCTGTGACCTTGAGCTACACACTCATAACTCAACCAGGGCTCTACGCTCCGTGTTTGCGTCTGTCGTTACCTCCCGGGAAGCATATTCTCAGGGCAGGGACAGATTCACAAGCATATCTACACAAGTGTACATGTGGGTGCTTCTGCTTAGTGGATTATAAGCCCTTTGGATAAACAAAAGCATTATATATGTTCTGTGACTTAAAAAAACTATAGCAGTAGAGGCGATTGTGAAAGTTAGACAGGACTGTTCATAATTTCCATGATTATAGTGACCACTTAAAGGCACTTCCATTCCCCTACACTTAGTAACAAACAGCCCCTGATTCCCATGCTCTAACATTGAGATAGACTGTGGTCAACGGTGCAAGAAAGCTTTCCAAATTCACATAAAGTTGCCTAATCTGTCTTTGTCTTCTTTTTCGTTTTCCCACTCCCCACTCTGTTCATTACCACACCCTTATTTTCATAGTCCGCAAACCATACCTGTTTTGCGTACCACCATTAAAAAGAATTCTTCATACTCCTTAAAAGTGATGGGATCCATAAGCACCTAACTACAAAATTTACCTTTCCTAGTAGATAATAGTTATTGAGGCCTGTCTAAATGCCAGAGAATGTGCATTAATTCATAACATTACATCATTATTACGATGACCTTATAAGGCTGGCACTGTTTTTAACATACCCATTTTAAAGATGACACCAGAGCTCAAAGAAGTTAAGACTTTCCAGTTTAGGAAGTGGTGTAGCCACTATTTAAGCAAACCCCCATACGGACCCCACCAAAAAGACAGAACACTCAGTCTGTTCTCAATTAATAGTTAATGAGTTTGGTGCAGTTAACCATAAAGCCAGAGCACTAGAAGACATTTTTGGAAATAATCTAGACCTTTAAGGCCATACATGGCTGATGCTGCATCTTGAAAGCTTAAAAAAAGTCAAACTCACAGAAAATACCTCCTACTGATTTTGATAAGTGAAAATATCTTCCCTTTAATGTTTCTGGGCTACCTTGTGTGAGAGTTTTCTTTCACTTTTAGTTTGAAAAAGAATAAATTGAAAAATTATTTCTACTTATATGAAGAATTATATATTTGCACACCAAAAATATCCAGAACTCTTCTTTAAATATTGGATTTCATTTTATGGATTTATTAACTTTTAAGCTTCAGATTTAGAAAAAATCATAGAAAGTTAAGGGGAAGAAAAATTTTTTTTTCCCCATGAGTGATCTTAGGATTATACCAAGGAAAAAATTCTCATTACTTAATATTTAATTTTAAGTGTATTTAACTGGCTTTGTAAAACCCTAGTACATTGTTCCTGCTCAATATTGTTGCCACTGAAAACCCCAACAGCAAACGATTTAAAGAAGGGAATTTTCCTCCAACAAGATTTTCTTTGTGAGTAGGGGACTTCAGTTGTTAAAACAGTTTCCCCTTCCCCGAAGCTTACTTCTTTTCATTCCGTTACCTTTTTTATTTCTGTACAACTAGAAATGCCTAAAATAGAAGTCTTTCTAAAACCGACTAACCCCTGTGTACTCAGTTATGGAATTGTTGATTTCCTCCCTACTAACGTTCTGAAATAGAACTTCTTTTTTTCTTCTGTTGCTTTTTTTTTTTTTTGAAATGATGAGGATAGGTAAATGCCAAAGAAAAAAGGGGTTAGAAGAGTGGATCCGAAGCTCAGAAAAAGTTGCTGCTGGCAGAGATTTTTCTGGAATTGACATTTTTAGAGTACAGTCAGGTCTTCCAGGTGAAATAGAGGCTATGAGAAAAACCACACCATGTCAGAGCTATTTTCAAACATTTGCCGTCTGTGGGCTCTGTCTCTTTCCACTCACCCCTTCTGCTTACTTCAAATAAAAGAGGACAAGTTGCAGGACATAGGGGAAACTTCCCAGCTCTTGTATTTTCCTAATGTGCTCTGTCTGCAAGACTGGAATATGCTCTTAAAAATAACAGGCTCTCCTGTCCCCATGCTTTAATAAAAACACCTTTTTGCCCTGGGGGAAAAAAAACAAAACAAAACAGTGTTCAAATTAAATTCAATAATTCCTGTTAACAGCCACTAGCTTAATCATGTTCTAAGAATGAAAGAGATGTTGCTGAGTCTTTTGCATAAACCATGGAGACATATTTCTTGTAGTAGAAACACGATGAACACTTCTTATAATAAACAACAGAATACCCACAATTTAGTGAGGGGAAGAGAATACATATTTCATCTAAACTGTTATACTCTGCAGTAAAAAACCAAAAACTTCCACAGTGAAGTCCATTTTTTTCTTACCTGAATAGATTTTTTTTTTCTAATGAGAAAATGTCTTTGCTAAAAACAAAATGCTTAAGCTTAGACCTTACCCTGAAAATAGTTTTCTATTTTTGTTTCAACTGTTCAACCACATCATATCAATCTTAAATTTCCCGGATTTTTCTGATAAGAAAGTCTTTCCTTAGAAGATTTTCATTAAAAGAATGCATCCAATGTAATTTTTCTGAGATTGTATTTATTCACTAGGGACCATATTTTTTCCCAGAGATCTCCAACACTTTTTCTGGTCATTTGAATATAAATCCACTGCTAAGTCAGGGGCTGCTTCTAATTCAGAAGCCAAAATGCCAAGGTTGGTTTAATGAATTATGTCAACATATGAAATTTCATTCATACTCCCATAAACAAGTAATGAAGAGAGAAAGTTATTGTTAGTTGATTTCCATCTATGGAACTTAAATGCTTTTTGCACAGTAAATTAAGATTCAACAGATATCTGACTCAAATTACTGTAATAAGGAAATATGATCTCACATAATTTAAGACAAGAATTGTGTGCTCAGGTAATTTTCTCTGAATTAACAGTTACTTGAGGTGGGGAGGAGTTAAGAACATAATATGGAGGGCTGGAAAATCTTCTTTGAAATAGGCTTAAGAATTAAAAATACTGCTTAGCACAAGAGAAAACATTAAAACACACAAATTAGCACAAGATACAAATACCTTTACCTCATGTTTCTCCTGCTGTTACATCCTCTCAGATTATCACACTCTTAAGATGTTAATCAGCTAGATTGACTGCTAGAGAAATGCCACGCAGTGGATTTCCATAGATGATAGATATAGTGTGGTTGTTTTTATGAATGATGATGTCATGTTTTCTCACTTTCTAATTGTACATGTGAATAATGGGTACCCTGTGTAGTCAAGTGATTACCGCTACTAAATGGAATTCTTCCACTGGTTCTAACAGTAGCAGGACTACAATTTGATACTAGCTCCTTACAGGAAGTCCTCTTGGCAATAGAATCTTTTTCTGGACTGAAAAATGTTACCAGCGAGCAATGATAAAATGTTCACTTGATTTGCAATTCCAATTAATCTATCCTACTTAATTAAAATTTAATATGGAAGTTACTGAGTTTCCCCAATGTAGCAAAATGTGTGCTAAATGTAAGGGAAATAGACATGAATAAAATAAAAGCCTTGCCCTTTAGGTAATTGTAAATAGAGAACATAAAGATGAGTTTTATATCATAATCTCAGAAACCATTAAAATTGAGTTTAAGATTCTGTGCACATCATTGTCTTTGCATTAAGACATTAGTGTAATGCTGCACTTTTTAGATGCACCTAAAACAGAAGTGGAGTAACTGATTGAAAGTTGCGATTGTAAAATGTGGGTCACCTTAATTAAAGCAGGAACCTATGAGTCTTACATTCCTCCAGAATGCCAAAGAAACAAGGGAGCTGTGCATAAAGATGAGCTTCTAAATCCACATCATTTGGAGTGGAAATAGCAGACACACACTTCCCCACTGTCAGTCTACTTCTCGAGTAGTTTATTCCAAAATGAAAATCCAATCTATGAAGATATCATCAAGGGACTACAAAATAAAGTGGGAAGTATGGGTCTTTAATAGTCAGACAGTTGGATCTGAATCAGGGAGAAATGAAATCAGCAAAATTCCTTGTCCCTGTTTGTGAAACAATACTGGGAGTGCATATACTTCCCTGTTCCTATATTGAAAGATAACATAGCTGCTTACTTCAGAAATATCTGCCTGTAGGAGGTGTGACAGTGAACCAATGAAACAGCTTACTTATTAAGATTAATAACTCAATGAGATTGACTTCAAGATGCTAGCTTTACTGTGCACACGGACTTCTTTCGGATTAACTGAGCATTTGGAGGGCTTACTTTCTTTTTGTGGTTACTCTGCACATCTTTGATTTATCATGGTCTACTGTAAATTGATATTATACCACTGCACATAAAATGCAAGAACCCTACAGTCTTTTGTTTTTTCCTTGGTGTAATATATATAATAGACCATATAATATATAGTTATTACTTTTGGCTTTAAACAGTCAACTATTTAAAGACTTAAAAGAATAAAAATCTGTTTAATGTACTTACAGATTTACCATATCTGAATTTCCATCTGGTATCATTTTTCTTCATCCTGAAGAACATGTTTTAACATTTTTTGTAAAGCAAGTATCCTAGCAATGCATTATTTTAGCTTCTATTTGAAATGTATTTATTTTACCTTTGTTTTTAAAGAATGCTTCCTCTGCATATAGATTCCTACAGTAATAGTTTTTTCCACTTTACAGTACAGTTGACCTTTGAGTAACATGGGAGTTAGGTATACTGATCCCCCACTGTTGACAATCTGTATATAACTTTGACTCCCCCCAAATTTAACTACTAATAGCCTACTGTTGACAGGAAGCCTTATGGATAACCAATTCAACACACATTTTGGATGTTATATGTATTAAATATTGTATTCTAACAATAAAGCAGTTAAGGAATAGAAAATATTATTAAGAAAATCATAAAGAAGAGAAAATATATTTATCATTACTGTACTCAATTTAAATATAAAAAAAAATCCACAAGTAAGTGGACCCATGCAGTTCAAATCGTGTTGTTCAAGGATCAACTGTATTTTAAAGTTGTTCTATCATATTCTGGATTGGTTTTGGTGAAAAGTCAGTGATAATTTTTATTTTTGTACATCTATATGAAATACTTTAGATTTATTATTGATTTTCAGCAAATGGACTATAATGTGCGTTAGTGTGATTTAAGTTTTGTTTGTTCTATTTAGTGTTTTTCAACCTCCTTGGATTCGTCGATGGATATTTTTAACCTAATATGGACAATTGTTAGCAATATTTCTTTAAATATTTTTTCTGCCTCTTTCTGTTTTTGGAACTCATTATATTCATAGATGGCTTGATATTATCTCATGTATCATTGAGATTCTGTTCATTCTCTTCAGCTTTTTTTCTCTCTTTGTTCAGTTTGGAAAGTTTCTAATGTCATGTTTATAAATCTACTAACTTTGTATTTAATTCTTGTTGAACTCATTCAATACATTTTAATTTCAGGTATTGTGATTTTCAGCTATAGAAATTCCATTTGGTTCGTTTTATATTATTTATTTATTACACTTATATTTTTATTTAAGTCTTTGAATATATTTGTAATAATTGTTTTAAACTTCTTGTCTACAAATTCCATCATCTTTGTCAATTACAGATTTGTTTCTATTGACAGTTATTTCTTTTTCCTTTTTTAAAAAATATTTTATTTATTTATTTGTCAGAGAGAGACTGAGAGTGAGCACAAGCAGGGTAAGTGGCAGGCAGAGGGAGAAGCAGGCTACCCGCCTAGCAAGGGGCCCAATGCAGGACTCAATCCCAGGACCCAGGGATCATGACCCGAGCTGAAGAGAGACCCTTAACTGACCGAAACACCCAGATAAATTGACAGTTTTTTCTTCTGATGATAGGTCGTATTTTTCTGCATCTTTGTATGTCTACTAGTATTTGATAGGTTGCTGAACATTGTGAATATTACATTGTTGATTATCAAGATTAGATTGTTTTCCTTTAAGGAGTGCTGGCCTTTGTTCCTGCAGTCACTAAATTTACATGTCAAACAGCTTGATATTTTGAAAATTGGTTTTAAGCTGTGTTTAGGTAGGTTTAGAATTGATTCTAAGCTAGTACTAGTTTATCTTTACTACTAAGGTAAAAATCTTTTGGGGTCCCTACTGAACGTCCTGGTTATTCAATGACCTCTCTTCTCTCTTGTTGATCTGAACTCCAACATTTTCCAGCCCCCAGCAAGCTCTAGTGGCTGTTCAATGCCTAGTTATCCTGGAATTATGTTTTCCTTAGTGGTTATTCTTTACCCAGGTTTGTTAAATCTCATTTCATGAATGTACAGCTTAGTATTTAGTCCAAACCTCAAAAAGACCCCATTTGAAGGACTCTGAGCTTTTTTCCCCCCTTTGGTCATAGATCCTTTATGTCAGGTACTCTGCCAAGCAAATTCGAGCTGACCAAATCTCCCCACATTTTGATCCTTATCTTCTCAGTTTAGCAATTCCACCGGGCTCATCCTGGTGTCCTCTCTTTGCACCATGGTCTGCCTCCAGGTAGAAAGCAGAATTGTCAGCCCCTATCATTTGTTTTTCTCCCCTCAAGGATATCAGTCTCACACTGACTTTTCTTTCATGTCTAAACACTGTATTTCATATATTTTGCTGACTTTTCTAGTTGACTACAGGAAAGGGACAAATTTAGACCCATTACTATGTCATGGCCAGAATCAGAAATCCAAGACTTAATCTTTTTTCAAATTTTCTCTCTCCCTTCACTAGAAAGTAAGTTTCATGACAATAGAGACTACTTTTACTGTTCTATCTCAAATTTCTTTTTTTTTTTTT
>NC_048226.1:32219986-32290188 GCF_002007445.2 Ailuropoda melanoleuca
TTATCCAGCTCAACTCAGGGGACCGGCTGAAAAAGGGGTCCCCTACTCCTCCGCCATCTTAACCTCCTATCTCAAATTTCTTAAATAGTATCTGATTTACAACAGGTCCTAAAATATTTGTTGAATGAATGGTGACAAGGAGTCTAATCAGGAGGCATTTAAGTGCACATGAAATCTCATATGAATAGTGGCTTAATCAAATAGGACCTTATATTTTGCACATTGCAACAAGTCTAGAAGTAGATAGTTTCTGGCTCTGGTTCAACTGCAGAGTATTAAAGACAGTCTTGCCACTCCCTTCCTACAGGTTTTTCTCTACACTTGTAGCTATATGGTTACAAAAAAACTGTCTTGTAATTTAGCAGCTGTAAGACATATATGCTGTATTAATAGAGTATATTTAATTCTTCTATAAAGGATGAGAAAAAGCAAATAAATGAATAAAACTCATAAGAAGTCATAAGTATAGATTTTTAAGCAAGTAAGTAATGAATCATAGTCAGAAATAATATGTATAGATATTAAGCTATTAATCCATAAGAGACTTTAGATCTACAATAAATGGAACATTTATTTGTTACAGTACAACAGAGGATGTTACCTAGATAGATAAAGAAAAATCATGTAAATATTAAATATGCACAAGGTATGGATGATGTCACCTCTGGTTTGAAAGCTAGGCTGCTCCTAAGTCAGCCCCCCATTGGTGACACCCATTCTAACCTCCTATGTCCTTTACCCATGTCATGTACATAAAAGGCATGGCTGTTGTTTAGGCTATTGGTGAATGATACTGTGATCAGGGATGCCACTGCTTGACTGTAATTGAGCAACATGTGTTGACTTCAGGCACCTTCTGTTTGTAGAGACCCCTTGCCTTCCTTCTACTCCCTCGGTGGAGACCTCTTGCTTTCCCTGAACTCAGTTTGGCATTGAGGCTGATGTAGAAAAGAGAAGCTAGGTGAGCACTGTATCCTAACACAGGACCTAGGGAATAATTTTCTTCTCCTTCTCTCTCCCCTTGCTTCTCACTGTAGGTTTAACTCTCTGTGTGGTTCAAGCATCTTAGTTTGGTTTGCCATCTTCTGCCCCAGGACCTCAGGGATAATATTCCTGGTAGTGCACTTAGAGGTTACTGTGACATCACCGTGTTTTCCCACCTGGCAGTGTGACCTCCACATTGCAGGTAAGAAGAGGTAGGGGCAGTGCCAGCAGGACTTGGGCTTGGTTGTTTTTTCATAAGCAATCCTAAACTTTTCTCAAAGCTTCCTAACAGTTTCCCCTTATCCTTTTATTGGCTAGAGCTGTATCTCATGGAGACCTCTAGCCTGCCAGGGAGGATGAGAAGGACAATTTCTAGTTATTGAAGCCTCTGTCATGGTGGTGGGCAAGGAAAAATGTTGGGGGATAAATTTGCAAACAGGCAACCAACAGGGTCTGCCCCAGTACAGTAGAGATGAAGAGGAATATTGACCAGAGCAGGCCCAGGCCAGGAGGCCCCAGAAGATGGAAAGTTACTAACAACAAGCTAGAGATAACCAGAAGCCCTACTGGGAGCAAGAGGTAACCAGCCATTTCTGCTTCTGTAAACAGGCTTCCCACCACCGGCTCCCTGCCCTACTGTTCCTACCTAAAGCAGGCCCACTCCCCAGTTTAAACCCACCTACCAGCAGTCAGCATAGCCCTTGGAACCTGACTGCCTGCAGTCCCCTGTAAGAGCCTATAACCCCCTTGCCCGGGGCCCAGAATTTGGAGCATGAGCTCATTTGGGTCTGCCAGTGTAAAATAAATCCAAGTTCTCCTACTTCTCCCCAAGTGTCACTTGGTCTTTCACCGGTCTGATTTCTATTTTTCTGCAAAAA
The DNA here is from genome assembly GCF_002007445.2 of Ailuropoda melanoleuca. Classification (NCBI taxonomy): domain Eukaryota; kingdom Metazoa; phylum Chordata; class Mammalia; order Carnivora; family Ursidae; genus Ailuropoda; species Ailuropoda melanoleuca. The sequence continues at coordinate 32,221,849 of NC_048226.1, forward strand.
CTGAGGCTCAGATTCCTTGCCAACAAAATATGCCCCTACTCATTGGATTTTTGTGAGGATAAAATAAATATGATATACAAGTTACCTTGTATAGTGCCTGGCCAATAGAAGTTACTCAAACAATGTTAATTTTATTATTCTGTCTTCTCTGCAGAAAACAAAAAGCAAAAAACAAACAAAACAAAAGCAACGAATTAGGTGTCCTATCATTTTTTTTTACCAAGTTCCAGCTTCTCAGAATGAGAGTTAAGGTTTTCTGCAATCTGGTCTCAATCTTTCTTATCTCTGTTTTCCCCCCGATAGACTGTGTAAATGCATCAATGTTTGAACATGCCTGGCACTGCACCTTGTATGGGGCTCCCCTGGTACCTTTGGAAGCTTTTCTATTCCTCCTTCCTCCAGACCCAGGACCAGTGCTCTGCCCATTTACCTTTTAGATGGGATGACTTTCTTTTCCCCCTATTCCCTGTGGTTTCATATATTACATCATTGCTTTATTAAAGCACATTCTGAAATTCGGACTTCAGTTTAGCCTTACAACTGTCAAATTTTATCATCAGAATTTAAGTTCTTTGAGCAGGACTGTCCCCTAGGTAGGGGGCCCAGAACACAATAGGGTTTCAGGATATTTTTAGACCTATTCTTCAATTGAGGAGGTGCTTCAAAATGCATTCATTTCCCACCTAAATGTGAACATCTCTGTGCCTTGAAGTCATTTTAAGTATCTAGTGCTAGACAATTAAAAGCTGGTTTCTCTACGAGTCTCAATTCAGATTGATGGGCAGCGCTCTGACCTAAATATCCTCCGGGCCACGTTGTCCTCGCTCTGATGTGTGACACTTCAACTGATTCCAACAGCAGAAGGATACCGGGGGCTAAAAGCAGCGGGGGATGTCAGTTCTGGGAATGAATTCAGTTAAAAGCTCCTTATTTTTTGTTTGAGGGAAACCGTACTTGGCCCTTTGAGTTAGCATAGGCTATGATCTACAAGAATTACTACAAACATATAACTGGGAAGAAAATCTACCAAGTCAGTACTTGGAAAATTTAATGTGCACAGCATCTGTGATTAAATGTAAACAGGAGAAATACTGTGTTATGTTGACTCACAAATAGTTTCATTTTAAAAATAAAACAAACCCAGTAACTTCTTGAAATTAAAAACCTAAATGTAGGTAATTGGCACTACATTAAATCCAAACATTAAGAATGATCCACAATTTTGCGGATTTAATGAAAAAAAAATGCTAGTTCACTATCTTTTTATAAAAAATCGTGACAAAGACGTTTCTTACAGTGGTATTCAATTCATCATGAGGCGCATAGCTATTCTTTGAAAATCTTGGTCTAGAAATTCCTTGGTTGCAAGAATATGTAACTTGGTAAGAAATGTTTTCAAAAGGATTTCTTTTTTTGTATTTAATTGAAAGTTCTGGCAAACATTTCCTCTATTTCATCTCCATTTTGAAGGAACTTACATGCTCTAAACAGCAAAATAAACATTTCAGAATAGTTAAAACACATCATGTCTCAGAAAACTATACAGAGCTTATAAAACATTTTACTTTGATAAGAGACATCAGGGGTAATTTTTTCAAGATAATGTCTTATAATAGAACATTTCTAGACTTCTAAGATATTTAGACTGTGAAACACTGGATATTGATTGTATCTTTTTTATGTTCTTCACAGATCTGTTTTTCACAGGGAAAATTATAGGAGTTTAGGAGTTTAGTATAATAGAATTTTTGTTATTTCCATTAGATTTGATAATAAAGGACGTAGTTATAAATAATATTTATGTTTCCTTGGTACATTACACATTTATATAAATATTAATAGAAGGAAAGGAAAAAAAGGATGGCCAGGAATGTTTATTTCTTATTTGAATCTATGAGGGATTTATTTTAAGCAGGTACATTTGAATATTGACAATCATATTCCAGGAACTAATAACTCTTAACTTCCTTATTTTTTCAGAGGTTCAGTCCAAAGGATAGTTTGTGTAAGGTGTTAAAATATAGATTCTAAGCAAGATTACAGGTAATGGGAAAATTTTAGATATAAAGTTTATATAGCATCAGGGTCCTAGTATCATGTCTCACTACACCCTAGTTTTACTTCCAGTTTTAGGAATCAGAATTCAGTCCAATTTCACAGAAAAGTAAAGATTTGCTCCTTTGTCATTGTATTTATAACCAGAAAAAAGAAAGTTAGAGAATAAGAAAGCAAAGATAGGAGGAAGGGAGGATGGAAGGAAGGATGAGAGGGAGGGAGGGAAGAAGGAATAAAAGGAGAGGAAGGGGCGCCTGGGTAGTGCAGTCCTTAAGCTTCTGCCTTCTGCTCAGGGTGTGATCCCAGCGTTCCGGGGTGATCAAGTCCCACATTGGGCTCCTCTACTGGGAGCCTGCTTCTTCCTCTCCCACTCCCCTGCTGTGTTCCCTCTCTCGCTGGCTGTCTCTCTGTCACATATAAATAAAATCTTTAAAAAAAAAAAAAGGAGAGGAAGGGAGGGAGGGAAGAAGAAACAAAGGGAGGGGGGAAGAGGAAAAGGAAGGAAGAAGTGAGGGAGGGAAGGATGGAGGAAGGGAGGAAGGAAGGAAGGAAAGAAGAAAGGAAGGAAGGAAGAGAAGGAGGAAGGGGGGGAAAGAGGGAGAGAGAAAGGAAAAAAAACCAAGATTTTTTCTTTCTCACAGTATTTCTTTTCTTTTTTTTTTTTAAAGATCCATTTATTAATTTGAGAGAGAGAGATTTGGGGGAGGAACAAAAGGAGAGAGGGAATCCTCAAGCAGTCTCCTTGCTGAGGGCAGAGCCCAATGTAGGGCTCAATCCCAGGACGCTGAGATCTTGACCTGAGTGGAAATCAAGAGTTGGCTGAGCCACCTAGGCACCATTCTTTCTCACAGTATTTCTAAGTGCCAATTTAAAATATTGTTTTTAGATCATCTGTAGGTTAGAGATAGCTGGGATTAGGTAGATCTGTTTACGGATTTAGATGCAGAATGTCTGTTCTACTCATATTACTTTTGGACATTATCCTGGGCTTATCAACATGAGTGGGTTAGGATTGAAAAAAGTTGTTCTCTTTAAAAAGATACAGAGCATCCTTCTCAGTGTTCTTCTCCTTCTTTTCTCTCTCTCTCATTCCCTTTTCCCCCATTGAAGGTGTGAAAAAAAATCAACTGAATAATCTTAAAGATCTTATTGGCTTTATTCAGTGATTCATATATGGATCAGCATCCCATCTAGCAAACAGAAAGTAGTTCTGAAGAGCTGTACAAAATGAAAGACTTATTAGGTGGGACAAGAAGTTACTAGCAAAGAATGGACTGTTCGTGGTGAGGTCACCTTCCTTTAGTGCGGAGCAGGGGTCTATCAAACAGATTACCTCATTGTTGCTGACCAGGTAATTAGATTGCCTGGTTTAAGATTCCTCTCCTGGGAGAGGCTGACACTGCAATTAGATTAGGTATTATGGCTCAGTTTGGTGAGGTGGAACTTAGCACAGGTGACTCCAAAAANGGTGAGGTGGAACTTAGCACAGGTGACTCCATTTATGGCCTGTTGTCTCTTTTTCAACAAAGGTTATTGCAGTGGCATGTGAAAATTAAATATTTCAGACAGATTTGGGAAATAAAGGCAGGTTGGTGACCAGTATATGTAAGTATATGTATATATTGAGGCACCTGGGTGGCTCAGTTGGTTAAGTGTCTGACTCAGTTTCTGCTCAGGTCATGATCCCAGGGTCCTGGGATGGAGCCCTGTGTCAGGCTCCACACTTAACGGGGAGTCTGCTTGAGGATTCTCTCTCTCCCTCTTCCTCTGCCTCTCTCTCTGCTTGCATGCTCTCTCTCTCTCTCTCTCTCAAATAAATGAATATCTTTTAAAAATATATTAAAACAGGGGCACATGGGTGGCTCAGTCAGAGTGTCTGCCTTTGGCTCAGGTTGTGATCCCAGGGTCCTGGGATCGAGCCCCACATTGGGCTCCTTGCTCAGCAGGAGGCCTGCTTCTCTCTCTCCCACTCCCCCTGCTAATGTTCCCTCTCTCATGTCTCACTCTCTGTCAAATAAATAAATAAATAAAATCTTTTATATGTATATATATGTGTGTGTGTATATATATATATATATATAAACAATCAGAAAAGAGTTTTTAAAATAGGATTGCTATTAACTCCTGTCACCCACTAACATGACAGAATCTGTTTGATATCTAATTTCATAAAACAAATTGCTTTGTTTTGTTTTTCAAAACCCATCCTATGAGAGGAGATAAAGTAAAAGAAAAGTTATTACACCAGGTTGCCTTGTACATATTTTAATTTAAAAAATGGGAAAATCATCCCACTGAAAGAATGACTTGTAAAATAAAAAGTATTAATAATCCTGCTGAGACCCTGCTTTCAGTCTGGAAATTCTTACTCTTCTGTTTATCTATATTGAGTCAGACTGGAGATACTGGATTAATGGCTAAAATCTGAACAATTATAAACCAAGGCTGACAGTGTTCCTATTCACCTTCACACAGAATTCAAGGTGACCTCATTTTTAAACCTAGGGACTAACTCCTTCAGGGTGCATCTCTCCCTTTATGACTCATGCTTTGAATACATTGAAAGCATCCTATGAATACACTGGATGGTTTATGAGCTGGAGAATGTATGTATGCAAAGACGTAGGCTTTTGCAGTTGCATTTTGTTGTCTTTATAGAAGTCTTCTTCAGAATTGCCATGAATGAAGAGCGCTCCTGTTTTAGAGGCTAAAAGATGAGTTCCAGAGTTGCACAGAGAGCAAGGAGTTGCAGTGAGTGGCCCTGCTCTCTCAGGATTTAAAATGCGAGGAAGTGGCTGGGCACCAAGCAAGGCCAGGACTGTTCACACTGCAGCCTGGCCCAGAGGCTTGCTGCATATGTTTTTGTGTTCACTGCACACTTTCAGATGGAGGATTAAGGGATGGTGTGGGCTGTATTGCTTCTTTCTCAACCTGTTCCTCCTGGTCTTGACTGTGAGGGGAGTCGCCCCCAGACCTGGTCAGAAACCAGCAGAGGGAGCCTAAGTGCACGCTGCAGTGACACGCTGGGGCTCTGCACCAGGAAGAGGTTAGCCGAGGGCAGGATGCTGGTCTTGGAAAATGAAGAATCCCTGCTGGCCCACTTCCAGGCTTCCCTGAAGACTTTTCCTGCTGCCCAGAGAGAACTGCTAGCAATTTTAAAGGCCACCCAGACCTCAAAAATTCTTGATCTTTGACCTATGACTGGGTCATAAAAGAGAATAATGATCAGATAGAAATTCCAATGGCATTAAAAATTCCAGGTGAGACAAGCTGATGAAACTTTTTAAGAGGCAGGAAGCTGTGCCAGATTATCTTCTGGCCCCATCTCTGATTTCAACTAGGAAGAAATTGACACTGACAGCCACATTTACCTTATTTCCTTGATATCCAAGAAATACGTTTCTGTTGATTATGAACACTGCATATGACTGAGACCTTAAGGTATATCCCCATCAAAGAACCACAAGGGTGAAAGGCAAAGGTGGACAAAAATATGCCGAAGATGTACCCACAGGTACAAATGAGACACCTTCAGAGTAAACATCCACACTGGCTGCTGGGAGTACCATCCCCTGGGAGAAGGAGCACTGAAATTTTCAAGGCAAGAGAAGCTCATCTCAGATTGTTTAGGTCTATGAGCCAGTCATTGATGGATCCACGTGTTTCTCCTGGAATTTCATGCCAACTATGAAGTTGATGCAAATTCTACACTTTGGGGAAGGTCTCAGAAAAAGGCATCTCGACCTGGGCACAGCGTGTTTTGGACTTGTGGCTGGGACTGAAACCAGCCACCAAGGGCAGCCTCTAAGAGACAGCAAGGTCTGAGGCAGAGGCGACATTTTGGGCTCTTAACTGGAACATGTGATTGGTAATAGGACAAATGTCCTGATTGTGAGCATTCTGTTTCCCTGTGGTACAGGTTTTTGTTGTGTACTTTATCACCTAATCTTTCTCAGTTTTAATGTATTGCTGAAATCAATCAGGTAATCATTTGTATAAGGCCTTCTTTCACATCTATGTTCAAGACGGGGTTTCTTTGTTTGTTTGTTTTTGAGCTCTTTTTGTTAAATTTCAAAAACACGATCCAAAAGCTTTGTAAGATCATATAAGACTTTTTTATCTCCTGCTACAATCTGATGGTCTGAACAGAGTGTGTGATACTGGAATGGGTGGTTCCCAGAGAGTTTGAAAGTGCTCATGAGTAAATCTTTCAGTATCCAAAAAACAGAGCACAACACAGGAAAGGAGATCATTGGTTTTTCTTTTTATATGTTTTTCATTCCTGGATTCATTTCTTTTGAAGTGTAATGATTTAAACTGCAGATAACTGAAGCCAGATGTTTGCTATAATTTATGATTTGACTTATGCTTCAAAGTCAGGAACAGTGAAAATCCCTATCGTCAAAGTCTTCCAAAAAGTTTTCTTCTATGTTGTGAAAAAGGAAAAAGATGTAGAATGTAATACCAAGAGCCTCCTAGAAATCAGAGGGAAAATCAGAACTAGAATTTCCAGGATCCCAAGGGGTGCCTGGGTGGCACAGCGGTTAAGCGTCTGCCTTTGGCTCAGGGCGTGATCCTGGCGTTATGGGATCGAGCCCCACATCAGGCTCCTCCTCTATGAGCCTGCTTCTTCCTCTCCCACTCCCCCTGCTTGTGTTCCCTCTCTCACTGGCTGTCTCTATCTCTGTTGACTGAGCCACCCAGGCGCCCCTCCAGTGAATAATATTTCTATTATAATTTTTTAGAGAAAAGAAGAATGTCCTTGTATCTTCAAGTTCATACTTATGTTCTTTTAACATTTTATTTTAATTCATCTGGAATTTACAATACATTAATAATATAGTTATATGTATTTAGTTTTTTCAAATAGCTAGTTGTTTAAGAACGCTTTTATGTGAAATATCACCTTAATCATAAAGTAAATTCTTGTATTTACTAAGATCTATTTCTGTATATTTTATTCTGTTGCACTAACCTTGCTGTAGACTATTTCAGCAGCACCAATAGCATTTCAATTAGAATAACTTTACACTGGCTTTTGATGCACAGCAGTGCAAGTTCCTCTATTAATTTCTATTTTTTTATGATTTTATTTATTTATTTGACAGAGAGAGAGGCAGCGAGGGAGGGAACACAAGCAGGGGGAGTGGGAGAGGGAGAAGCGGGCTTCTGGCTGAGCAAGGAGCCCGATGTGGGGCTCGATCCCAGGACCCTGGGGTCATGACCTGAGCCAAAGGCAGACGCTTAACGACTGAGCCACCCAGGCACCCTTAATTTCTATTATTTTTGAAGAATTTTTCTTAATTTGTCCTACAAATGAATGCTAGGATCATTTTTTAAGTTCATTCTTATTTCTACTAGAATGGCATTCATTACATAGATCAGTTGGGGGAGGACCCCTATCTTTATGACGAAGTTTCATTCCACCCAGCATTGTGATCTGCCTCTCCACTTGTTAGCCTACTTTTAAGTCTTTCTGTAATTCATTTTCTTCATTTGGGTTTTGCATATTTATTTCCATACTTAGGAAATGTTTTTTAAAGATTTTATTAATTTATTTGACGTACAGTAAGAGTGAGAGAAAGAGTGAGCGTAAGCAGGGAGAGCAGCAGGCAGAGGGAGAAGCAGGCTCCCCGCTGAGCAGGGAGCCCAATGCCAGCTCGATTCCAGGAGCCTAGGATCATGACCTGAGCCGAAGGCAGATGTTCAACCAACTGAGCCACCCAGGCGCCCCCAAGTATGTTTTAATTCTATGTTGCTATTATAAATTGAGGTTTTGTTTTGTTTTTTTCTTTATATATTCAGGAATGTCATCTCTATAAAACTACTCCCCCAAGTCTGGAGTCTAAGGGTAATTCTGACCCCTTTCAAATCAAACCTGTCCCTGTGTTCTGTAGATAAGCCTTTCTTCTCCACCCCCACTGCCCCTGGCTTCATCCAAGCTCTGAACATCTGGCTGGGTGATTAAATTTTTCTATATTAATCTCCCTTGCTCCAAAATAATTTCACTCTAACCCCCACATTGATGAGGCGTGATGTTCTAAAATTCAAATATTATCATATTTCTCTTTAAAGTCTTGAATCTTGGGAAGACTCCCATTGACTTGTGTTAAATTTATAAGCATAGATGGTCACACAGTCAGCCCATTGTCCCCTTTTATCTCCCACCACATTCTCAGTTACTACTAAGCTCCAATCTCCCAGGCTGTTCACTCCTCATTTTCATTCTCTTTTTTGTAACTGCAAAACCCAAACCTGGTCATGGCAATCTTCTGCTCACATCCTCTCACTGACTTATTGCTTCTCATGTGAATGCCAGGATCCTAACATGGGCTGAATGTCTCTGAATTAGCCTCACCTTTTCTTATTCTTACTGTGCAAGATCCTCTCATTACATCATGTCCCTTTCTTTCATGCCATTCATCACAGTGTGTAATTATATTATTAATAAAATAAACATACTGACGTTGTCTCTACCAGGATGTGACTTCACATGTCATAGCATACACTAGAGTCTACCTCTTGAATCTTCTGGAGTCAATATTTTGTAAAGTTTTAGAAGTAGCTATTTCTCTAGACCCCTTGGAGGGTCTCTTTTTAAGGATAACTGAGCAGAGGATATAGTGGGGTGAACTGTGGTCCCTGGTCCAAGCTCTTGCAGTTGATCTCATGTCCACAAGTATTTCCTTCCTCTTCCATCCACTCTAGATCCCTTCAGCAAGCATCTGTGTTGGTGTGAGTGGCTTGCCTAGTGGTCTCACCCAGACCCTCATCTCTGTGGCATTTGAGTGGCTGGTTACCATGCATTTCTCAGGCCATGACTGTGTGTTCATTTAAAATTAGGCAAAGGCAGACCTGGAAGCCTCCTAGTGCAACATCTGAGTGCTACCAGTATTCCTTCTTTTTCATGTCTGCTACTTTGTGAACACAAGAAGCCTGAGCTTCCAGGTGGTGGTCATTGTAGAAACCAATGCTGTGGTAGGTGCTGTGAGGGCAGGGGTGCTTTCTTGTCCTATGGTAGGAACTAGGACCTCTAAAGCTAGAGTTCATGGTTGTAGGGATGGGAAGCACAAACTCATGTAGTGAATCACTGGGAATGATTATAAGTGAGACCATTTCCTATTGTACCTCTTTTTCCCTGGACTCAGCTATTGTACCCGACAGAAACACAGCACCAATAACAGCTATTGACTCAGATTGTGTATTGTGTCCTAGAGGATGGACCCTCATCCTCACACGGTTCTGCTCCTGAGCTCATGCCTCAGTTGTACCTTCCATTCCATCCTCTGTCAGGCAAGCAGGTCCTCGGATTGCAGTAGGTGATATGACCAACGGATTTTGTGCCCATTGTTGGTCATTCATTATAAGGTGGGTCCCTCAGTCTGAGGTGATGTTGGGTAGTTGCATTAATAGGAAGACCAAATGCTCTGTAAACAGACAGTGGAACGGGTGGAAGTTCTGTGAGCAGGAAAGGCAAACCCATGTCTAGATTATGTATCTATTCTTGTAAAAATGAACTGTTGTCCCTTCAAGAGTGGTTGCGGTCCAGTGTAGTTAACTTGTTACCAAGTGGCTTTTTGTCTCCTTGAAGAAGGACAACATACTGGCATCTTGTGCAGACCATTCTTATGATGGATGTTGGGCCTGGCCAACCTTCTGACTGGACAGTCAGACCCATCACATGCTGGATGTTTCTGATTACATGGTCACTTGCTGTCCAGTGATGAAAAGCTCCTTTTCTACCAGGTCCAGTACCATTCCCATAGTTGCATTTTGAAAGTTGTCCAATTCTTCATGGCAGATGGCTTGGCCTTGCTCCAGAACTCTAGGAAATGACATTGTGATTTTTCTTCTGTGGCTTGCCATAAACCCCACAGGCATCTTTTTCTATCACATATACCTCTAACATCTGATGTCTGTTATGTCATATGGTCCAAGAAGCAGGACACCTTGCAGTGTAAATTGGGCATATTGCAGAGGGCTTTCCTGCACTGGAAATGTGACAGCCTTTCGTAGAGTTGGTCTAGAGAGATAGTCCCAGCTGCAGTACATACCTCAAAGAAGCCTAGAAGGAGTTGTTTGGCTCTGGGTCATACATATAATTTTCCTTTATTAAAGGGAAATTTTAAGCACGGAATTCAGTATGGTGTTAACTCTCAGACAGGAGAAGACATGACTGAAGAGCATTGCACGTGTGGTTTCAGACATACTGTGTTCTGTTCCTTTAGTGTAGTTTGAGAATATGACTGTTTGTTACAGTATTCTTTAAACATTCAGTATATATGAAATATTTTAAAGAAAATTTTAAAATATTTTAAAAAATTAATTTTAAGAGGAAAGTGAGAAGTGAGAGATAAAGTGGTAGCCAAATGGAGATGCCTGGGTTGAGGACAGGAGATTCTTTATGATGGAAGGAACTTGACCGTGTTATAGGGTACTTGGGGGAAAAAATCAAGGAAAGAACACACATATAAAGTGCTGGAAGACACTGGATCAAAAGTTAGGAGCAGTAGAAGGGTCATATCTGGATGAAAGGAGGTAGGACGAATGCAAATATAACTGATTTTAACCTTGTGGAGGACAGAAGGTTGAGAGATGAAGTTTCATAGCAGATGATTTCAAGTTTCTCTGCAAGGTGGGTATAAGGTCATCATCTAAGAAAGGTGAGGCAGGGAGATTGCAGAGGGCCAGATGGTTGAGGGGAATGCTTTTTCGGGGGACATAGGGAAGCTCATGCAAGTAATGGCAAGCTCAGCCAGATGCCCAGCTGAGATCGTGAATGTACCTCCAGCAGCATTCAGAAGCCCACAGGGTAATAGTGGGGAGAGGCAATGGTTGGATAGATCCAAGATTGGGAGATTTTAAGGAAGACATAGTGGAAAGAAGGGAGTAAAGATATCAAGAATGTAAGAACATGATGTCTGGAATAGAGGCTGGATAGAAGAGGAAGTAAAATAATGAAGGAGGAATGTGTTGAAATAATAACATAAGAAGAAAAACAGGTTAAATGAGGCCAGGTTGGATGGAAAGAGATGAACAGTGAGAAGGCACAAAGCCTGGCCCATATCAGCCATCAGGTGGCACCATTAGCTCAGTGTGGCTGGCAAGCCTCTTGCTGGTAGGTAGGTGCTGTGAGGGCAGGGTCCCAGCTGCTGTGTCGCCAAAGTCTAGCTTCGCATCTGTCAGGCCTGGTATCTGTCACTGTGCACAAAGAAAGCCAGAGACTCAGAAAAGTGGATACTATTCTATTCTGTGCCTGGTGTATTGCAATGCAAAATTACAGAGATGGGGCAATTTGGGGGAATAAGATGGAGGTAGTGACCATGGCACAGGATGAGTAAAGTTTAGGGTAAGAAAGCTAAGCTGGTGGAGTTGTAGCCACAAAGTGACTTTGGATAGGTCTTCTGCACAATGAACTGTTTACTTGGAATATGGCGAAGCATCTCACCATGAAGGGTACCACACAGAGCTGATACAGGACTCTTCCAGACTACTCTGGTACAGTCTTACTACCAAGAGCCAGTTGCCTGAAATTTCTATAGAGTCAACTGCATTTTTTTATGCTCATTCCAGAGTTTTGTTAAGAGCACTTTTATCAAGGTGATGGTCATAGGTGAGTTTGCCTGTGATTTTGTATTTATGATGTTTTATTGTGATGTTTATGATCTCATTTATGATGTTTCATTGTGGTAGATACAAAACCTTCTTGGTACATCCAAGACAGACTCCAGTGTGTAGATTCTCAGACTTATCTTATTTCATACATTGCTACTGCGTCCTATTTAGCCTTGTGATGGACAGAAAGCAAGCTTGAACAGTTAGCAGGCCTTTTAATTAAAAAGAAATCAAAACCATGGTCACTATAATTTAGCTAACTATGCTTCATAAGTTCCCCTGCTTCAGTTATCCTAAACATCTTGACAGTTGTTTTCTTTGCTGATTAGAGATCTATCAAAAGTGACATATACAAGTTCTTCTTTCCACACCTCTCTCCCAACAAATGTTTATGGAACACCTTCTGTATGCAAGGCACTCTGCTAGAGGCCATGGGGAAAAAAAAGAATATCAACTATGTTTCTGTTTTGAAGGATTGAAAAAGTTTTTATCTTGAAATTTAAGGGTTTATAGAAAAATGAACTATGTACATAAATAGCTATGTAACAAGTCAGAGTGTAAAAGGACTCTAATACTATCAACCGAAATTCCTCCTCCGAACTTAAATGATACTCAGCAGAGTCAACATAGCACTCTTAACAGACTGTTGGTGGCATTACAAACAATACACACTTTCTGGAAAATTCAGTGGGCAATATCAAGGGCAGTAGAAGTGTTTTACTGTCCAAGGCTGTGCTGTAGGTCAAGCCTGAGGGGCCAAGTCCTGCTGGAATGGCTCCAGGAAAGAACACAGAGCCAGAGGCCAGAGGGAAATTTCCTTGGGGGTAAAGGTCAAAGTCCTCAAAACCATAGAAAGATGCCTGCTAAAACAGGGACAGTGAGACGTTAACAGGGGAATCTAGGTAGTGGAGATATTGGCAGTCACCATAACACCTTTCAAGTTCACTCTGTGGTTTTGAAAAGTTTCAAAGTAAGACGTAGGGGGAAAAGTCAAACATTTCAGACTTGCTTGATGTTCATATTGGCCTGGAGAAATTGAGAAGACCCCCCCCCCNCCCCCCCCCCCCCCCCGCCGGAGTGGTGGAGTGAGGACCTGGAGGATCAGAGGGAAGGAGGGCAGCCCAGGCAGACAGCAGGCTGGCTGACAGCCAAGCCTCCATGGGCTACTTCTGGGTCCTGCACTGGTGTGACATGCCCAGGAGACAATGGCAGAGACCTTCTACTCCTACACTTCTCTACTCAATCCTAATGAACTAATAAAGATATTACGTAAGAAGTCCTATTTTTTAAAATATCTGTTCCATTATTTCAACAAATGACAACTGCTGTGTGGTGTTAAGACAGAAAAGCAGGGCATGGCATTGTGTGAGCGCTATGTTTACAAACTACATAAAAGGCATTTCTAAGAATGACTGAAAGGGAAAATATAGCAATAACTATGTTTGGATGATGGGTAATTTTTCTATTCTTTAGAAAGACATTTATTTTCTCAATGTTCTGTAATATTATTAAGACAAATGTATCTTCACAATGAATATCAAGAAATAGAAAAAAAAAATTTCCCTGAAAGATACAAACAAGAGAATTAATGATTTTCATTTCAGCTGGATAGGTGTGATGAGCAAACCCAAATAAACTGTGGGACTTTTCGGGCTATCCAAACCTGTCCAGAGATTGGATAAACCCCTCTCGGGGTAGGTCTGCTTTCCTTCATGAGATTCCTGGCCTGATAAGCCAATCACACCGATGGAAAGAACAATCACTGGGCAGAACGTGGGGCCAGCTAAGGGGGTATTTGTCTGCACCTTGAAGGAAGAGCAGTATGTCAGTGGTCATCAGAAGTCCAAGGAGGAGGGGCACCTGGGTGGCTCAGTCTATATGTGTCTGCCTTTGGCTCAGGTCATGATCCCAGGGTCCTGGGATTGAGCCCTGCGTCGGGCTCCCTGCTCAGCAGGAAGCCTACTTCTCCCTCTCCCACTCCCCCTGCTTGTGTTCCCTCTCTTACTGTCTCTCTGTCAAATACATAAATAAAATCTTAAAAAAAAAACAAGGAAGTCCAAGGAGGAAAAAAGATGCTACCTAAATAACAGGTAATTACTATAAGGGCAAATGCAGAGAGGTGTCTGGTGTGCTTGGAGACCCGCAGTGAGGGGTAGGCAGATGAGGCCGGGAGGCAGGTGGGGCCAGATTAAAGAAATTAAACTGATGGAGGGGAAGGGGGCCATAATGACTGGCATTTGTCAATTACAATTACAATTTCAATGAAAAGGGAAACCCTTGAGTCCTGTAACTTGTCACATTTTCTAAAAGTGCCACCCCATCCCCCAGGACCTCTCCTCTCTGGGGCTTCTATTTTGGTGACTGGACCTCCAGCTGCATAGCCTATTTTGGTAACTCCTCTCCCTTGATATGACCTTCCATACCCCCCATTTCCAAATAACTCTCAGATTTCCCTGAGTCAAGCACAAAAAGCACCAGAATATTTACTTCCATTGGGTATTTCTACTGAGGTATTGTAATCTCCTTAAAGAGCAGAGCAGAAAAAAAGTGAAGTATGAGAGAGATGTTAAAGGAGAAGTGGGAGATTTATTAACTAAAGAAAGAACTGTATGTTTTAGCAATGAACAAACATNCCCTGAGCCGAAGGCAGACGCTTAACCGCTGTGCCACCCAGGCGCCCCGGCAAGATGTTTTTAAAATGTAAAGTTATTCATGATCTCTTTGAAAAACAATCGTCTTGATTTAAAAAAAAAAATCCTTCTTCGGGTTGCCTGGGTGGCTCAGTTGGTTAAGTGTCTGCCTTTGGCTCAGGTCTTGAACCTGGAGGGTCCTGGGATCAAGTCCTGCATTTGGCTCCTTGCTCAGCAGGGAGCCTGCTTCTCCCTCTACCTGCCGCTCCCCCTGCTTGTGTTCTCTCTCTCTCTCTGACAAATAAATAAAATTTTAAAGAAGTCCTTCGATTCTAGAGAAAATAATCATCTGGTACATCTAGAGGTGAGCCAGTTGGTGCAAATAAGGCCAAAATGGAGCCAAGGAAATTTGCACAGGGAATCCTGTGGTCTCTCTCAGGTGACCACTGTGATTAAACTGGTGATCTGATGTACATTAAAAGGTTGGAATTTAAAAAAAAGAAAGTTGGAAAAAATGACAGGAAAAAGATACTTTGGAGTACCTGGGTTTCTCAGTTGGGCAAGCAACTGACTCGATTTGGGCTCAGGTCAAGATCTCAATGTCAAGAGATCGAGTCCCCTGTTCAGCTCCACCCTGGGCCTGGAGCCTGTTTGAGATTCTCTCTCCCTCTCCCTCCATCCCCAATGCCCGCTCATGCTCTCTTTCTTAAAAAAAAAAAAAAAAAAAAAAAAAAAAGTTGCTTATTTACAGATGTGATTTTTAAAAAGGAATAGGAGATTTAGTGATGACCAGACTTTTTCATCTTTTTTTTTTGTGAATTAAGCTATTATTTTTAAAATGGTACCTGAAGATTGTTGAACTCATGCACATGATAGAATGTTACTGTATTTTTCACATAATGGTAGATGAATTAGAAAAGTGTCCTGACTTCAGAAGGTAATTTATAGTTATCATGGGAGGTCCAAGCTACTTTTACTGACAAATTTGCAATATCCATTTATTTTGAAAGATTATGCTCAGATAAAGTTTCTCACCTACAACCAAATTCATCCAGACAGGGTGATCTTGTTTTCACCTTGTTAATGGACAATAATTCCTTCATCAACAGCACCAGGTTTCTGAAAGTGTGACATCTATTTACCTTTCCACATTTTGCTCACATGAAGATGGCAAATAATGACAACTAGTAGCCTTGGCCTTTCATGGAAACCAGTCATCACTGACTTGAGATCATCTTTTTATTTTCTTTCCTCGCCTCCTATCCTTGCCCTCACCTCCATGTCTTCCACCTTTATTGAACATAAATGTGTCAAGTATTTGGTCCCTACCCTTCGTGACCTTACAACCTAGGCAGAGATTACTGGTAAACACATTACTACTATGAAATGTAATTAAGTGTAATAACAACAGGGTGTTAACAGTGAGTTATGTGAGCAGCTAATTTCTCTGAGGAGTGAGGTGAATATTCTGGAAAAGCTTCAGAAAGATGACTCCTGAACTCAATGAAGAGTGAGTAGGAGCCGGACAGGTACATGGAACTGGGAAAGGCATCCTGGAACCTCTTTAGGTGTGTTTGGGTACATCCCTAGTCCATTCCATCCACATGCCTCATATGTTTGAGGGTTTGCTTTCCAGACCAAACATCTACATTTTCTCCTCAACATTGTGTGTGTGTGTGTGTGTGTGTGTTTTAAGATTTTATTTATTTATTTGAGAGAGGGAGACAGAGATTGTGACAATGATAGTGAGAGAGAGCACGAGTGGGAAAGACAGGCAGAAGCAGGCTCCTCGATGAGCAGGGAGCCCTACATGGGGCTCGATCTCAGGACTCTGAGATTATGACCTGAGCAGAAGGCAGATGTTTAACCGACTGAACCATTCAGGTGCTCGTTCTCAACAATGTGTTTCTTCTCTACTTTGGCAGAGAATAAATTCAAACTTAAGACTGTCATTCTAGAATACCACTGGCAATTAACTACCAAGTAAGTTTGCCAAATAAATTTTCCCATATTTATGTTGATTGTGTCTGCCCTAAACATACACTAACACACACACACACACACGCACACACACACAGATCCCAACAACAATCCTAGAAAGCAATTACTCTTTACGATTGAAGTGATGCCATTTTTATATTTTCCTCTAACCAAAATCTCTAGAGAAAGTTCAGGTAGGCCCAGATGTCTGGGGAAGTGCACCAAATGTGAGCCAATTTTCGACTATTGTCTTCAGAAAATTTTGGACAATTTCTACCACTTAACAATCTAGCAAAATCCCAAAATATACTGCCCATTTTAAAACTATGTAATCCCTTCTAACGCTAAAATGCTCAATAAGCCTGTTTTCAATAAAAGGATCAAAGTTAGCTATTGTAAAAGAACTTCCTGGAAGCTACAAGAAAATCTTGCTTATCATTTTACAAACTTCTGTGTTTGGTGATAATCTCTTAAAGCTATTTCCTGGTGGATTTCACCTATTGAAAATATCAAGGTTTTGGCGGCTCAGGCCTTTGGTTGACCCAAGAAGAAAATGGATATAATTCCAAGCCCACCTGCTCTTTGACATTAGCAGTTGTTACAACAAAATGAGTTGGTGCTTTAAGGAGTTTTGCAACATCATAACTTTCTTGAGGCTCCTTTTGTGCCAGGCTCAGTAATTTATATCCTTTCTTTCATTTAATCCAAACAGCAATTGATGAGACGTATAATATTATTTGACAGATAAGGAAACTAAGATTTAGATAAATTAAATAATTTGCTCAGGGTCAAAACTAAGAATTGATGAAGCTGGAATTCAAATTCAGATGGGTGTGACTTGAAAGCCACCAGCCCTGGGATATACGTGGTTTTCTCACAACTCAACAGAAGCTCCAAGAGAAACATCTGGTGAGTTGTGAAAGAAATCATTAAGGAACAAAGACAGAATTGGAGGGTATTTAAGATTTAACTCAGAGACACGTGAAACCTAGTCATCCTCATTCCTGGTATGCAATTTACTTTGGAATACTCTGTCTTTTGTTTGTCGCAATTAACCTTGAGTTGCAGCCTGCCATGCTATTTCCTAAAATAAACTGCTGCCCAAGTTGAGAATGTTTGTGTTGGAATTATATATTCATCTCCTCAAACACAGGCTGGAAAATGAAACTGCATCTCATAACTCAAACTGTCATTGATGAGGTCACAGCATCCTGTCGATCATATTTAGGGGGCATGATGTGTGTCCCCGGGTTGCCATGGGTACTTGGTGACTTCATAAATCACAATGGTAACCATAATATTGATGTGATTATTATACATAATTATGACTATTAACACAATTTTGTTACTTTCATTTACACAGACCTTCTTTGGCTATTACACATAAAATCATTCTAAGTTTGGGGAATGGAGTGGGTTGAAGGAGCAAAAGGAAGGAGGGAGTTGATATACCTATTTCTGTTTTACGGAGAGGCTAAATTGTTCATGTGTTTAAAAGACACGCAGCTTTGAATGAGATTTTGAATGAAGATGAATTCAATCTCTTCCGGTACATGTTGTGGACCTTTCCAATTAAATAAGTAAGAGAACGTTTTCTTTCAAAGACTGGGATTAAGGCAGAGCCAAAGAAAACAATGGATGCAACATTCACAAAAAACTCAAGTAATATTAAGACTCGAGGCACAAGAAGGGTGTGGGGTAAATTGAAACGCCAACTTGCTAGCCCAGAGCACCCCTGGACAAATTGCAAATGTGCTGTCCACAAGGGTCAGCTTTAGCATGTACTGATTCTTGATATTGGAGTGACTGCCTCACTTCACTGCAAGCATGTGACTGAGCCCCTGTGGCAAGTGTTCCCTGATTCTCAGGCTCCGTTTTCTCTTTGTGAAACGGAGGGATTCAACTAAACAAAAATTAGTCCTAAGGGTCCATCTAGATCTAATATTTAATTCTTAATCCAGAATAGCTTCCCCTGGGCACCCAGAAAGGTCTACTAGAAACCCAATGTGCATTTATTACGTATTTGGATATAAATCATTTTCATATTAACCCAAACGAAGCAAACTGTATTAGGAAAGCAAATATTATAATTGTTAAACTATTTTTAATGAACAGTTTTTGGGTAATGGGCATTACAACTTCTTTTTAATTGTACGGATAATAAGAAATTAGCTCTGGCACAGTACTCCAGACTACACTTACGCTGAATATAGCATTATTTCCTATTCAGAAAATGGTTTTTCTCTCTATACCATCAGGATTGTTTCTAAATGTAAAGGAATAAAATGTGAATATTGCAACGCATCTCAGTTTATTGAGGACTTGGAGCGACTTGAATAAATCACTGATGAAGTAGCTTCATAGCAACATGCTCTTGGCGCAGTTTCTTCCACTCTCTACATTCAGGGCAAAAATTACTTGGTAGGCACGATTAGATATCAGCATATCCAAAGTTTGACTTTCCCCCAAATACGGTGCTAGGGATTGATCCCTTATGGATTTCTGTGTTTGCCCATGTGGACAGAGTCATGAGTTGCAGGAGTGTTAGTCGCCAGACTAGCTGCCCACTAGAATTACTGAAGAAGCTTGTTAAAAACTCAGACTCAGGGGCGCCTGGGTGGCTTATTCAGTTAAGCATCTGCCTTCGGCTCTGGTCATGATCCCAGGGTCCTGGAATCGAGTTCCACATTGGGTTCCCTGCTCAGTGGGGAATCTGCTTCTCCCTCTCCCACTGCCCCTGCTTGTGCTCTCTCTCCCTCTGTCAAAATAAATAAATAAAATCTTTAAAAAAACCCAAAAAACTCAGGCTCAGGGATCCTTCCTGAAGCCTCCTATCTCCAGATTCCTAGGAAACTGCATTTTCAAGAACAACCTAGGTGACTTTTATAAAATAAGCCATTTGAATGAAGAAATCTCTGAAAAGAGCATATACCCCCAGTGTTTTAAAATGCTGCACAGCTCAAACCCCAAAGTTAACGACTATTGCTATTTACTTGTTTTCTCAACCAATACTCCCTGAGTGCCAGTCACAGGCCAAATACTCTTCTAAATGTAGATGTTATTTTAATTACCAAGGCAAATATCATCTTTGCCCCCTTATGAGGGAAATGAACATAATCTAAGACATAACTAAGAATAAAAATAATTATACATTTGATGAAAGATGTATTATGAAGGAAATAAAATGCTTTGGGAAGGTTATCCGGAAAGGCTTAGCTTAAAGGGGAATATTTAAATGTCACGAAAGGGTCAACACACAAGTGTTCAAGCAGCGCAAACAGCGGGTGCAAAATTGCTGCAGGTGGACCAAGGGTTGAGTGTTTGAAGAAAAGAGGTGAGAGTGCCAGATGCAGTGCAGTGAGCAAGGGAACAAGGGCCCAGGTAGTGCTGGAGAGGAAGAGGAGATCTAATTGCAGACACCTTCTTGGTCATGGACAGAGATTGGGGTTTATCTTAATTGCAAGGGGAAAACATGGATGAGTTTCAAGCTGGAAATGATATGATACAATCTGTATTTTAAAAAAATGAGTCGACAATGGGTTACATAGAGGCAAGGAAGGGAACAGGGGTTGAAATTCGTATGTTTCTGTGTAGATTCCAAGTATTTTACTTTAAGGATTCTCAGACACACACACACACACAACCTGATGTGTACTGATAAAAGATAGCAATTGCTGTTTTAATAAAAAGATGTTCTTCTTAAGTTGCATATAAAATATTGTCTTAATATTTATTAAAATTGTGTATTTCCGTAAGTCATTTCTTTTTGATTGGAGTAAACAAAATGAGGTGCTGATTTCAAAGTGATTTGGAAAAACCATACACATCAGGACAAAGTGAAAGAGAGAAGTTAAAAACTGGGCAGTTGAAATCAACAGCCAAAGGAAATAATTAAGATCCTCAAGGAATGTTTACCAGCCAACTGATCTTGCTTGATTATCCATGTTTATCAAATCATTTGCCTAGCAGCTTCTGGTTTCCACTTATCTCTGCAAGACCTCACAGATATTTAAAATATTATATTTTCAAAAAGATGAATTATGAATAAATAGAAGTCTACATAGGTGCGCATTTTATAAACCAAATGTAGCAAAACATTTATTTAGAATCTTGTAGGTGGTACATTTCTCCCCATACAATTCTTTCCTTTTTCTGTAATTTTTCACAATGACATACTGGGGAAAATAATATACTGAAAAATTATCACACTTTTCTATAAAATGCAGCAGAAAGTGTCTAATTCCATGAAATGTGTGTGTCAGGAACATTTTAGTATACATATAGTTTAATTGAATTTTTTCCAATATACTAGGTTTTTTGTTTTCTAGTATTTACTTGTAATAGAAAAAATATATTTTTCTCTGTCCCCTGTTTCTGGCATAGAGTTCCTGAAACCCTTGAAATTTTCTGGGTGATAGGAGTGTCTTTTGTTCTGATGAGGCAGCCCTGGGTGGGCCCCTGGATGGCTCCTGGATGGGAGTTTGTCACTGGAAAGAACAAGCCATGATTAGAAGCTTGGAATTCTCAGCCCCACCCCCCATTCTCTGGAGAAGGGAGAAGGGCTGAAAATGGAGTTCAGAATCCATTACGCCTACATGGGCAAGCCTCCATTCAAGTCCCAAAAGTTTGGGGCTCTGAGAGCTTCCAGGTTGGTGAACACATCCACACCAGGAGGGTGATGCCCCCTAGCTCCAGGGGGACAGAAGCTCCTATGCTCCCAGCCCTCCAAGACCTCTCCCTATTTATCATTTCATTTGGATGTTTATCTCTAGCTTTTATGCTATGCTTTAATAAACTAGTAAATGTAAATTCGTATTTCTTGGAGTTCTGTGAGTTTTTCTAGCAAATCAAACGAACTTGAGAATGGGGTCACGGGAGCCCTGGATTTGTAGCCCAATAGGACAGAAGTTGTGGCACTGGAGTGCAGTGGGAGCAGTCTCAGGGAGATGGTGTCAGAATTGCATTGAAGAGTAGGACATCCAGCTGGTGTCCCTGAGAACGGCTTGGTGGGGAAAAACCTCCACACATTTGGTGACCACAGCCAAGTGTTCTCTGTGAGTGTGGCTGCAGTGGGAGAGGAGAGGAGACACAGGAGAAACATGGTGGGTGGGGGGAAGGGGGTGAACTACACAGGAGAGATAAAACACGTTTCTTTACTATATTACTAAACAACATTTTGAATGACGGGGACTCCACATTTTAACATAAGTCTCCGCATGATGGTCTGATAGCTTCCAAATAAAATGTCATACCTTTTTTCTGAGGAACCATGGAATTTTGGTAAAAAAGATTTCAAGAAAGGAGTTATGTGTTTATTTTCTGTAATTTCTCAGGGGGTGACTGAGCACATCGCTGTTTCATTTTTTAATTGAATTTAGTTGGAAAAAAAACATGAAAGAGAAAGTAAATATCACCAATATTTCATAGTCCCAGAGCTGACCACTGATAACACATGGCTATACATTATTGTCAAGGCACTTTTCTATCCATATCACATGTATTCATATGTATTTTTAATCCTATAGGCAAACAGTACTAAGTGGAGCTCCGGGAGCACCAAGCAGGAGAAAAGAAATCACAGGGTTATACTCAGCATGCTCATTTTGGAGAGACAGGATGGGGTTAATGTGGAAAAGGAGAAAGGAGCATCCAGGAGAGGTGGCCCTAGATCCAGGGTGGGAGGGGTAGTGGGAAGGGGCACATAGGGGAGAAGAAAGGAGAGGTCAGCAAGGGACAACAAAAAGGAAAGGGCAGGGCGCTGGGTGGTTCAGTTGGTTAAGCACCTGCCTTGGGCTCAAGTCATGATCCCAGGGTCCTGGAATCCAGCCCCACACTGGGCTCCCTGCCTAGTGGGGAGCCTGCTTCTTTGTCCCTCCCACTGGTGCGCACACACACACTCTCTCTGTCTCTATCAAATAAATAAATAAATTTTTAAGAAAAGAAAGGGCAGAGAATTAAGACCAAGGAGACTAAACACAGGCCTGTCCTGCTCATGGTCCCCTGTGAATGGTTCCCTGGCAGAAGCTTGACATCTGGCTCTCCACATTGGAGTGTGGGTCCCCATCCCAGCATGTGCTCTCCACTCCAGCAAATGGCTCCCACTTCAGCTCCAAACGTGGCCTTGTGCACTGGCATTTTCTGACCAAAGCGTGCATGCCGATATATTCCCTGGTCCCCTTCCAAGAGGATTTGCAGCCTCCTGCCATGGGAACTGCTAACAGGACAGAGCGGTGGACATGACACTGAGGGACAATTGTTAGTGCTCAGTGCTTCATTCTTCATCAATGGAATATTTGACAGCACTCAATGAGCTCCCAGATGGAAGAGGAAAGAGGGAGCAGTGCTCCTGAGGGGCTTGTTTCAAAACGCAGAGGACCCGAGGGAAGGTGAGCGGAAGTGGCTGAGCTGAGAATCTCCTGAGTCAGCTAGAAAGGGCTTGCAAGGCATGGTTTGCCTTTCAGCTCTCTTCCTGCATCAGCAGCAGTGAAAAGCTGAGCTCAGCTCCCTTCTTCACTACAGGGGCTGGGATTCACTCCAGGTTTGTTTTGTTGCCTGCCGGCGGGGCACCTCCATTTCCTGTCCTCACTCATCAGAACAACATGGTTTTGTGAGAAATGTCCCTAAACTAGGAAACCAAGGCTTGACTTGGGGTTCAGGCACTGACCTCCTCAGGGAAGGCACTAAGCTGCCTGGCTTCCCGTTTTCTTCTCTGTAAAATGGGGGAGACTGTTTAGTTCCAAGATGCTGGGATTGCTCTTCCAAGACATCTGCAAAGGCAACAGAGCTGTTCATCCATGGGTCATTCCAGAATGCACCATCTCATTAGCTTTACGGATTGGAATGGATCTCTGGACATTACTCTTGCTCTTACAAGATAGTCTTCCTTCACACGCATTTGTTCTAGTCCTTCTTGGATTAAGAACAAGCACCAACAACTTGTGGTTCAGGAAGACCCATGTTCTAATTTAAGGAGATGTGGCAGTTATCATAACTAGCAAAAAAGCACCCCCTACTCTGTCACCTGTCAGCCAACTTTGTAAATTGGACCCAACAGAAGAGCATATGAAGTGTGTCTCATGAACATACCTCTCAATATTTCTCTCTCTTCAGAGCCTATTTTTTGGACAAGCGACTACATTTCCATTAGGATGGACCAAATGGTTTCCTTGCAGCTGTCATCAGAAATGTGAGGTTTGGCTTCTAAGGGCAAAGGGCAGCAGGGGTGTGGGTGCACTCATCAGCATCATGTCCAAGGCCACCACTTCCAATGGGAAATGCAAACCTTCCTTCTTTGGCAGTCTCCAGAAGTATGCTATCCAGAGGCAATCGGCTGCTTCTCAAGCATAGATTTGCTATTTTATAAATGGGGAGCTCTGAAAAGGCAAGGCTGAAAGATTCTTCTCTGGGCTGCATACACACCATGGCTCCAGTGGGAGACATGCTTACAGGAATGAAGTTTCTACCATTTGAGTGAATTGTTTAGAGAAGGACATTAGGTAGAGAGCTGCTTAAGCTCTGCAGGGGGAGAACCATGGGTTATTTTCCTCTCAGTTGTGTCTTTCCTTGTAAGTGAACTATGACACAGGCAGTGGCTTAGGTTATAAATATGGGAAAACGTAAAGTGAATTGATGATAATTGTGTACCTTGACATGTAAGTGTCTTGACATATACTAGCTATTAAGAGTGAGTGTTTGTAAACTAAAAACAGTAAATGGTTCATTGCCTTTTAAAGGGAAGACTCTACCATGTTTTAATTAACCTTTTTGTGTTTGTATGGACCTGTCAAAAGATGAGGTAAATAAATGGGCTACTTGCTCATTCACATGTCTAGCTAATAGGTTTGAGAAGCCATAGAGAGAAGACTCCAACGTCAGAGCTTTGTCAGACGACATGCAGTTGAAAAGTACCGTCCTATCAGATCATTCTTTTAAAAGCGTGGGATGTGCCTCTACCTCAGTGAAAAGTTGGTTCAGGCTGATTTCATAACTCAAGACAGTGGAAGCGTTAGTGCCTGTGAAAGCATACATCGTGTCCTTCCAGGCCCCTTAAGACATGAGCACAAATTAACAACAGAGGTGTTTGATGTTCCAAAATGAATAACTTAAAATTAAATTCCTTGGAGAGCATACAAATCGCTCTTTCCAAGCAAGCCAAATCTGATTCAATTCAACCAATTGTTGAACATCTACCATGAGCTCCGTCTGCATTTGGGAGCCGACAGTGCATGACTAGAGCAACATTTTCATATATTGAGCATGTTCCAAAAAAAACCCCTCAGCACAACCCTTTCAAAATTATTGTCTATATTTTACAAATGACAGTCTTAGAATTTAGAAATGTCAAGGCACTGACCTGATTTCATGCAGGTAGTAGAGAGCAGAACTAGGACTAGATCTCAAATTCCTTCACTCAACTCGTTTATCCATTTACGTATTGTTGTCAAGTACCTCCTAAGGGC
This sequence comes from Ailuropoda melanoleuca, assembly GCF_002007445.2. NCBI lineage: Eukaryota > Metazoa > Chordata > Mammalia > Carnivora > Ursidae > Ailuropoda > Ailuropoda melanoleuca. The sequence goes on from NC_048226.1 coordinate 32,246,588, forward strand.
CAGTACTGTACCACATGCTGGGTACATGATCCTAGAATAGAAGAGAAAAGAGTCTCACCCTTATGGCCCTTATCGTTCTGAAAGGCAGACATTCATGAACCAAATAAACCTGAGTAAATTTGCAATGGCAAATTATTTTATTGAAGGGCTCTCTGAGAAAAGGACACTTTAAGGTGAGACTTGAAAGAGTTAATTAGGTGAAGAAAGTGGTGTGTGCGTGGGGAGGCAGGTGGGGGCAGATGGTCACCTGGCATTTCTTGACACTCCCCACTCCTGAGGTAGCTGGCAATCGAGGCTCTGTGGAAGGTAGATGGAGAAAGTCAGGGGGTGAGCATACTGCTGTTGAAAGAGCGTGGCTTTCAGGTCATGCAGCCACTCAGGACAGACTATCATGTCTATCACAAATTATCTAGGCTCGGGGTTCTTGAAGTGTGATCCTGGACCAGACTCAGCCTTACTTGGGAACTTGCTAAAAATGTACATTCTCTAGTCCCATCCAAGATCTATTAAATTAAAACTCTGAAAGTGGGGCCCTGCAATCTAAATTTTAACCAGCCCTTCAAGGGTTTCTCGTGTACCCTAAAGTTTGGGAACCTGCTCTCTATTTTACTTTCAGCAACTTTATTTCTCCGAGTCTCCATTTCTTCAGTTGCAAAATCCTCTGAGGGTCAAATGAGATACATTTGCTAAATACCTGTCTTCCATGAATGATATTACTGTAATAGATATTGAATCAGTAACTCCTCTTGAGGTACTCCAAGTGTGGTAGAAGCGAAGGACAGGGGACAATAATAACACTCTAGGGTACGTGTTATGGAGCACACAGCCGAAGACATGAGTGCTTAACTCAAGGGAGTATCGTTCTGTTGTGATATAGTGTCCGCTTCTCCCCATCACCTCCACCAGGAAAAACTAAGTCTCTGTTTATTTTGTAGGCTGGGAAACTCTAGTATGGATTTTTAAAACCATGTGTCTGATTAATCAGCGATGGCTTTGATCCATGGTAATATACATTTTGGTCTATTTACATTGCTCTCTTCCATTTGTGAGGTTTATTCAGTGCATCAAACTTCATTCATCCCAGTGAACCAAAAAAATTAGCAGAGCTTCATTTATTCTGCCTAGAGGCAAGTGAAGGACTGCCCACAGGCCCTGTTTGAACCTCAACCACAACTGTCTTAATGGTACAACACCAAAGGTGACCATATCCAGAGAATTCTGGAAACTTTGAATGTAGGAGACAACTTTGAAATTCCATCCCTGGCTGCTATAAAATTAGAATTCTGCTATTTGGAGCTGACAGATAGCCACAGTCGACTGTTAACTCATAGAATGTGATTCATTAAAAATGCCAATTCTGTCTTCCTGCATGTATGGATGCCTCGTATACCTTTGCCAAGTTCGTTTTCTTAATGTGTGTGAGGTTCTCAGCTCGACTTGCCTTAAGATCCTCACAAAAGGCCACCCAAAATTTATATCTGTCTTCAGCTCTGTTCCCACCCTCAAACTATCACAGCTCAGTTTGAGGTCTTAAAAGGGGGAAGACTGACATTTCGACGGCTAAGCTAGTGTAAGCAACCCAGAGGAAAGTTCCGTGCCAAGTAAGCTTTATAGGAACCAAGTGAGTAGGTTTTCTGCAGTTACAGTGAGATACTGGAGGTAACCAAGACTGACTGAACTGGGGGGGTGTCTCTGTCCCCTACCCATTTTTTTGAGATTTTATTTATTTATTTGAGAGAGAGAGAGAGATCCATCATGAGCGGGGGCGGGGGAGGGCAGATGGAGAAGCAGTCTCCCTGCTGAGCAGGGAGACTGATGCGGGGCTTGATCCAGGACCTTGGTATCATGACCTGAGCCGAAGGCAGAGACTTAACCAGCTGAGCCACCTGGACACCCCGGGGTCTCCTCTCTTTAGCCACAAACCACATGCTGGTGGCACAAGCAGCTCCATTGCGTGTGTTTTCATGAAAATACTGTGATTTACAAACACAAAGATATCATCTATATTCCTATTAGTCCACTTTTCTGAGAGGTAACCACTAGAGTTATGCTTGCATTTTAAAAAGAAGGGATTGTATACCTGAAACTAATACAACATATATGTTAATTATATTTAATAAAATAAATAAAAAATGTAAAAGAAAGAATGTATGAAATGAACGTAATGTAGTGTAAAAGAATGTAATATAAAAGAAAAGAATGTAAGAAAATGAATTTTATCTTTTTCATTTCCTTCTGTGCCAGAGACACAAATGAAAGGAGTCTGAATCAGTCTGGCCAACAGCAAACTCCAGAGCCAAGTGTGAGCACACCTTATAAATCAGAGACCTCACCACGGCTCCTCAGAAGACGCACCGACAGCTGCTGAGCAAAGGGCAGATGACGGGGACGGGGGCACTTTGCTGGCTCTCTCATGGGAGGGGGTGGCCTTTCCCAAGTTGGCGGTGGAGAAATCCAGAAGGAGCTAATGAGGGAGTCTCAAATGTTGGCAGTGCTATGAGAACGTGATTGAATGTCACAATATTATCTCCACCCATATGATCACATCTCCCACCCCGTTATTTCTGGGCAGTGCCTGGGGTCTTGGTTAATAAACTGCAGCTCTTATTACTGTGCTACATTGCATTAGCCATGATGTGCTTTCCCTTTCTCACCATTCATAAACTACAGCCCTGTTAGACTCCGCGAATTTTAGAACAACTTTCTCTCTGCTGGAATTGGTATGTGTTTTGTGCTATTTGCTTGGACTGGTTGTTGTTGCATCTTGGGGACTGAAGTGAAGAAATGACAGAAGAGGTATCCAAATGGGCAAAGAAGAAGTCAAACTGTCTCTCTTCGCAGATGACATGATACTCTATATAGAAAACCCAAAGACTCCACCCCCAAACTACTAGAACTTATAGAACAATTCAGTAATGTGGTGGGATACAAAATCAACGCTCAGAAATCAGTTGCATTTCTATACACAAACAATAGACTGAAGAAAAAGAAATTAGGGAATCCATTCCATTTACAATAGCACCAAAAATCATATGTTATCTCGGAATTAATCAGACACGTAAAGGATCTATATTCTAGAAACTACAAATCACTCTTGAAAGACATTGAAGAAGACACAAAAAGATGAAAAAATATTCCATACTAATGAATCAGAAGAATTAACATGGTTAAAATGTCTATCTACCCAGAGCAATCTACAATCTACAATTTCAATGCCATCCCGATCAAAATACCAATGACATTTTTCAAACAGCCCTTAAATTTGTGTGGAACCGGAAAAGGCCACGAATTGCCAAATAATTGTTGAAAGGAAAAAACAAAGCTGGGGGCATAACATTGCTGGATTTCAAGCTGTACTACAAAGCTGAGATCACAAAGACAGCATGGTATTGGCAANTACAATTTCAATGCCATCCCGATCAAAATACCAATGACATTTTTCAAACAGCCCTTAAATTTGTGTGGAACCAGAAAAGGCCACGACTTGCCAAATAATTGTTGAAAAGAAAAAACAAAGCTGGGGGCATGACATTGCCGGATTTCAAGCTGTACTACAAAGCTGAGATCACAAAGACAGCATGGTACTGGCACAAAAACAGACACAGAATAGAGAACCCAGAAATGGACCCTCGGTTCTATGGGAAACTAATCTTTGATAAAGCAGGAAAAAACATCCAGTGGAAAAAAGACAGTCTCTTCAATAAATGGTGCTGGGAAAATTGGACAGCTACATGCAAAAGAATGAAACTTGACCACTCTCTCACACCATACACAAAAATAAACTCCAAATGGATGAAAGACCTCGATGTGAGACAGGAATCCATCAAAATCCTAGAGGAGAACATAGGCAGCAACCCTTTGACATTGGCCACAGCAACTTTTTTCATGACACATCTCCAAAGGCAAGAGAAACAAAAGATAAAATGAACTTATGGGACTTTATCAGGATAAAGAGCTTCTGCACAGCCAAGGAAACAGTCAAAAAAACTAAGAGACAGCCCACGGAATGGGAGAATATATTTGCAAAGGACACCACAGATAAAGGACTGGTATCCAAGATCTACAAAGAACTTCTCAAACTCAATACACAAGAAACAAATAATCAAATCAAAAAATGGGCAGAAGATATGAACAGACACTTTTCCAATGAAGACATACAAATGGCTAACAGACACATGAAAACATGTTCAAAATCATTAGCCATCAGGGAAATTCAAATCAAAACCACATTGAGATACCACCTTACATCAGTTAGAATGGCAAAAATTAACAAGGCAGGAAACAACAAATGTTGGAGAGGATGTGGAGAAAGGGGATCCCTCCTACATTGTTGGTGGGAATGCAAGTTGGAACAGCCACTTTGGAGAACAGTGTGGAGGTCCCTTAAAAAGTTAAAAATTGAGCTACCCTATGATCAAGCCATTGCACTACTGGGTGTTTACCCCAAAGATACAGACGTAGTAAAGAGAAGGGCCATATGCACCCCAATGTTCATAGCTGCATTGTCCACAATAGCCAAATCATGGAAGGAGCCGAGATGCCCTTCAACAGATGACTGGATTAAGAAGATGTGGTCCATATATACAATGGAATATTACTCAGCCATCAAAAAGAACGATTTCTCAACATTTGCTGCAACGTGGACGGGACTGGAGGAGATAATGCTAAGTGAAATAAGTCAAGCAGAGAAAGACAATTATCATATGGTTTCACTCATTTATGGAACTAAGAAATAGCAGGAAGATCGGTAGGAGAAGAAAGGGAAGAAGAAAGGCAGGGTAAACAGAAGGGGGAATGAACCATGAGAGACTATGGACTCTGGGAAACAAACTGAGGGCTTCAGAGGGGAGGGGGTGCGGGAAATGGGATAGGCTGGTGATGGGTAGTAAGGAGGGCACATATTGCGTGGTGCACTGGGTGTTATACGCAAGTAATGAATCATGGAACTTTACATCAAAAACTAGGGTTGTACTGTATGGTGACTAACATAGTATAATAAAAAAAATTATTATTGAAAAAAGAAGAAAGACGGAAGAGAAAATGACCTTTTTTCTGGGGAGAGGGTGGTGGTGCTGATTTTGGCTCTCCCCATAACCAGAGACAAAGTTGGCCATTCACACATCCATCACAGACACCTTTGTTTATTGGTTGACAGCTGCTTTGATTATGACTTGCAGGTAGATGAGATACTAGTCTGAGTTGTGGTTTATGAATTTGCTCGAAAAGTGGCCATTCAGTTTAGGGGTCCTGTACACATCTTACAAAGTGTATCTGTTTGTCAGAGCTCATTTATTTTGGAAGATTAAAATGAAATCTCTTCTCTCGGAAGCCAAGGGTGAAGTAGCTAGTATTAACTCTTTAATATGTGAGCTAATAGGTGTCCTGACAGGTGAGCAGGGCTATGATTTCCTCCTGTTGTTCTTCTTCAAAAGAAAAGAACTAAAATCTTAATAACAAACAAATATATAAATTTTCATGACAAACAAAAGAAGAAACAAATGAAGATTTTATTGGAAAAACATTTTTATTAGCATAAATTCTGTCATATGAAAATAGCAAAGAAACTTAAAAACACNCTCTCGGAAGCCAAGGGTGAAGTAGCTAGTATTAACTCTTTAATATGTGAGCTAATAGGTGTCCTGACAGGTGAGCAGGGCTATGATTTCCTCCTGTTGTTCTTCTTCAAAAGAAAAGAACTAAAATCTTAATAACAAACAAATATATAAATTTTCATGACAAACAAAAGAAGAAACAAATGAAGATTTTATTGGAAAAACATTTTTATTAGCATAAATTCTGTCATATGAAAATAGCAAAGAAACTTAAAAACACATGACATTTTATTTTCCCTTTAGTAATAAATTGACATACATAAAAATTCAAAAAATAGCCTTAATGGATCCTAAATGCTTTTCAACTTTTTATGTGATTTTTTATTTATATAATACAACTTCTAAAAATTTTTACTAAACTTTATACTTTAGAACAATTTTAAATCTACGGTAAAATCTCACAGAAAGTAGAGACTTTCCATAAACTCCCTCCAACACACATGCAGTGTCCCTTATTATTAACATATTGAATCGGGGTCATACATTTGTTACAACTGATGAACCAATATCAATACATTATTATTTTTATTTTTTAAAATATTTTATTTATTTATTTGAGAGAGAGTGAGTGACAGAGTGCATGAGTGGGATGGAGGGGCACAGGGAGAGGGAGAAGCAGACTTCCCACCCTGCAGGGAGCCTGATGTGGGGCTCGATCCCAGGACCCAGAGATCATGACCGAGCCGAAGGCAGATGCTTAACCAACTGGGCCACCCAGGCACGCCAATACGTTATTACTAAATGAAGTCCACAGTTTACTTTAGGGCTCACCCTATGCTACACACTCGATGGGCTTTGACAAATGCATGTATCTGTCACTATAATATCATACAGAGTAGTTAGTTCTATTGCTCTAAAGGTCTCCTGGGCTCCATGTATTCATCCTGGCCCCAGCCACATGCCCACTGTGAACCCCTGGCAACCACTCATCTTTTTCCTGTTGCTATAGCTTTTCTTATTTAAAATGTCATGTAGTTGGAATCATCCAGTAGGGAGCCTTTCAGGATTGGCTTCTGTCACTTATCAATATGCATTTAAGTTTCCTCTGTGTCTTTTTGTGGCTTGAGAGCTCACTTCTTTTTATCACCAAATAACATTCCATTATCTGGAAGTACCACAATTTGTTCATTCAGAACAACATTTTTATGATGAAATAGTTGTAAAATAGTATTTCAGTGTATTATACACAGGTTAGTACACTAATCTTTATTTCTGTAATGTGGAACATTGTGTTAATTCTTTTATACCCTGTATGAACTAAGGTGTTTATTTGGGAAGAGAAGTCATCCCCAGGAACTTACTCTTTGTCATCATTGGGAATCACCAATCTTTCTTTTCCTCTCCTTTGGCTTTTTCACCTAAGCAAGTTCTTGTGATGAGTCAAGCTTTCCCATCTCCTTTTTTTTTTTTTTAAGATTTTATTTATTTGTTTGACAGAGAGAGCAAAATAACACAAGCAGAGAGAGCAGCAGAGCAAGAGGGAGAAGCAGACTCTTCTTGCAGGGAGCCCAATGCGAGGCTAGGTCCTAGGACCTTGGCATCATGACCTGAGCCGAGGGCAGACAACGGACTAAGCTACCCCAGCTCCCCTCCCATTTGGTTTTTACTCTAGTTTTCTCCTCCACTTCAATGTGAATATTGGGATGACTCTGCATTCCACCTCTATTTTCACTGGTGTACTAAATACCTAAATTCATCATTTCTTTCAATTCATAACTGGGCTGATAACTCACAGCACTTTCCCTGTTGAGGAACTTTTCCCGTGAGACATCATCCTGCACTGGTTTTGTCTACCTTCTAGGACTCTTGCTCAGCTCCTGTGGAATCCACCCTGCTTCCACTGCCTGCCTTCCTCATTAGCGATGATCCCAGAAATCCATCACCACTACCTCTCCATTCTCCCAGCCTCGAGTATACGCTGAAGCTGAAAATGTTCAATCTAATATGACAAACTGACTAGATAGGTAACTGGACAAAATACAGGATCACCAAGAGAAATAAGACACAGTTAACCATCTCATGGAGTTTTGGGACAAATATTAGATAAGAGAAGTAGCCTCATCCCATTTTTAAGTAATGAATTGTTTTTCCAATCACACTAAGGTGTTGATGGTTATTCCGAGCACTGTAGAGCTTCTGACATTATCTTGACTGGGATATCGTGCACTTATGATGGCTTTTCTTTGGAGTCTTCTAAAGTATTGAAATCTTCACCTTCTTCCCATTTTCCCTGGATGTCTGCATCTCTCTGATTTGCTACATTCGATGACAAAATATTATCATACTTACTTTTATTTTTTAAAGATTTATTTATTTATTTGAGAGAGAGCACATGGGGAAGAAGGGGCAGAGATAGAGGGAGAGAGAGAATCTTCAAGTAGACTCCTGAACATGGAGCCGGATGCAGGGCTTGAACCCACAATCCATGAGATCATGACCTGAGTTGAAAGGAAGAGTCTGATGCTTAACCGAATGAGCCACGCTGGGGCCACAACATCCATATTGATAGATTAGCTCCCGCAGCCAAGGATTCACCCCTCTTTCTGCTGCTGTACCTTACACCCCATCGCCTCACCATATGGCACCACCCTGCCATCACAGTTCCACTCCAAAACAGCTTTCAAGTTGTCACACAGGGAATTTTTTTCTAATATTTTATTTTCATTTATTTGGGCAAGAGAAAGAAAGCATGAGTTGGGGGAGGCATAATGGGAGAGGAAGAAGCAGACTCCCACTGAGCAGGGAGCCCGATGCAGGGCTCAATCTTAGGACGCTAGGATCAGGACTTGAGCTGAAGGCAGATGCTTAACTGACTGAGCCACCCAGGCACCCCATTACTCAGGGTATCTTATCTGGTATCTGATTTCCCATTCTAGAAGAAATCCATTAAATCACAAGTAGATTTCCTATAGGGGTGATTTGTTTTGCCTATAATCAAGACAATGTTGAGTTTAAACATAGCATTTTGTTCGGACTTTGCATTTTGAAAATTTTATGAACATCCTATTTGGTAAATACAGGCCATACCCCTTTATCCCTCACCAAAAACACATGTGCAAACTAAGACACATGCATTTTTTACCTCTTGCGATTATAGAAATTAAAGCAAAGAAAGAGCGTATTTAGTAATCGTGAACATAGGAATGAGTAACGTTGTGTTGAGGCTGGAGTCAACAAATCTCCAATAAGCAGTCTGTCATCTTGTTTTTTCCTCATTGTTCCACAGCCTCAACACCCCTCACCTCAAGAGAATCACTTTCCTGTACCCCTTCCCAGGTCAAACACTGAGGGCGCAGGTCTTGACAGTTAGCTAACTGACACCCCGTGTCTCAGCATCAGGAGCATCATTCAGAATTGTCACAGTCACATCCTGTGGTGTCTCACTGGCCAGCAAGCCCTTGCTCCTGCAGTTTAGTCTGTGTCCCCTTACCCTATTAAATCCACTTCACTTAATCCTTACATCTGAGAGTGTGGTGGACACACACATAACCAACTAATAAAAATAAATGGGGCTGTGGAAGGACTGCATAAGAGTACATTACTTATTTGTGCAAAGTACCTAAGCCATGGTATTGGGGTTTTCTTTGTGGCTTATGTACAGTTCTCTTATTACATTAGAGTCACAATATCTGCAGAAGTTGGCTGCAAGTTCTCTCGATATTTATTGCCTGCCCTGCAGTCCCTAAGACTGAAATCATTCTGCCCTGCTACCAAATTGATGACAATTCCTCACAGTCATTTCCAAGTTAGGTACAAAGTCAAGTGTAAGACACCCAAGTTTCTTACAGAAGCTTATCTATGGCACAAGGATTTTACTTTTTTGTTGTTCGCCAGTTCCCATACAAATATTTTCTTCCTTGTCTCTCCCTGTTACCTGAGTTGAAACCTCTAAAAATGTATTGAAAGCTGCCCAGCTTAAAAGATACACTCTCAAAAAATAACATCATCTCTGCATAATTTTATCTGCAAAAACATCAACTCTAAGAGAATTTAGCAACTGAATACTTGCTGGGCATTGGAATCTCAGTTTAAGGCTGGCAGACAATGTAAGTGCCATTTATAGAGAATGATAGATATAAGGACACCTGTCAATGACATAAAGAGAAGTTAACTACATTTTAAATGTAAGATAGCTGTCATTTTATTAGATTAAAAAAATCAATTTGGACAAAAAAAGCATTTAGTATTGAGCTGCCTACATTGAGCGTTACCATGAGCAGACAAAGTATGCCTTTAGAAATGTTGATTGTCAAGAAACATCATTATCTTACCAAATCTGTGTATGCACATTGGAGCATTACTGTATTAGCATTCATTTAATTGAAAGCAATCTCATCATTATTCATTGATGCAAACTCTTAAATGAGGGCAATTACTTTCCCAGCAAGGGATCATTATGGGGGATGTATGAATTATATTATCTTTCCTTTAGATATAGGAGGGTTGCGTAGGATGAGAACTGAGTGTGAAGCTGCTTCCTTGTGTATGGTGCAGTGTTCGAGAGCTCAAACAGGAATCTTCAAAGTGAGTCTTTCTCTATTGGTTTTTAGAGAAGATGAATTCTGTCATGTGTTTGCAGAATTATTGAAAACTTACTGTACTGGGACTTGATGTCATTTGCTTTTTTTGTTTTTGTTTTTTTGGTTTCGGGTTTTTTGTTTTGTTTTGTTTTGCTATTTGTTTTATTGAGGTATACAGGATATGTAACATGACATTAGCTTCAGGTGTACAATGGTAATGTACACCTGAATGTACAATGATAATGGTAATCACCATAATAAGTTTAGTTACCATCTGTCACTATACAAAGTTACAAAAATTTTTTCTTGTCATAGAACTTTTTAAGTATACTCTCTTAGCAACTTTCAAATATGCAATACAGTATTATTGACTACAGTCATCACGCTGTGCATTACATTCCTAAGACTTATTTATTTTATAATTGGAATTTTGTACCTTGTGACCCTTTTTACCCATTTTATCCATTCCCCCCAAATGTCCTCCCCCAACAACCACCTCTTTGTTCTCTGTATCTATGAGTTTTGTTTTGTTCATTCATTTGTTTTGTTTTTAGATTCCACAAGGAAGTGAAAGCATACGGTATTTGTCTTTCTCTGAGTGACTTATTTTTTTTTTTTAATTTTTTTTATTTTTTTTTAAATTTTATTTTATTATATTGTGTTAATCACCATACAGTACATCCCCAGATTCCGATGTAAAGTTTGATGCTTCATTAGTTGCGTATAACACCCAGTGCACCATGCAATACGTGCCCTCCCTACTACCCATCACCAGGCTATCCCCTTCCCCCACCCCCTCCCCTCTGAAGTCCTCAGTTTGCCTCTCACAGTCCATAGTCTCTCATGTTTCATTCCCCCCTCTGATTACCCCCCTTTTCTTTATCCCTTTCTTCCCCTACCGATCCTCCTAGTTCTTATGTTCCATAGATGAGAGAAATCATATGATAATTGTCTTTCTCTGCTTGACTTATTTCACTTAGCATTATCTCCTCCAGTGCCGTCCATGTTGCAGCAAATGTTGAGAATTCGTTCTTTCTGATAGCTGAGTAATATTCCATTGTATATATGGACCACAGCTTCTTAATCCAGTCATCTGTTGAAGGGCATCTCGGCTCCTTCCATGATTTGGCTATTGTGGACAATGCAGCTATGAACATTGGGGTGCATATGGCCCTTCTCTTTACTACGTCTGTATCTTTGGGGTAAACACCCAGTAGTGCAATGGCTGGGTCATAGGGTAGTTCAATTTTTAACTTTTTAAGGGACCTCCACACTGTTTTCCAGAGTGGCTGTACCAACTTGCATTCCCACCAACAATGTAGGAGGGATCCCCTTTCTCCACATCCTCTCCAACAATTGTTGTTTCTTGCCTTGTCTATCTTTGCCATTCTAACTGGCGTAAGGTGGTATCTCAGTGTGGTTTTGATTTGAATTTCCCTGATGGCTAATGATTTTGAACATTTTTTCATGTGTCTGTTAGCCATTTGTATGTCTTCATTGGAAAAGTGTCTGTTCATATCTTCTGCCCATTTTATGATTTGTTTATTTGTTTCTCGTGTATTGAGTTTGAGAAGTTCTTTGTAGATCTTGGATACCAGTCCTTTATCTGTGGTGTCCTTTGCAAATATATTCTCCCATTCCGTGGGCTGTCTCTTAGTTTTTTTGACTGTTTCCTTGGCTGTGCAGAAGCTCTTTATCCTGATAAAGTCCCATAAGTTCATTTTATCTTTTATTTCTCTTGCCTTTGGAGATGTGTCGTGAAAAAGGTTGCTCTGGCCGATGTCATAGAAGTTGTTGCCTATGTTCTCCTCTAGAATTTTGATGGATTCCTGTCTCACATTGAGGTCTTTCATCCATTTGGAGTTTATTTTTGTGTATGGTGTGAGAGAGTGGTCAAGTTTCATTCTTTTGCATGTAGCTGTCCAATTTTCCCAGCACCATTTATTGAAGAGACTGTCTTTTTTCCACCGGATGTTTTTTCCTGCTTTATCAAAGATTAGTTGCCCAAAGAGCCGAGGGTCCATTTCTGGGTTCTCTATTCTGTTCCATTGGTCGATGTGTCTGTTTTTGTGCCAGTACCATGCTGTCTTTGTGATCACAGCTTTGTAGTACAGCTCGAAATCCGGCATTGTGATGCCCCCAGCTTTGTTTTTCCTTTTCAACAGTTCCTTGGAGATTCGGGGCCTTTTCTGGTTCCATACAAATTTAAGGACTATTTGTTCCAGTTCTTTGAAAAATGTCCTCGGTATTTTGATCGGGANCAGTCAAAACTAGAGGCTCTGACGGCCAGGGTCACCGAGGCAGAGGAACGCGTTAGCGAATTGGAGGATGGGTTAGTAGAAGAAAAAACGAAAATAGAAGCTGGTCTTAAAAAAATCCACGCCCACGAATGTAGATTACGGGAGATTACTGACTCTATGAAACGATCCAATGTCAGAATCATCGGCATCCCTGAAGGGGTGGAGAAAAACAGAGGTCTAGAAGAGATATTTGAACAAATTGTAGCTGAAAACTTCCCTAATCTAGCAAGGGAAACAAGCATTCGTGTCCAAGAGGCAGAGAGGACCCCATCCAAGCTCAACCAGGACAAACCTACGCCACGGCATGTCATAGTGCAATTCGCAAATATTAGATCCAAGGATACAGTATTGAAAGCGGCCAGGGCAAAGAAATTTCTCACGTACCAAGGCAAAGGTATCAGGATTACGTCAGACCTGTCTACAGAGACCTGGAATGAGAGAAAGGCTTGGGGGGGCATTTTTAAAGCTCTTTCAGAGAAAAACATGCAGCCAAGGATCCTTTATCCAGCAAAGCTGTCATTCAGAATTGATGGAGAAATAAAGACGTTCCAAAATCGCCAATCATTAACCAATTTCGTAACCACGAAACCAGCCCTACAGGAGATATTAAGGGGGGCTCTATAAAGGTAAAAAGGCCCCAAGAGTGATACAGAGCAGCAAGTCACAACCGATACAAAGACTTTAAAGAGAAATGGCATCATTAAAATCATATCTGTCAATAATCTCTATCAATCTAAATGGCTTAAACTCTCCCATAAAACGCCACAGGGTTGCAGATTGGATAAAAAGACATGACCCATCCATTTGCTGTCTACAAGAGACTCATTTTGAACCCAAAGATGCATTCAGACTTAGAGTAAGGGGATGGAGTACCATCTTCCACGCAAATGGACCTCAAAAGAAAGCTGGAGTAGCAATTCTCATATCAGATAGACTGGATTTTAAACTAGAGGCCATAGAGAGAGATACAGAAGGGCACTATATTATTCTTAAAGGAAGTATTCAACAAGTGGATATGACAATTATTAATATATATGCCCCCAACAGGGGAGCAGCAAGATACACAAGCCAACTCTTAACCAAAATAAAGAGACATATAGATAAGAACACAGTAATAGTAGGGGACCTCAACACCCCACTATCAGAAATAGACAGAACACCCTGGCAAAAACTAAGCAAAGAATCAAAGGCTTTGAATGCCATACTCGACGAGTTGGACCTCATAGATATATATAGAACACTACACCCCAGAACCAAAGAATACTCGTTCTATTCAAATGCCCATGGAACATTCTCAAGAAATAGATCATGCTCTGGGACACAAAACAGGTCTCAGCCAATACCAAAAGACTGAGTGACTTATTCACTTGGCATAATACCCTCTAGGTTCATCCATGCTGTGGCTAATGGCAAGATTTCATCATTTGTCATGGCTGAGTAGTATTCATTTTATCTTTCTCCATTCATCTTTATTCATTCATCCACTGATGGATGCTCGGGTTGCTTGCATGTCTTGGCTCTTATGAATAATGCTACAATGAACATGGGGTTCAGATATCTTTTTGAATTAGCATTTTTACTTTTTTAAGATAAAACCTAGAAGTGAAATTGTTGACTCACACGCTAGCTCTAGTTCTAATTTTTTTGTACTAATTTATAATCCCACCAATAGTGCACGAGGATTCCCTGGACAGACAATAAAGACCCCTAATTCTTTTAGATCTTATGCTGAAATAAGCAAATATACTTAGAAAATAAATAAGTCTTAGGAATGTAATGCACAGCGTGATGACTGTAGTCAATAATACTCTATTGCATATTTGAAAGTTGCTAGGAGAGTATACTTAAAAAGTTCTATGACAAGAAAAAATTTTAGATTCCCTTGTCTCCATATCCTACCCAAAACTTGTTATTCCTTGTCTTTCTAAGCCATTCTAACAGATATGAAGTGTTATCTCATTGTGGTTTTGATTTACATTTCCCTGACGGTTGGTGATGTGGAGGACCTTTTCATGTGTCCATTGGCCATCTGGACGTCTTCTCTGAATAAATGTCTATTGGAATCCTCTGCCCTTTTTTAAATTGGATTGGTTGTTTCTTTGTTATTGAGTTGTATGAGTTCTTTATATATTTTGGACATTAAACCCTTGTCAGATATATGATTTGCAAGCATTCAGTAGATTGGCTTTTCATTTTGTTGATGGTTTCCTTTGTTCTGCAGAAGCTTTCTAGTCTGATGTCATCTCACTTGTTTACTGTTTGCTTTTGTTGCCACCATTATCTGGCTTGTGTAAGCTTTTTTTAGAATAACATTAAGGCTTTGGTACTTTTTAGGTCTAAATATTAGAATTCTTTGTATATGTGTTTCACCTCCTTTGAGTGGCTCTGGTAAGAGAATAAATACAATTTCTTTTAAGCACTCTGAAGTACCACTCGAACCTCATTTGTTCTTACTGACTTGGTACATAGCCCTGAATGAAGCTATTTAAAAGAAACAAAACTTTGCAGGGGCAAAACTTCCTTTTTTCTTAATTTCAGAGAAAATTAGGAATGTCTGGAAATGAGATTTGCCAGAGAAAATATCTTCTGAACCCTGACTTTACATCCCACTGAAGAACTATGGATAGAGGTTAATAAGCCCAGGCTGTCAGTCACCATCTGCACCCCAGTAGAGAGAGAGCTCCCACTATCTGAAATGAAAAAACTAGTTTATTTAAATTTCCTGTTGTGTTCTAAAATTGCTTTCCATTGCTTCTGTAGAGTTTCATAGCCTGCTAAGAAAGGATATAAATTTTTGGTTAAGAATTCAGTGTGGCAATATCCACAGGAATGTTCCAGCATTTCTTCCCATTCTTTCTTAAAACATCCTCTTCATATATTGCGTAAGTAATGACCTTGAAAAACCATTTTTATCCTATGAAAAGAGGATATATGAACATCTCCAGGCCGTCACAAAGTAAAAAAAAATCAAAGCTCATGTTTTTGCATAGTATACTACTGTAATTGAAAATAAACACCAGTATACACATTTCCTTTCTCCATTTCCTTAAATATACTGGCCATGACCTCTAGTAGCTCAGAATTTGGAATAATATAGAGATTAGGGATTTTGTTTTCTAAATAGCAATGCATGAGAGAAGAATATATCCTACTTTCAGAAGAAACTCTGGAATCTTACTGTAATCCCTTCCACACTTTGGCTTTCTCTATGACGTGTTTTAGTTACTGATATTTTATCTCTATCATTGAGCTCTCTAGTTACTAAGAAACACGCTAATAAGAGAGACAAAGAGTCATGTTTAAATCTGACATGGCCTTTTGAATAGACTAGCTGGTTTTTATAACCTCCCTGGACGTTCTAAGAAATCCTTCTGTTAATTGAAACAATATCACTGACTTCTGAGAAACTTTGGAGGAACCCAGCTCACAGAAATCAATTCCTTAATCTCACTGAAAGAAACTCTCCTCTCCCCAGTACTTTTTACTTGGAAGGCTGAGAGCCCATTGGGAGGGGCCAGTATTACTACAATTTTAAGGTGGGAAGATTTCTACAATTTTCCATTTCTATACAGATGAACAATAAGCAATTGAAAAAGAAGTGATCAGGGGTGCCTGATCCTTGTTTTCTGCTCAGGTGATGATGATCTCAGGATCTTGAGATCAAGTCTACTTTGGGCTCGCTCTTTCTCTCAAATAAATAAATAAATAAATAAATAAATAAATAAAATCGTCTAAAAAATCAAGACAATAAAAACCAGTGATCAAACAAAATAGGCTACAATCTTATCCTAGAAGTGAACAGGCTTTCTTCAAAACACAAACTTTTTCTAAATGTCCCCTGCCGGGAGACAGGGAACGTCTGTGCTAGAGATGCACCTGTCACCAAACTTTGGAGCTGTGTATCAGGAAACTGCCTGGGACTTGTGGTAGCATGGGGGACACTAAAGCCGGAATGAAGAGTAAAAACACAGGCAAAAAATAAATAAGTAAAAAATAAAAGATGTGGGCAAAAATGCATTTTCGGTTAAGGAATCCAGGGTTTAAAGAGGAGTGATGACTTCTCCATGATTACACAGCTAGTTCTTTGGATATGTAGTGAGTGGGAGAATTTCTGACAATTATTATCAAGGGTAGCAACTTTAATTTCTTTGTGGAATCTGAGACAAGATTTTAACCACGGGACAATTTCTCTAACCATTAGTATGGGGAGGGAAAGTTAATGAACAAGCATTTCTAACGTATATTCTTCCAATTATGTATTCCTTACTTAGTCTTTAGCACTGTACTGGCAAGAGAGATAAAATGATAAAGGCATAAGAGAACAGTAATGGAGAAGTAGGTTATAAAACCTTTCATTCATTTATTCAATCAAGATTTATTGAACATTTATTATGTGCCAGTCTCTGATGTAGGCACTGGAAATGAAGTCCTGGACAGACAATAAAGACCCCTAATTCTTTTAGATCTTATGCTTTATTAGTCAGAGAAATAAGCAAATATACAGCATAACATGAAAGCATCATCATGAAGATTAGTCCTAGATGAATATGGGGTGAGTGGAAGTTGTGAAATGTAGAATAAAGGAAATCCATGATTCTTTGGACTGGAGGGCTGTGCTTTCTGGGGAGGTGACATTTGAGCTAAGATCTAATGATTTAAACAAACCATCCATGCAGAGATGCAGTGGTGGAGCATGCCATGTAGAGAAAATCTAGGAGAGTCACAGGCAAGAGAAACTTTGACATCATTAAGCAGCAGAAGAGAAGCCAGGAGGCTGGCACTAATGAGTAACACCTGCCCCAGCTGGAGTCTCCCTCTCCTTGCACACATCCATGTAGTTATCCCCAACTACCTTTTTATATATAAATTATTCATGGAACCTTGCAACAGAAAATGAGAATGTATTTATTCATGGTAAGCCCTTAGTCTCCTTCCCCATGGCCATGGCCCGGTCCATGCCTCCTGGTCTCAACCCCAGGCTCAATGCAATGGTCTCCTATCTTTGTGCTCTCCCTCAGTACAGTCATCCTGGAGTTCCAGATTAAATCCTCTGAGCCTTTTTCTACTTAAAAGCATATTATATTTTACAGTAATCTAATCCAAAAGTCTTATTCTACCACTGAGGTTTTTTCTCAAATAGACTTCCAACATCAACCTTATTCTTGAAGGGATTTCCCTTCCCATATAACTGGCAGTGATTTGCTTTTTCTTACACACATTATCCATTTCTGTCACTTTGGTCATGGTCATGTCATTCCCTGTACTCAGAATACCCTTGTCTCTCATTTCTATATCAATGTGCTTCCATTGTTTAAAATTAAGCTCAAATTCCACCTTCTTCATAAATTACCCTCCAGCCACTTCAGTGACTTGGAAATCCAGCTATGACTTTGAAGAAGGTCTTTTTCCTGTTCTTTTATTTTTAAAATTCTGCTCAAATGAAACCCTGGAGTCTGTTTTAAAAATCTTCAAGTACATGGCATTGCCTGTTGATATGGAGTGAATAGACTTTCTGTCAGTTTATTTATTATGAGTGTATAGCCCTGAAATAAACATCTTTTTTGTGACTGCCGATTTTATATTCGACAGTACTTCAGTCTAGACAGGCTTATGTTGCTGATTTAAACCTGCCATATCTGTTGGTGATGGAGGCCATTCAAAAGCTACTAGCTGCTGAAAGAACAGTAGATTATCATTATATCCTTTCAGGGCTAAATGTTTTCCAAAAACAATTGAAGGTATTTTCTTAAAGTCGGTTGTGAGATTAGAAAAGGGTATGAATTATATTGTTCGAATGATCATAGATTATATTTCCTGCACAAAGATGGGAAAGAGAAGGCATTATTGCATATGGAGAAAACACTAACTTTTGACATTTAATTTCTTTTTTCCTGAAAAATGGTAACTCCTTCTGTTTCTAAATTACAGTAGACAAAATGATAAGCAACTGCCTGGAACAAATACATCCTGAATTTCCCATCATCACAGTCCACACAAACCTAATAAAAATAAAAAAGAGCACAAAAGCAACCTATAAACAGTTATATGTGGGGACCAACATCTTGGTTTCTTGTTATGCTCATCCTGAGTACTTTGTGGCCTAGTGCCAGTTGTCATAAAGTCTCCGATGTGGTCAGTTAGCCCAGCCAGGTACTTAAAAAAAGACCAAGCAAGAAATGCCTTCTGAGTCTCTGAGAGTTAGTGGGCATTGGCCCATTCTATTGTCACCAGAGTCATAGCAGGACCGGTTACTAACCCTGGTCTTGTGGGGAGGTCAGTGCAAAACCACCCCTGATGGCATCAGACCAGGAGGGTGGGGAGTGCCCACAACACAATGGAAAGTCATCTGATCATGAACTTGTAAATGGGTGACATACAACTCCTAGGGTCTCCTCTACCCCTCAGTCCTCCCTTGGTCCTTTTCCATCCTTATTTCTAAAATGTTCTTTCATCCCCTGACTACTAGTGCCTCATTTTTAGTGGTTTACCTTGACCTCAGCACCATTCCAAGCCCTAAGTTTGTTCTTAAATATCCCCACCCTTAATTAAAACAGGTCATCCATTCATTTTGTGGAGCACATCACACCTTGATGTGTGATGACTATCACAATGAACCACCTAGAGGTGAGGTGAAGACCTTGGTCTATTACTTTTCAATCAACACTCTTAAGAGAGAAGGTGAAAATCTAAGGAGTAGAATGGGAATTTTAGGGTGAGGGCCTCTACAGGAGTTGAATTTTGTAAAGATTTTAGAATTCTTTCTTTCTTTTTTTTTTTTTTTTAGATTGGACTTCTCTGAAATTACACCATGGAGGCAGGTATCTGTTCTTCTTAACCATAAAGTCCATCGTGAATGGCACATTTCCATCACTTCAGGCAAAATCTGTTCAATATTATTTTTTTAAAAAAGATTTTGTCAGAGAGAGAGAGGGAGCACAAGCAAGGGGAGCGGCAGACAGAGCAGGCAGAGCAGGAAGAGGAGAAGCAGGCTCCCCGCTGAGCAGGGAGTCTGTGGGACTTGATCCTAGGGCCCTGGGATCATGACCTGAACCGAAGGCGGAGGATTAACTGACTGAGCCTCCCAGGCATCCCTCAATATGATTTTTGGCAAATTGCAGGGTTAAGCTCAACCCAATGATCTGAATTTAAACAGGTTCTTTGTAAGACTTGAAAATAGTTTCAAAAAACAAAGTGCATAGAACAGAAAGACTAGAACAAGATTAGCAATATTATTGGGAAGGGTGGGGGAGGGGACAGGGTAGGAGGGCTTTATGTGACCAAAAGAAGTTTAAGAAAGTTTCACTGTACACATGGAATTTTTGCCTTAGTAATCCCAAGCTGGATGTGTTAATAAATAGTATATGGAGATCGTTCCTCCATTTCAAATTAAAATCATCTTATCTTTGGAATTATAAATTACCTGGGGTCATGGATGAACAATAAGCTATAAAAACATGGAGGGGCTTATTAAAAAGGGCCTTGAACTTATAAAAGACATAATTCTCTTGAATCACACACTCTGTGGGAGGTCAGCTGCCATGGTACAAGGACACTCAAGCAGTCATTGGAGATGCCCAGGTGAGGAACTGAGACCTCCCACACACAACCACCACAAATGAGCCAGAAATGTGGTGGAACCATGTTGGAATTGAGTCTTCCAACCCTGGTCAAGCCATCAGATGACTGCAGTGGTGCTGACAACTTGATAGCAAACTGAGGAGGGAGCCTGAGAACCACCCAACTAAGCTGCTCCCGAATTCCTGATCCACCAACATGGAAAGAAAATTCATGCTCATCATTGNTACTGCAGTGGTGCTGACAACTTGATAGCAAACTGAGGAGGGAGCCTGAGCAGAACCACCCAACTAAGCTGCTCCCGAATTCCTGATCCACCAACATGGAAAGAAAATTCATGCTCATCATTGTTTTAAACAAGTAAGTTTTTGAGGTAATTTGTATGGATGAGAAGAAAGTTTCTGAAGCATGGCTGTGAAAGGAGAGGAGAGATGGAGAGGAGGCCAGCTAAAGGAAGGTTTACATTTAAGGAAAGGAATTTGTACAGAGTTGTCAAACATATGACTACAAATACATTTAGCAGGAGATCACTGTGGACTTCTTACAATTTCAGGCAAACTGCGAGGACCAAAACCAAACTGCATGGGTTGAGAAATAAATAGATGATAAGATAGAGGAAGTAGACGTCTTTATTTTATTTTTTTAAGTACTAGTTACCTGTTTTTAAAGCACCAGTTAGCTTACCACACTTTGCATTGGTGGGATCACATGGAAGAAAGAGTAGCAATTTGAGACACCTTATTGTGGGGGAAAATTATACGTTACCAATCATTCAGAGCTGCCCCAAGGAACAACGTTCCTGGTGAGGAAAGACACACTCTGCCCCCAGTATCTACATGGAGATTGTCTGTCTCAGGTATTTTGGGAGGGATCTTGTCTTTCATGGAAGATTTTTATTCCCTAAGTCCTTCTGACTTCTAAAACACATGCCACATAATTTAAAAAAAAAGTCTTAGAGTAAGCACGTGGTATATGGTTGTCAAATTATTTGTGCTATTGAAATACCCTGCCTTTGAAATAGATCATGTTTTCTGCATTCTATCTGAAGCTTTTGTGCTTAATTTTAATGCAATTTCACTCTAGTGAGCAGAATTATTTTTTGATGTGTAACTTTCAGTGAGTATTTTTAATGTTAATTTAGTGAAGTAAGCAGTTTGGCATCCGTTGGTATACATGTGTCAGGAAAAAATGAATTTTTAAAGCATTCTCTATTGCATGGAAGACTGAAAAGGCTAGTACACTATGCAAATGTGACTTCACTTTTATAAATCTCTGCAAAGCATATTTTTAATTCCAAGCTCATAGGTTAGACAGGAAAAGTTGGAGAAATAGAGACAGTTTTGCAACTCAACTTTTTTTTTCTCATCACCTTATACTGTCAAGGATTTCCACAGTACCTGCATTGTCGTTGTTGTTGTTGTTTTTTAAGACTTTGTTTATTTATTTATTAGAGAGAGAGACCACAAGCAGAGGGACGGGCAGAGGGAAAGGGAAAAGCAGACACCCCACTGNGTTTTTTTTTCTCATCACCTTATACTGTCAAGGATTTCCACAGTACCTGCATTGTTGTTGTTGTTGTTGTTGTTTTTTAAGACTTTGTTTATTTATTAGAGAGAGAGACCACAAGCAGAGGGACGGGCAGAGGGAAAGGGAAAAGCAGACACCCCACTGAGCAGGGAGCCGGATGTGGAGCTCGATCCCGGGACTCCAGGATCATGACCTGAGCCAAAGGTAGCCACTTAACAGACTGAGCCACCCAAGTGCCCAGGGCACCCGCATTGTTAAAGAAAAATTTGATAAATCAATTTGCACAAAGGAGCTGGGATAGATGGATTCATTTAAAGATCAGTAGCCATGTTTCCCTCACTACAACATCCTCAAAAGGAAAGTTTCATGGGTATGTGGATGATATGAGCAAACTTCTGTTATTTGCTTTCGTTATGTTTAAATGAAAGTAATGCACATCTAAGGAAGGTTTCTCCCAGAGCACCATAGCCTGTGAGTTTTACATCTCTTTCCGTTAGTAAGCACAGATCCAGTACACCTGGACCTGTTATGGAAGATCTTTCACGAACTAATGTGAGCCATTTCTGGATTTCCTGAAATTGCAATGCCTATCGTGAGCTTCAAAAGTTCTTAAATTTTACTAATGGCCTCCTCTGATAAATTATATTCAGAAACATCTTCACCCTAGGGCAACAATCTTCAAACTGGGCCACATTTACCCTTGGGGGTACACAAATACTTTTCAAGGTTTTGTGGGCAAGGAATGAATGTCTGTATCTTCATCTTTCTTAGGCACTGCTTCCTAAAATGCATCTGCCTGCAGTCAAGTTAGGAGGCCATTCCTTTCTCCACTTTCTCTTGTACAGTTCTCATTTGCCCATTTACAAAAGAAAGACGTACCGTCACTCTGAGTTCCAGATCATTCATTGTCCCTGTGGTACAAAATCCTCTGCAGTATGAAGGATGGTCCAAAACGTTAGTGCCATTAAACCTTTAACCAAATGCTATAATTCTGACGATGTCTTTTCTTAACTTACACGTCTTTCTGACTTGGGAAAGCTTGACTTTAAAAATGAGCTATTTTAATGCTTCTTGGAACGTTCCAATTTCAGTTACTCTATGTTACAGAAAGAGGGATGAGAGTGACAGCACTCTTGCTTAATGTCATCTCTTTGGTAGAGACTGCATTGCTCCAATGGAGAGGCCACGAGGACCAAGCAAAGAGAATAGAGGAAGCAACAGTGAAGGGCAGTATTGAAAAGGAGTACTGAAGGTCGGTACTGAGGGCTAGTACTGAAAGGCAGTGCTGAGGGACAAAGCTCTGTGCTTCAGCTACCTTTCTATCCACTTAGCATCTGTTTAACTTTGGAAGTCATTTAGTTACTGCAAGAATGCATTTTAACACATTTATTCAAACTGAAATGAGTCAGGCTTTTGGAAACAAAGTAAATACAGTTTATCTGACTTGTTTGATAAATCAGATTTTTGGTTGGATGGTGGGGTTTTTTTTAACTGAATAAATTTGGAGCACCAAGCTTTCAATGAAAATATCTTTAAAGCAAATAAACATATTTTGTATATTAAAAATGTGTATTGGGATTAGAATCTTTATTTTCTAACTATTTCTGAAAAAAAAAATCAGTTTAAATGGGTGTCTATAAGTCAAAGAGGTAGGTATGATTAAGGACCGTTTGACAGCCTTTTGGTATAGGTCCCAGAGGCTGAGGAAGTGGATTGCTAATGACTAGTGACACAGCCTCCCTGTGTGAAGTGTTTCTATATATTTGCTTTCAATAAATAAAAGGAGAAAGTAGCTGAGTCACCAGAAGGACTTAATTGCCTCACTAACTGATAGAGGTATTAAAATAGTTGTTGATCACAGTAGGATTGTTTCGGTATAGAATCCAGAAGGAGTTCAAAAATTGGGTAAAATTCCTATAATAAAATTCCGTGTATTTCTCCATTTATTTATGCACATGAACAAGATATTTTGGTATCAATGAATGATTTTTTGGAGACNCTGACTTGTTTGATAAATCAGATTTTTGGTTGGATGGTGGGGTTTTTTTTAACTGAATAAATTTGGAGCACCAAGCTTTCAATGAAAATATCTTTAAAGCAAATAAACATATTTTGTATATTAAAAATGTGTATTGGGATTAGAATCTTTATTTTCTAACTATTTCTGAAAAAAAATCAGTTTAAATGGGTGTCTATAAGTCAAAGAGGTAGGTATGATTAAGGACCGTTTGACAGCCTTTTGGTATAGGTCCCAGAGGCTGAGGAAGTGGATTGCTAATGACTAGTGACACAGCCTCCCTGTGTGAAGTGTTTCTATATATTTGCTTTCAATAAATAAAAGGAGAAAGTAGCTGAGTCACCAGAAGGACTTAATTGCCTCACTAACTGATAGAGGTATTAAAATAGTTGTTGATCACAGTAGGATTGTTTCGGTATAGAATCCAGAAGGAGTTCAAAAATTGGGTAAAATTCCTATAATAAAATTCCGTGTATTTCTCCATTTATTTATGCACATGAACAAGATATTTTGGTATCAATGAATGATTTTTTGGAGATACTAGAATTGGTGCTGAAGCCTGCCTTGCTGTACCAGTAGATAATTTTCATCCACAAATATGTGAACTAATTTTTAAAAGCACCAACTACTACCAGTATTTACTGCTACTACCATNGAATCCAGAAGGAGTTCAAAAATTGGGTAAAATTCCTATAATAAAATTCCGTGTATTTCTCCATTTATTTATACACATGAACAAGATATTTTGGTATCAATGAATGATTTTTTGGAGATACTAGAATTGGTGCTGAAGCCTGCCTTGCTGTACCAGTAGATAATTTTCATCCACAAATATGTGAACTAATTTTTAAAAGCACCAACTACTACCAGTATTTACTGCTACTACCATTATCATTAATACTACTACTACTAATAAAATAATGGTAATGATAAGTCACTACAGAACAATCTAATTTGTCACGGCTATGGTCACAAAAAATAAGAAAATTAATTTATGTATGTGTATTTTTTTTTTAAAGATTTTATTTATTTATTCGACAGAGACAGAGACAGCCAGCGAGAGAGGGAACACAAGCAGGGGGAGTGGGAGAGGAAGAAGCAGGCTCATAGCAGAGGAACCTGATGTGGGGCTCGATCCCACAACGCCGGGATCACACCCTGAGCCAAAGGCAGACACTTAACTGCTGTGCCACCCAGGCGCCCTTATGTATGTGTATTTTTAACAGAAAAGAATGACTAGGGAATATATAGAGGAATTTCTTGCACAGAAATATATTATGTGAGGATACAGTTTCTGTGGAATATGAAGAATAATAATAGAACTTCGAAGAGAAAACAATGTAAAATTTTCATCTGTTGAAAAACTCATTTAGGTATGTTTTAAATGGATGATGGTTGGTATCAAATTACTATGGTAATTAAATCCAATAAATGTATTTAAGTGGTGATGTTAAAATTTCATTTAAAGTCATCAATATTTATAATACTGAAGAAATTACACCTCATAATTGCTTAATTTATGATGATTTTTAAGTATTAACCTGAAAATATGCAATGGTTGCATATTTTCCAAGTTTCTTTTAGAAAGCACATAATAAACCATTTTGAAGATCACTGACTTAGAATATAACACATGATCCCTTTTCTTGGGTTCCAAATTCTTCACAGAATGTTTGGGCAGTAGCTAGAAGTAGTCATGTTAGCTGTTGGAAGAGCAGAAGCATCATAGTGCCACAAAGGGTACTCTGACGTTAGAGCCCTGGGTTCATGTTCTAGTTTACAGTGTCATTTACAAACTGTGTGATGATGGACAAGTTAACTAACCTCTTCTCCTGTTTCCCACCAATCCAATGATTCAAGCAGGGACAAGAGAAGACTGTGTTAAGTAACATATGTCAAGTCCAGGTTGTGTCCAGGATACAAGTGTTGCTTATATAGAATAGATATTAAAAAGACCTATTAAGGGTGCCTAGATGGCTCAGTCGGTTAAACGTCTGCCTTCAGCTCAATTCATGATCTCAGGATCCTGGGATCAAACCCCACATTGGGCTTTCCTTTCAGCAGCGAGTCTCCTTCTCCCTCTCCCTCTCCCTCGGTGCTCTGTCTTGTTTCTGCTCTCTCTTAAATAAATAAATAAAATCTTAAAAAAAAAAAAAAGATCTATTAAATGGATCCACCCAGAGTTTATCTATAAAAAGGTCATTAGTTTTGAGTTTTAAGCATCAGTTGGTTTTAATAGTTTTAATTTTCACATTTCTTGAAATATGAGATAAAGTTTCTCATTCTGGGGGAGCCTGGGTGGCACAGTGGTTGGGCGTCTGCCTTCGGCTCAGGGCATGATCCCAGCATTCTGGGATCGAGCCCTACATCAGGCTCCTCCGCTGTGAGCCTCCTTCTTCCTCTCCCACTCCCCCTGCTTGTGTTCCCTCTCTTGCTGGCTGTCTCTATCTCTGTCAAATGAATAGATAAAATCTTTAAAAGAAAAGTTTCTCATTCTGATTCCCATTTTTTTGTGCAGAGTCATCTCCAAACCAAAAATGTTAAGAAGAGATAAGACATGGAAATTATGTTTGTTTTTAGCATAGAGACAGTCAACAAAAATATAAGGGAAAGAAAGTGGGAAAGTTATTAGAAGATGCTTCTTTGGAGCCTGAAATAGGGACATTGAAAAAAAATGACCTCACACTGGCATTGCTAATAACAAATACACAGTTTATTAAAGTGGATACCCACCAAACTATGAAGGAAAGTATGGTAGGAAGTAAAACAACATAGACAACTGAAACCCTTCAGAACAAACAGCAAGCCCTCTGCTTTAGGCAGCAAAGGGCAGTTCTCACTCTCAGAAGAGAAGTATATCCTAGTCAGTGAAGTAAAGGTGGAAGGTATTTATGCCCACATGAAGGAGTACTTGCCCTAGGACCATCTCATCTAGGGACTGTGAATCAAACCAGTAACCCATTCACGACAAGTCAGGCCCAGAACATGCAGCCTACAATTCTCAAACTGCAACAGAAGAGTATGTAACTCTCATGCTTCATTCCCCCTTCTGATTACCCCCCTTTCTTTATCCCTTTCTTCCCCTATCGATCTTTCTAGTTCTTATGTTCCATAGATGAGAGAAATCATATGAAGCATGAGAGACTATGGACTCTGAGAAACAAACTGAGAGCTTCAGAGGGGAGGGGAGTGGGGGAATGGGATAGACTGGTGATGGGTAGTAAGGAGGGCACATATTGCATGGTGCACTGGGTGCTATACGCAACTAATGAATCATCGAACTTTACATCAGAAACCAGGGATGTACTGTACGGTGACTAACATAATAGAATAAAAAAAATTAAAAAAAAAGAGTATGTAACTAATGTGTCTACTGGTTGGGTTTTGTTGAGGTCAGAAGAGGTAGGAAGAGCAATGGATGTAGAAAAGATAAAATTGTCAGTGCTCAAGGTCAGGGAGTGAGCCTTATTTTTTTCTGTATTTCCAGATCTAACACGGGTATAGTTTATTTAAGAAGTCCTGCTCATTAAAAATTTGTTGAACTGGACTGACCCTCCAGCTGGCAAGAGGGGGGGGGGGTAAGTCACATTCACACTACGGTGAGAACCACAGGAGAGATTCCCTGAGCATAACACCAAAGCCCAGAATTCCCTCTTCCAGTACTCCTTCCTTGGTATCTATGTAAAAGGAAAATCTGATTTTAAATAATCAAGATCATACTAGTGTGGATGCCTTCATAAGAATGCCGTTGAGATTCCCTAATCATAAACCAAGTGTGAATGTCATTTAGCTATTGCTATTGCCTTGGTTCACTCCAGAGTCAAGTTCAGGCTGGATGACAAGAGGCAAAGATCCCTAGTATCCTACAGCCCTGAAGTGAATCATAGCTCTGACATTTAATCACTACGTGATCTTAGGTCAATCACTTAAACTCTTACTTCAGTTTTGTCACCTGTAAATTAGAGATAATAATAACTATCCTGAAGGATTTTATAAGGATATTTCAGATACAGCATAACACATAGCCACTTAATGAAGAGGAGTCTAGTATTAAATGTTTTCATTGTGCCTGAGGTCATGCTATAACGTGCAGACTGCCTCAGAAAAAGGTTTTGGCCTGAGAAGTCTAAGATCATGAATGCGAATGTAAAGATCATGAGCAAAGGTAAATCATATTGATTTCTGTAAATCGAGTGAGTCTATGAGATCTTCAAAAAGTTTAAGCTATGTGCTCACTTCATTAAAAATAATTCAGAAGATGGGTTCATTCGTGTACAACCTGATAAAACCAGCTGACAAAAAAAAATCAATATGATACATTGTAATGACATCATTTATGACCTATTACCAAGTATCCATTTATGCCGGAGTACCACTAGAGGTAGGTTGGGATGCATATCTCAGTGTAACAAATATAAATTGTTTAAATCTAAAGGCAGAAAATGACCATTGAAGGTTGGAGAAAAAAATTACTTTTTGATTTAAAAAAAAACACAGAAAATATAGGTAACTGGTGAAGGATCTCTTGAACTAGTAGGCCTGTTCCTGGCTGAGCTTGAGAATGTTGAGGGAAATTACCATTTCCCTGGGCAAGACGAAAGTAGACAATTCTAATCATCTGGAAATTCGGTCTTTAAAGTGTCCTAAAATCGCTCCTGATGCCATTTTATTTTAAGTGCTATTTCAAATATTTGAATTTTCAAGTGAAAGGGAATGGCTTTTTATTAAGTTTGGCTTTCACCTTTGGTCAAATAAAAATGAACATAAAAAAAAACTCATGGAAATTTGCTTCAGATTTCAAGAAATGTCACTTTTATCTGTGCAGCTCAAAAAACTTAAATTATTTTATTTTGCAAATCAACACATTCTATGGCTGTTGAAACTGGTTACTAACCTGACCATTTTCATCCCAGAAGGCTCTTCTGAAGTTTAAACACAGCATCGTTTCATCAATAAAGAAACAAACAAAGGAGCAACTGATAAATAAAACCATTGCTTCATTCAAAGTTGCCACAGATGGTAAACAGTTATTTGGGTTTTTGTTTTGTTTTTGCCGTAGAACAGCTTAAAATCTGAGGTCAAGGTACTGTACAGTGAGAGCACAGAGAATAAGATAAGTTGCTCACCAACCCTAAAGCCTTAAAGACTGATCCACCCAAATAATCCAAGTCCTGGAAAATCCTAGAGCCTCATTCCACCTGCCACCAAATGGAAGCCCCTTCCTCTCATGGTTCATCCCATGATCCCCACATTTTTAACATGATATACTTTTATCCTTAAAAATGAATTTAGCCAAATAATAAGTGGATGGTTAAAAATCAAGCCATTTTTTCATTTGTTAATGCATTTAAATAATGCAGGCAAAAGATAGGGTAAGTTAAATTCATAGTGGCTTGGGGAGATGATCACTGATGTTTATACGATAGTATTATCTAGAAATATTGAAGAGAAGCCACCACTCCTTCCATTAATCCAGGAGGTCAATGCATAGAAATAGTTTTCTTTAGGAGGTAAGAGAGTCATGGTCACTGGAATACTTCATTCCTGATTCAGAGGCAAAGCTCCTCCAAAGTGATTATATAAATGGAGGCAGTGCCATTTCTAGTTACATCTTACCGATCCTTTGGTGCAGCAAAAAAAATTTAACAGTGCCACTGAAGGAGTTCCAGAAATATGGTGGACTTGATTACTGAACAATCCTTCTGCTCCTTCCTGCTCCTTCACCACCACCTAGAAATGCTGATGGATTAAAAAAAAAAAAAAGTCTTTCAAATCCTAGCTCATCATTAAGAAAAGGACAGGGAAACTTCACAAGCCAGAGGGAAAAGGAAAGTGAAAAGCAGAACAACAAAGGGAACTGACTCTTCGAGATTTTTCCATCCCTGTGACTGGAAGGGGGTTTATGTTTATTGGTCACACAAGGACTAAGTGCCAGACCTTGGGCCCAAAGGGGTGGGTGTTAGAATGGACTCTACTTGCTCCTAGGACTGGCTACATGTTCTGTGAAAGGGCGGGATAAGACCTAGATCCAGCCTGAGATGCGGGGAGAAGAAAAGAATTATTTACAGTCTTTGCTCAGGGCTAAGTAAAGATACAGAAAACTTGGAAGCAAATTTGTATCTATGGGTTTGTCTTCATTTTAACTGGGATTTCACTTCATCTTTATGGCCCAAGATGCCCAAACTGAGAACACAAATTCTTTCAGACTGGTCGTATTCCGGGGATATCTACAGGAAACAAATGCAAAATGTTTTTAGGGGAACACTATTTCAACCCGTACTGTATAAGATCTCCACACAGAAGAGTGAATTAGATCTACTTTCAGTTATTGAATGATTTGACTTCATGGAAGCCCACGGTTGTCAACTTTTGTTAAGTTCCAACACTCCTGTGGGAATCAATAGGCTTCCTTCCAGCAAATTCTATTAAGGCAGTAAATCTCAGTGAAGGTAAAGGGTCTCCACATTTTTGGACAGATGGTGGAATGAAGAAGGTTTCTGAGTTTGAAACATGCAAACGCACACATACACACTTCGAATTCTGGTATGTCCCCTCCTAATGAATAGTTGATTAAATCTTTAATGTGCAAGATTTCTTGGAAATTAAGTCAGGGGAATCCCGGGCTCACTGATACCATCTTTCTATGTTTTCTATCTTTCTCTCCTCCCGCCTTCTCTTCTACCCTTCTTTCCTTCTTTTTCCAATGTACGTAAGCAACTTTGAAACGGTGGGTTTGTTTCTTATGCTCCTTATAACAAAAACTTACGGCCATGGCTATAGAGATGGAAAAGTTCTGCTATTTCTCCACAGTTTAAACCTCTGATGCTTTTGGAAGTGGTGTTTACTTGGAAAGAGGATGTTGTAAAAATCTAGGGTCACTGGTTAAATCCGTGGAAAACGGAGTTAGCCTTACCCTGGCTTGCTGTTTTGAGAGCCCTCACTTATTTTTTTCCTCCTGCTTCCTCCCTTTCTTCTCCTTTCTGTCTTAACTCCATTAGCAATTCTAAGGTAGCTGATAAGTAAGTTGGCCCCAAAGGGGTGGGTGTTAGAAATTGCAAGTATAAAAGAGATAATAAAACCAAAAAGAAGCCAAGTGTGAGACTAGGACATAGAAATCATACACTGAAGTCTGGTTGTTCCCTGGGTAGATCACCATGTACCCTCCTGGTTTCACAGGGAATCAGACTAAAGACCGTGAAGGGAGACAACTTCAAGGTACAATACCAGGTGTGGGTCGGAATCACCTCCATACTCTGGAAAACAGGACTGAAATGTGACTAGTCTCTCCCCCAGTGACACTCTCTCCTATGCCCCCATTAAAGAACTTAGCTCTTCCTCACTCCCCACCTCCAAAGAAAATCAAACTCCACAGTTAACTAGTAAATACTTTACATTTTATTAAAGGTTTTACGGGGAGACTAAGAAAAGTTAAATTGTAACTAGAAGCACACCTTAAGGAAAGTTCTCCAGAGAACACATGTTGACCCCTACAAAAATGCTCTTATGTGCCGTGCACCGTCTTTCCAAATCATTTTCAGGGCGGCCTGAAGCTCTGGGAAGAGCGGGATGTCTAAAAAATGGTAGTGAGCACCAAGTGTGTAGGTGGAGCAACGCGAATCTTAATTTTTGTTTTTTTTTTGAGAGAGAGAGAGCGCACACGAGTGCGCACAAGCAGGGGGGGGTGGGGGAGAAGCAGAGGGAGAAGGAGAAGCAGACTCCTCACATCCGGCTTGATGTGGGGCTCGATGCCAGGACCCTGGGATCATGACTCGAGTCGAAGGCCGATGTTTAACCGACTGAGCCACCCAGGTGCCCCACAAATCTTAATCCTAATTGTATCCTGGTGTCTTAAATTTGGCATCGCATGTGCCCATCTATGGCAATGTCTTGTAAGGTTCTATTTGCAGTCCGTGCCCAGTAGATCAAAACTGTCAGGTATTTCTTCCAAACCTGCAAAGGCATGCCACTGTGAGACTACTGTGGCAGATTCAAAGAGGGACTGGGACCATAAAGGAACTTACAGTCTGGTGAGGAAAATGACAATGTACAAAAGAAATAATTGGAAAATGGCACAGTAAACATGACAAAAGAGAGCCAGGGAGTGTAAGTGCCCAGGTAGTGGAGTTTCCTCTCTGCGAGCAACTGTCCTGCAGACGTGTGTGTTCATAAGGGTGGTTCGCTTGTGCACAGAGGCAGGAGTGGGCAGATGGAGAGCTGCCGTGATTGTGAATTTCCTCCTGGGAGCACTGCGGGGAGGTTGCTAGAGGTTTCTACCCTCTGACTATTGCCTGAGGTTCACCGAGGAATGGGAGAAACATAGATCCACAGCAGGAAAAGAGATCCTTTTCTTCTTGTGCTTCGAATGAATAAGGATTCAGGTGCCTGTCACGTGGGGATAGGTTTCCATACCCACTCTATGTTATTTACTCATATTCTAGAGAATCTAAATTCCAAGAGGCTTCTGCTGTTTTGAACGCTTAGGATTGTGTTTTATCCTTCGTGAAAGTTGAAGAAGAGACGGACCCTCATATCAGATTTGTGGTGTGGCAGGCAGCTGCTTCTCTTATGTTACTAGTGATAGATTCCTAAGAGCAGAACAATTCCCCTCTGCTTCGATGGCTGTGGCATTGATTCTACAAGAGAAGCATGCATTATCCACCTTCTAAAAGATTTCTTAGGTCCTCATCACTGAACAGGTACTAAGCACCCACTGGAAACACAGCTTTATCCCCTCTGCCTGAAGTCTTTTATTCTTTGCTCCAATGCATTTAACTCTTTTAAGATCCGTCTCAAATGCCTCCTACATTCCAAAGCCTGCCCTGACCACTCCTTCTCCCTATAGCCACTTCCTCTCTGGAACTTTCTGTGATCTCTTTACCTCTTTTGCGCCCCTTAGCATAATCCACTTTGCAGTGTAATCACTGATGTCTGTCTCAACTCTCCACAAGTTTTTGGTTACCTAAGGACAGGAACAGGATCCACTCATGATGGAATAACCTGAGTGCCCAGCATAATGGACTGAACACAGCGATTAAAATCATGTTGAATTGAATTAAAACTTTTTAAATGATCTCTCATGAGTCTGTATTTCTCAATATAAAATTCTCTTCTTTCCAGCATTTTGGAGGATTCTGTGTTGCACGGCTCAGATCCCCCTCAAGGAACAGAAGACTTCTTGCGCCAGCGGCTGGGAGTCCATCTTCAGCTGCCAGAACCTTCAGGAATTAGCTCAACTCCCCAGCACTTCCTCACCAAGGTCACAGGTGACCAGGGGGCATAAAGGTGGGGCACTGTCACCCCCTTAGAGACAACTCTGTTGAGTCATTGGTCTTCAGGATGCCCCTAGGGTTTGCACCGGTGGCTACATCACAGCTGGAATCTTCCTTCTGCTGGATCCCACCTCCTTTCTTTCCAGGTGTATTTATCCCAAGACCACTCCCCATAAACCTCCTACCCACTAATCTTCTCAGTCAGTCCCCTTTCCAGGAACATAGTCAAAAAAAAAAGCAGAAGTGCTACAAGGCTTGACCCCTCACCAGACTCATGAGGAGAGTGGATGGGGTGGGGAGAGGGTCTCATATTTTCACAGCGATGTTCTCCTTGGCGGTTCACTGTACTTTATTAAACAGCCAAGGTATGCTGCCTCTCCTCATTTTTTTTTTTTTCTGGAAATAAATACAACAGATGGTTGGTGGAAGAAATGAAACTATACTTCTAGCTCTCCTGGGCCTTATTTAACTTAACTTTTCAAAACAAATAGTCATACTATGTTTACTCGCCAAAAGAGAAATGCCTGAATTCATATCCCTTTTCCTATTTGCAGAAGTTATAAATGTCAGAAAGGTTGAGATAATTTTCTAGGTGCTTTGAAAAGCCTGTTAGAGAGAAAATCCCTACACTATAAATTATGTATGAAAAGACACAGATATAAAAATGCTTCTGAGGAAACAAAGTAAGTTAATGAAAGGAAACTCATTTTCAATCTTTTCCGAAATAAAAGGCATGACCCCGTTTGGGGAGAAAGCAGTTGAAAATCTACATGGGAGGCCACAGCATCAACAATAACGCTCTTGACAAATATAAATTTCAAGTGGTATTATAAAGCTAGTCCAGAAAATTCAATCTTTCTGAACATTTGATTTGTGGGATGTCAAACTCATGTTAGGTATTGCGATATCTTGGGAATCCATTAAAGTCCTTAAGGGGAAAAAATGTGGTCCAGAGAAATCACATGTTAAACTTGTAACAGTTAGCAGTGAAGAGTTATAAACTCAAGGAAATGGCATAGTGGTAAAAATATTATGAATAGAAAATAGGCCGTATTTTCAGGGCGAGATTTCTCACCATAGAAATCTTTCTGATCATCAGAAAAATCAACTCTTGAAAATAATTCATGATATGAACTTGAATTTTTTTATGTGTTTAATATTAAGAGCTACATCA
Source organism: Ailuropoda melanoleuca (assembly GCF_002007445.2). Lineage (NCBI taxonomy): Eukaryota > Metazoa > Chordata > Mammalia > Carnivora > Ursidae > Ailuropoda > Ailuropoda melanoleuca. The sequence goes on from NC_048226.1 coordinate 32,280,582, forward strand.
AGTGCTTTTACGGGAAAACATGCCATGACCACAGTTTTAAGCGGATTATACTTTTAAATGTGAATTCCAAGAAACTAGCTCCCTTTAGGAATTTATTAACTGCCTTAAAATTTCATTTTTGTGAACGTGTGTGATGTGCCAGACGTTTCTGTGTATAATTGCACTTAATTTTCACACCTATCTTTTTGAGGCATCACCATCCCATTTTAGAGATTTGAAAACAGGCTCAGAGAGATTACGTAACTTGCCTAAGGCAGGATTCCAACGAGGATCTAGACACTAAAAGATCATTGCTGGCTTAACTACAACATAAAATGAATACAAACATGGATTTGCTTTTCAGGTTTCAGGACTGGTTCATTTTTTTTTCCCTAAATTTTATTTATTTATGTATGAGACTGAGAGAGAAAGAGAGTGCACGTGAACATGAGCTGGGGAGAAGCAGAGGGGGAGGGAGAGAGAATCTGAAGCCAACTCCATGCTGAGTGGGAGCCCCATGCCGTCTCAGGACTGTGAGATCATGACCTGAGCAAAGCCAGGAGTCTGATGCTTAACGGATTGAGCCACACGAGCCCCAGGGACTGGTTCAATTTCCGACCGGACACTGTACTTAGTTCTTGCACATGGTTGTCCCTGTTTTTGATTTGGGGTGGGGGAGATTCTGAAATTCTTCGAAGTGTATTTATTCTTTTAAAACTTTTTTTGGAACTTAACAAAAAGTGATCTTTTTACCCGAAGATCTAGGTGATCATTTTCTTTCTCTTTCACGCGTGACCATTGAGTTTGAGGATGTATGTTTTTCAGAATCTATCGTTAAAGATCTGTTTTCCCAAATCCATCATGGGCCATTTTAACAGGTCTTTATTTCCATATTTTTTTATTACAATTTTAAATATTAGTTTAGTTCGGTGCTTAGTTTTTCTTCTTCAGGGTCTCTATGGTAGATTCTCTTTCTTCTATGACTATATCTTCCTTTTGCTTTCAATATTCTTTACCTGTTGATTTCTTTTGTTTTTTATGTTTCTATTTTCATGCCCCTTCTCAATATCCCTTATTATATTTTCAGTTGATTCTATTCTCCGTTGGATATTTATAATTGGTGTTCATTTCTAATATGATATTGTATCTGTCCTCAGTTTTTTCCTTGAAATTAGTCAAGCCTTATTTCCCATCTTTCCCATCTTTCTTTAGTTGTTGCTGCTATTCATTTTTTTTGTGCTGAGTTTTTGAGTTTTGTTTCAGGGTGTTGTTTCGTATCTAATACTGCTTTTGATGATCTGTAATTCGTGCTGGAGTGCTGGCTCACAGCTTTCCTCCGCATTGTATTTGATTTTGGGTTCTTTGTGAGGGTTTTAGGTTTCTGCCAAACCATTAATAATAGTTCTTTCCCATTAAAGGGAGTGAATGTGAGTGGCTTGTGAGGTTTCTTAGTTAAAAAGTGCCTTCTTGGGGCGCCTGGGTGGCTCAGTCAGTTAAGCAACTGCCTTTGACTCAGGTCATGATCCCAGGGCCCTGGGATAGAGCCCCCCGGGGTCCTGTAGGGCTCCCTCCTCAGCGAGGAGCCTGTCTGGCTCCCTCTCCCTCTGCCCCTCCCCGCCTCATGCTCTCTCTCAAATAAATACATAACATCTTTAAAAAAAAATAAAAAGTGCCTTCTTAGGAACAAAAAACCAGACTTAAAGAAAACACACTACCGGTTGCCAGAGGGAAGGTACAGGGGGATGGTGCAATGGGTGAAGTGGATTAAGGATACACTTACTGTGATGGGCTCTGAGGAATGTATAGAATTGTTGAATCATTATACTGTACACCTGACACTAGCAGAACACTGTATGCTCATTATACTTCAATTTCAATTATACTTCAATTAAAAAAGAAAAGAATAACTTAAAAATGCCGTCTTCTATTGTAACCCAAACATTTAGTTTTTTTTACAATGTGGCCTTTTGGACAAATAGGTTTCCTTGTTGTTGCTCCTTATTTCCATGATATGCTTTGACTTACATAGAATTCTTCCTTGACATTGATTGCTCCCTTCTTTCACTGCGTGGATGAGCCTGCGAGGCATTTCACTCCTGTGAGATTCCTTCTCAGGACTGGCCTTCTGGTCTGCACGCTGCCCAGGCTCTTCCTTTCTCTGCCCAGGGGACAATTCTCTACCTTGGGTTCTCACCTGTCAGTATTCCCCCTCAGAGTGGGACCAACCTCTGTGTGGGTGATTTCTATCTGGTTTGTTACCACTTCTCCTCGCGGCCCTCTTGCCTGCTCTGTGCACTCTCCACCCTACTTCCTGCTCTGCTGGTTTCCCTGGTTTGGGATATTAATTTCCCTACCTACAGGGAGACTGGCATTTATAATAGTCCCTGTGTCCTCGTTACCCCATGGGCATGGGTTTAGCTCTCTATGTGCTTTGTAACTGTGTGGCTATGCAGAAGTTCAAAGCTATAAAGTAGACCTGTTGATTCTAATTTTGTGTCTGCTTCTATATTTTCAACTGTAAATTCCGTCAAATTCTGAAAATATTTACTAAACAGATCCCACTACCTTTGTGCTTTTATCTGGTCTTGTATCTCCAAAGTGAATATTGTTGCATTATTTGGTACTATTTTTAGGCAAGGAAAGTGCTTTCCCTGACCCTCTTGGGGTCCCTGGCTGGGTCTGAAAATTAAACCAACAGATTAACAGGAGAAAAGCATATTAAATATTTACATGACCCTGGGAGCCTTCACAAGAGCATGAAGACCCGAAGAAGGGACAAAAGGAAAAAACTTTAATTCCTCAGTTTAGACAAAGAAATAACACATTTGTGAAGAATTGGCAAGACAAAGAGGTTTGGCCTAGGGGGAGTAAATGAGAAAGAAGTGACTATGTTTGCTTATCCAGCCTCTGGCCCTAAGTCCCTGTCTCTGGTGATACTGATATCTCCCTTCCTTCCGTTACAAGGAGAGTACTTTGCATGGGAGATTGCTCTCCTGCCTTCAGGGAAGAACGTGGTTGGGGGAGGTCAGAGTGACCTTCCTGCTTTTGTCATTTTCACAAACTCCTTAAGATATTCAATATGCCAAGGTGCATTTTGGGGGTGGCATGTCCTGAGCCCCCCATCAGTGCATTAAAAATTATGACAACCGTATTTTCTTTGGGGATGGTAATTTCTGTCCATTTATAACTTTTGTCACATTAACAGCTTTGGCCTCAAAGTCCACTCCTCTGATATTACTGTCCCAATTTCTGGTTTCCTATGACCAGAATTTTCCTGGTAACTCTGACCACCCCTGCCTTGTCAATTTCTCTTTGTTACTTTATGTTACACATGTCTTGTGAACAGCATAGAGCTGTGTTTGCTTCTGATCCAAAGAGGAGATTCTTTAATTTTGCAAGAAGAACCCAGCCATACACATTTAGTATAATAATTTAAACCCTTGCTTTTATTCCTACTATACCATTTTCCCAGTTTATTTTGTTAACTTTTGTTTTGTCAAATACATTTATCCCTCCCATCTATATTGTCACACTCGATCCAAACTATCTCAAGCCTCATTCACCTCGTCTTGTCATCCTCACTTTTGTCTTTTAGTCAGTCTCCATACAGTAGCCAAAGGAAGATGTAAAACAAATCAGGTCACTCTCAGGTTGCAATTGGAATAAATCGCAGATTTGCATTGTGCAATGAGACTCCGGAATCTTCTGTCTTCTTGAATAGTTCTCCAACCTCCTGCCATTTTTCCTTTCTGCTAATTCACTCTGCAACAGCGACACACACTGGCTTTCTCTTCCTCCCCCTAACCCCTGTTCTCTTTCTCTTCCTCCTCCTTCTCTTCCTGTTGTTGCTGCCCTTCTTCTTCTTCCCTTCCCTTTCACCCATGTGTTACATATCAGCTTCCTCCCCTCTTCCCTCCAGTCTGCTGGTAGTGAAATGTACCCTGTGATGATTTCCTTCTAGTTGTAAGATCCAAAACTCTATTTCAGGCTTCTCTCTCTGGATCTCTTTGCTGCCTTTGACTGTTGGCCACTCCCTTCTCCTCAGAGTACAGCCTGCAGTGAGCAGCTGCCTCAGCTGGAATCCCAGCTCCCCTATCGGCCACTGTGTGGTGTTGGGGAATTTTCTCACACACTTTTCCTCAGTTTTCTCACCTGTAAAGTGTGATTAGGTATGTACAAACTTTAAAGGGTTAGCATGTGTGAAGTCTTCCAAGAGTACCTGCCACATAAATGCTTGCCATGTATGCTAGAAACTCGGTGGTTGTTCTCTTTCCTTCTTGACCACTAGGCTCACCTGATTCTCCCCCAACTCATGGCCAGCCCCCCTTTGCCTCCTTCCTGTGTTCTGCACCCATCATCTGAACCCCTAGAGTTTGCCTCTTCTCTTCTATCCTCAGTCTTCTCTCTAGGTAATCTCATCCACTCATGTTTCTAACCACCACTTGGCATCCAGATATTCCACGGTAACTAATTTAAATTATCTTCATCGTGAGTTTGCTACTCACTTACTCGGAAACCACGGAGGACACTCAAAGCCTCCTCTTGCTTCTTCTTCACCAAGACTCCACCTCTAACTCATCACTGACCTTTGCCAACTATCTATTAGAGTCTCCTGAGCTCTGCCTCTGCATCTTCCAGCTCATTAGCTTCCCACCTCCAGGAATCCTTGGATCCATTCTTTACAATCCTTATCTCACAAAACTTCCAGAGAGATCCATCAGAACCACAAAAGTAATTTATCCCCCTCCTGATTCTTCAGCCTCTTATCATGAGGGTATCAAGTTCCTCATGTGGCATTTAATGTCCTCTATCTTTCTCTGATGACCTCACCAGTCTCGGTCTTTTAAAATCACTACATCAATTTTGTTTACAGTCTAGAAGTACCACCTCACTATCGATTTCTCTCATGCTGTCCTCTCCACTTGAAATGACACCCTCTCTTCCCTTCTACTCATACTTTGCTGGGTAAATTCTGTTGATCTTTTCACAGTTAGCTGAGTGCTTAGTTCCTCCAGGGAGCTTTCCTTAACCCCATTCCTCTCAGCTAAAATCAAGACTCACTTCTGAGCTCCCTTAATTTCACATGTTAGTATTCCCAATATTGCTCGACTCATGAACTATTTCATAATAACATAATCTTATGTTTCCTTTTAGACAATTCATGGAATGTAAGAAAGAAAGGTTTTAGGTTAAAAGGTTTTATTTTAGATCAGTATGATATTACAAATTTAATTATAAAGTTCACTTAATAAAATTCTTTAATATTTATGCTATATTCAGACAAATGTTGACATTTCTCTTTTAAGAAATTGTCAGTTTTTGAAATTTATTGCCAATTGATGAATAAAAAACATGAGTAATCATTAACCAATATAAAAACATAATATTGTGCTTGGTTTGGGAACAAAATATATATTATAGTGTGGAGTCTTAAATTCATGCAAACCCTCATTTTTGGAAATTTTTATTTTGTTCTAAAAATAATCTTTGTGATTTTGTTACTAAATGACAAGCTGAAGAGACTTTCACAGGATACTCTGCAAGCAGTTCTCTTCTAAAATGACACTGAAGGTGTGAATAATCCTTTTTCTAAATAGATGAAATATATAGTTTGTATCTTTTTACATTTTTAACTTTCTAAAAATTTATTAAAACATCTTGATTGCTACAGAAAAAAGTTTGAGAAGATGTAGACTTAAAAATCTGTTAAAGAAAATCTTGAGTTAGATTTGTAAAACTTCCTTCCATTTTCCCCTCCCTTACTAGCATGATACACATCAAAGGGACATTTGGAAGAAAAATCCTCAAACTTCTGGAGGTCTCTGATATTCTAAATTCAACAATTTCTAATTATGTCAACTTTAGGTCAGAAATAATGCAAAACTTCTTTAATGTGTGTGGACTGTTGTATATGAAAATGACAATAGAAACTGGTTTGTAATTAGTTCAAACACATAGTTATACTCTTCTAGACAGAATAATGACTCCCTAAGGATGTCCATGCCTTTGTCCCCAGAACTCATAATATCACAAGGGGGCTTTGCAGATATCACAAAGTTAAAGATCATGGAGCGGAAAGATAATCTTGGATTATTTAGGTGAACCTAATGTAGTCACAGAAGTCCTTGTAAGAGGGGGCAAAGTGGTCAAGGTCAGAAAAGGAGTGTGGTGAGGGGAGGTTGGAGTGGTGAGGAAAAGTGTGTGAGCTGTTAGGTGGCCTCTAGAAGCTAGAACAGGCAAGGAAACAGCATCCTATTGGAGCCTCCAGAAGGAATGCAGCCCTGTCGGCACCTTGATGCTAACACTGCTGATCTCTAGAACTATAAATTAATATATTTGTGTTTTAAGCTCCTCAGGTTGTGATAATTTGTTCCTGCAGCAATAGGAAATGCGCATGTGTAGATAATACACATTTACTTTATAAACTGTCAAGGAAGGCTGGACAAAGACATTTTAGCTAAAATGTGAAACATCGTTCAAAATGGGAGGCCCAGCACACAAAAGTGATGGGAGAGATTCACAGACAAATGAATAACTCTCCATCTTAGACAGATTGGTTGCCTGTATAAAATTAAAAGGATACATGCCTCCAACCTGCCATCGTTTCTTTACAGAATGCTTCTATCTTGGAATTCCATGACAAGCACCTCCCTTCTGTGATTATGTGTCATTGAGTCTTCACGTCCTCCCATATGCCATGTCATCTGAGAGAAGTCTCCATTTTTCTTGCCTAAAATAATTAAAAGAAAAGCTTATGGATTCTTTCCGTTCTCAGTCCACTGTTCTCTGGGGAAAGGAGGTGTGTCACTATGCACTGGTGGGTCAGGTGCGTAGTCAGGTAAACATTCCTCTAAAAGAAGACGACTCCTGCTAGTGCTTTGTTCTTAGCTTAAAAGAAGTTCTGGAGCAAAACTGCATGTTATAAAGGCCTACCCCAAATTTTAATTAAAGACGTTGAGTTCAAACTCAACGTAATTTGTTCTGTTTAACCAGCTATCTATTATGGTCTCTGATAGGGTAACTTACACTAGACTAGATCTACTGTAAGCAGCCATAAAACTATACAAAATATATGAGGTAATTTCCTGACCTCAATACAGCATGTGGGGTGCAATGGTCCCACTGAGCTTGGGGATACTGAAATAAGGGTCTACAACAGCTGACATAGCTTCATTCTGCAAAGGAAGGCACCAAAGAATAGAGAGAGAATTTATTTAGAAAGAGTTCTCCAAATCCAAGTGGGGATCCCCATGAGTCCTTGTTCAAGGGCTGTGCTTGACATGTGAGCATTAAGGTTTCCCAGGAAACAGGAGCTCCAGACTTGAGAGCCAAGCACATCTACCATTGATCAGTCAGTGTGGGGGTCATTGAATTCCAGATTGGAGAGAGATGTTAAGACTTTTTTTAACATAGGACATCCAATAGTTGAACTAAATTTCTTGGCTCAAGATGGAACCACTCCTACCCATGATGCAACACCAGCAAACCAAAATTTAGATAACCACATGTCCCTATAAATTTAACCAAAAACATAGTACGTCTAGTCAGCCCAATCCCCAAAAGCCAAACCAATGCTGAATCTTCTCACCCCAAACAAAGTTGACTATGTGGGCCCCAGGCAATCAGATAATTGCTATTTGTCTCTTCCTTAATCTTTGTTTTTCATCCTATAACAGCTTCTTACCTTCAGCCCTATTTTGCAGTTCTTAGGAAGGAGACGGTCTACTTCATGAGATAGTAAATAAAGTTTGTTTATATCATCTAGGTTGTCTTCTTTAGTCATTTTTTAACATAGTGGAGACACTAAAAAGGAGATACTATAGGAGTAAAAACCAAGACCTTATTTAGAATAAGTTCTACTCTAGAACTACTCTAAAAAGCTTGAAACCAAACACCAATAGGATCCACAGAATACATTTGGAAGTAGGGTTCTGCTGAACAAAAATGGTTTAGGGCTTGCCGCAACACCAAATTCCCAATATATAAAGCTAAGCTTAGAGAACTTGGAGTAAATCAGCCAGTAATTGAATTGTCTGTCAGAACAAACATCAACTCTCCTCAGAAGAAAGTTACAGAAACTAGAATCTCTAAAATATGTCACCACCATGCTCACTAACAACCACAAAAATGTTAAAGTTTGTATATTTATGCAATGAAATTCTACACCACGATGAAAAGTAATTACCGATATACAGAACAACATGGGAGACTCTCGAAATCATGCTAATATTAGCTCCTGTATCTCATTAGTCTTGTGATTTTAAGACCTAACATGGTACTTGACACAAAAATAAGTTCTCAAAAATATATTTGTTGGGGCACCTGGGTGGCTCAGTCAGTTAAGCCTCTACCTTGGTCCTGGGATCGAGCCCTGCATGAGGCTCCCTGCCCAGGGGGAAGGAGGGGGCTCTGCTTCTCCCTCTCCCTCTACCCCTCCCCCCTGCTCATGCTCTTTCTATCAAATAAATAAATACATAAAATGAATAGGAATAACTATTTCCAGATATGTATATATATACATATATATGAAAATATACACACACACACATATATATATATAGTGAAAGAACAAAATCTATTAACTATTTCTGATCAAATTCATATATCTTAGATATGTGGGACTTTTTTCTTCTAATTTTTTTGGACATTGCTATATTAATTCTTATTTTAAATAATGGACTAATTTTTTAAAACAAAAACATGAGCAGAAAACTACAAAATAGCTTTCCAAAGAATACTTTAGGAAAGACCAGTAAAGTAGAGTAGTTTGAAAATGAAACCCTCTTTGTAAGAAATGCCTGGCAGTTTTTGAGCCTGAACCATCAACATTTTGGTTGGTGGTCACTTATGGAAAGATAATTTCAAAAGGCAACTGCTTTGATCATTTTATATCATTACCAATTTTATCCTATTTTTTTCCTTCATAAGCAAAAGTTTGCAAATTTGAGATAGAAAAAAATAAGGGTTATGTGGAAAAGTAGGGATAAACCTTTAGAAATTTTCAACGATTGTTATCTGTTTCACTGACAAAGGTTGTTCTCCTTGACCACACTCTGGTCAGGCTCCTATGAACTTTCTTCTCAACTAGGTCCTGACTTGAGTTTCCAGTCATCTCTGCATTGTCCATTTCAGCAAGAGCCCCATGAAGTCAGTTTACCTAAAATCCCACTTCCTACTTGATCACTTCTGATATCTATTTGGGTTCTTCATCATCCATTCTCCCCCATTCCTTCATTCCATTCACCCCTGCCTGCCTTCAGCAAGAATCCTGTTGGGTTGGGTTAGCCAGAATCACCCTTCATCTGTGATGTATTCTCTTTGTAATTTTCCATCTACTGGCTCCCTACACTGCTTCTTGGCCATAAATTCCCTCTTCTCCTTGTTGTTTTTGGAGTTGAACCTAATCTCTCTCCCATACTGCAAGACCCCATTGAAGTGGTCCCGATACCTAACACAGTGGTACTCCTTAAATAAATTCTGCCTTACCATTCTTCAACAAATGCCATGAATAATTTTTCCTTAGCAATAGAATTCTTTCTATTTCCTATGTCATATGTTGACCCCAAATATACTAATTTTAAGTAGCATCATCCTTCCTTTATATTCCTTATATTTTTGTTGGAAAAAA
>NC_048226.1:32291194-32298373 GCF_002007445.2 Ailuropoda melanoleuca
GCAGGCTCATAGCGGAAGAGCCTGATGTGGGGCTCGATCCCATAATGCCGGGATCACACCCTGGGCTGAAAGCAGACGCTTAACCGCTGTGCCACCCAGGCGCCCCCAAACGCATTCTTACTTAAAGGGAAAAAATTTAGTTATGCATTAATACCTTTCTTAAAAACAGAAAGTCACGACAGTCCAAACCCCCATGAACCTCTAGGAAATTATGAACTACTACTGGGACATCCTACTTCGAGCACATTCCTCTTATTACACAGACCATGCTGTATCTTAATGATCTTAAAATGTGCTGCTTTCCCCTAGTAGACTATAAACATGCTAATATTAGCTCCTGTATCTCATTAGTCTTGTGATTTTAAGACCTAACATGGTACTTGACACAAAAATAAGTTCTCAAAAATATATTTGTTGGGGCACCTGGGTGGCTCAGTCAGTTAAGCCTCTACCTTGGTCCTGGGATCGAGCCCTGCATGAGGCTCCCTGCCCAGGGGGAAGGAGGGGGCTCTGCTTCTCCCTCTCCCTCTGCCCCTCCCCCCTGCTCATGTTCTTTCTATCAAATAAATAAATACATAAAATGAATAGGAATAACTATTTCCAGATATGTATATATATACATATATATGAACATATACACACACACATATATATATATATAGTGAAAGAACAAAATCTATTAACTATTTCTGATCAAATTCATATATCTTAGATATGTGGGACTTTTTTCTTCTAATTTTTTTGGACATTGCTATATTAATTCTTATTTTAAATAATGGACTAATTTTTTAAAACAAAAACATGAGCAGAAAACTACAAAATAGCTTTCCAAAGAATACTTTAGGAAAGACCAGTAAAGTAGAGTAGTTTGAAAATGAAACCCTCTTTGTAAGAAATGCCTGGCAGTTTTTGAGCCTGAACCATCAACATTTTGGTTGGTGGTCACTTATGGAAAGATAATTTCAAAAGGCAACNCTTCCTACTTGATCACTTCTGATATCTATTTGGGTTCTTCATCATCCATTCTCCCCCATTCCTTCATTCCATTCACCCCTGCCTGCCTTCAGCAAGAATCCTGTTGGGTTGGGTTAGCCAGAATCACCCTTCATCTGTGATGTATTCTCTTTGTAATTTTCCATCTACTGGCTCCCTACACTGCTTCTTGGCCATAAATTCCCTCTTCTCCTTGTTGTTTTTGGAGTTGAACCTAATCTCTCTCCCATACTGCAAGACCCCATTGAAGTGGTCCCGATACCTAACACAGTGGTACTCCTTAAATAAATTCTGCCTTACCATTCTTCAACAAATGCCATGAATAATTTTTCCTTAGCAATAGAATTCTTTCTATTTCCTATGTCATATGTTGACCCCAAATATACTAATTTTAATTAGCATCATCCTTCCTTTATATTCCTTATATTTTTGTTGGAAAAAAATTGCCTTTGTTCCCTCCCACATTACAAACATGATACATATTAAATAAAATTGTCTGTGTCATATATGTATAAATATTATGGTCACAAAAGCCATGGCAATTTGACTGTAAGAAGGGGGATTAAGGGGTGCCCGGGTGGCACTTTTCCTTAAGCATCTGACTCTTGGTTTTCAGCTCAGGTCAGGATCTCAGGGTCATGAGATAGAGCCCCACTTTGGACTCACTGCTCTGCAGGGAGTCTTTTTGAGATTTTCTCTCCCTCTCTCTTTGCCCCTCCCCCTCATGTGTGCGCACTCGTTCTCTATCTCTCAAGTAAATAAATAAATCATTTTAAAAAAAGGATTAAAAGTATATTCTTCCCCTCCCCAAAGATTACATAGAGTGATTTTTAAGACTAATTTGGCTTGTGAAATAAAGTGAAATATTTAGGAATAACTATTTTCATATATCTAATTTTTTATGTGTATAATATAATTTATTTTCCTAACATAAAATTTTCAAATCTACAGTTTAAAATAAGTGCATAGATTATAAATGACAAGTTTAGAGTCTATTTCAAAGAGATGTGAAAAACTCCCTTCCATTTGCAGATGTGATCAACATGAAAATGGAACTTGCTTTCCTTCTGAATACCAGAAGAGGCAGTTTAAATTTCCCTGAGCCATAGGGTGCCTGGGTAGTGCAGTAGTTAAGCATCTGCCTTCACGCTCAGGGCGTGATCCCGGTGTTCCTGGATCGAGTCCCACATCGGGCTCCTCCGCTGTGAGCCTGCTTCTTCCTCTCCCACTCCCCTGCTGTGTTCCCTCTCTTGCTGGCTGTCTCTCTGTCACATAAATAAATAAATAAATAAATCTTTAAAAAAAAAAGTAAATAAATAATTAAATAAATTTCCCTGAGCCAGCAGAAAGGAAGCATTCTTGTTCTTCACTTCTTCCAATTTATCCCAACTGCATTCCCAAAAATTTAAGCCAGATCCAAGAGCAAATGCCTTTGGTCAGTCTGGTGATGGCCATTTTGATTTCCAAAGAGGTGGGGGGTATGATTCACTTTGAAGGTAACATAGTTTTACCTCAATGGCAAAGCATAAAGTAGCCAGACAGTCCCTTGCAAGGATAACTATGGCTATCCATCAGCCAGCTCTTATCTAAATTATTTCTTTAAGGATGGCATTAGAGTTACTCATTGTTTTCCCAAAGAGTTTTTTTCCCCTCTCTAGGCTGCATAATCATGATTTTTGTCTTTTGAAATCCTTCTCATTCTTCAATGCCCAGCTCAGGGCAAATTTACTGAAAATAATCTTTAGCAAATTTTAAAAGTTTGTATAATTTTGCTCAAAGAAATGTTTGCATTGCACATAGAGATAAGAAATTTTTAAGAGAGAAATTTTTAAGGGAGACTATTATGGTGAAGTTAGCTCTCAATTTTCTGAAGTTCTGCAGGCTATCCACCTCCATGTTCGTTACCTAAGGAAAGGTGCTTGCTAAATTGCAGCTGGAGACTTCTGTTATCTAGCAACACAAAAATGATAAAAGCAAACCAGTGAAGTCTTTGCCAGACACACTCAGCATGAATTAATCTCATGTTCTTCTGTGATTTAACAGTGTCCTAGCTTTCAAGTAGCTTAGAGCACTTAAAAAATTCAATTGCACAAACATTGATTGAGGACCTGTTAGGTGAAAAATAACATGCTAGGGATAGGCTATACACATGAACAGGATATGAGTCAAAAGGAGCACGGAGAAAGAATGAATACCCCAAAGGGGATGCTGTGAGTGAAAATAGGGGAAATGGGGGAAGAAACATAATAATCTTGGTCTGTGGAGTGGGAAAGCATTCTAGACAAAAAGAAAAGTGTGGTCAGGGAGAGCTGAAAGCAGAGAGCTCTTTTGAGCAGTTTATAATCCAGTGTGATTATAACGTTTGTGTGCCTAAAAATTGCCTGGACAGCTTATTAAAAATGTAGATTCCCAGGGCTGCTTGTCTGGAGAGTCTGATCCAGAGGTCTGGATTGGGGTCCGAGGACTAGTGTCCCAGGTGATTCTGATGTAAGTGGCCTAGATGCAATTCTGAAAAGCCCTGGTCTGAGTGTAGATGATAGAGGAAGCAAAATGAAGTTCAGACTTGAAATTTGTTTGGGAATAGACTGTGAAAAGTTTCAAATGTCTCACAAAGGAAAATTCAGTTAAGAGCCAATGAAGATTTTAAAGAAAACTGAGAATCGGAGTTTAGGAATCTCACTTTGGGAACAGTGGAGGTGATGAATTGCAAAGCGCCTGAAGACTTAAGAGGAGACAAATGCAGACCTTTCTCTGATATTTGAAACAGGTGATGTCAACAGGGAGGGATCAGAGGTGAGACAGGTTGGGCCAGCAAGACTTGGGGCACCTACGGGTTCAAAATTAGGTGGGCAGGAGAAGCCAAGATGATGTGCTATTTCTAGTCTAAGGGATACTTACAACCAAATCAAAGAACAAGGAAGGAAGAAATCAATAAGTTCAGTTTAAAACTTGCTGTCTTTGAGGTAAAACATTCCTTCAGTGGTGTCTACTAGGCTCATGTGTGTCTGGAATGCAAAAGAGAGGTAATGGCTGCATCCATCCATCCATCCATCCATCCATCCATCCATCCAATCCTTCCTTTAATAAATACTGACCAGGTTTGTACTGGGGTCAGGCTCTCTTTCAGGTGTGGAGTAGATATTTATGAGCAGGAAAAAAAGAAAAGCTTTTGTCTCCAACACTCTTACATTTTAGAGGAGGCAGAAAACAGATAAATAAATACCCAGTATTATGTCAGGTGCTGAAAAGTCTATGGAGAAAAACTAAAAGCAGGGAAGGAATTAGAACATTTTGGAGGGCGCTATTTTTGATGGCAAAGTTGGGATAGACTTCTCGGTGACATATGAAATGAGACCTGAAGGAAGTTAAGAAACAAGCAAGCAACATGAATAAAAGAAAAATGATTCTAGATGCCATGGTTATCTACATAATTTTATATCTTCCAAAGGTGAAGCTGATATATGCGTGTTCATGCCCTCATCAATTTAACAGTTACAGACTGAGTCCTACCCTGTGCCAGGCAGCTATTCTTGGCATTTTGCTTACACGTTTGTAAGCAAACGTAAACCCTAATGTCATGGAGTTCACATTCTAGTGGAGAAAGTAGATAAACAAATAAAAAAAGATAAATGAGTCATCAGGAGAAAAGTAAACCTGGGAGCTGAGAAGTGGGATGAAGTATCAAAGGGGATGTGGGTATAAATGTTAGATTGTGTCAGTGGGCATGGAAGGCCTCCCAGGAAGGTGACTCCTCAGTAAATGCCTGAAGGAAACAAAGAAGCTATCTGGAAAAAGAAAAAAAACAAAAACAAAAACAACTTTCCGGGTAGAAAGAACAGCCAGTGAAAAGATACGGAGGCAGAAGTGTGCCCGGCACACTCAGGTCAGTTGGCTGGGGTGGAACGTAATAGGGAGAAATCAGTAGATGAGGCACGTGAGATAAAGTAGGGCCTTGAAGATCATTATAAAGCCTTTGCTTTGAAATAGACTAAAGGGACGCCTGGGTGGCACAGTTGGTTAAGCATCAGACCGTCGATTTGACTCAGGTCACGATCTCAAGATCATGAGATAAAGCCCTGCACTGAGCTCCATGCTCAGTGGGGAGTCTGCTTGAGATTCCCTCTCCCTCTGCCCCTCCTCCCACTCATGCTCTCTCTCTTTCTCTCAAGTAAATAAGTAAATAAATAAATAAATAAATGTTAAGAAGAAAGAGAAATAGAGTAGAAGCCATTAGAAGTTTTTATTTTATTTTTTTAAAGATTTTTTATTTATTTGGCAGAGATAGAGACAGCCAGCGAGAGAGAGAACACAAGCAGGGGAAGTGGGAGAGGAAGAAGCAGGCTCATAGCGGAGGAGCCTGACGTGGGGCTTGATCCCACAACACCGGGATCATGCCCTGAGCCGAAGGCAGATGCTTAACTGCTCTGCCACCCAGGCGCCCCCTTTTTACACTCTTTTAATGTAAGGAGGATTCATTAAATATCCTAAATTCATGTGTCAATTTAACAGATTTGATTTCCTTTTTAAGCGTTTCAAGTGCTTGACAATCAAGCCTACGGCCCTAACAAAAAAAATAAAAAACCTTTGCAAGTACTTAAATTATTCCTGTAAACAAATGAAGCAATCACATACATAGACTATCAAGTCCCTTTTTCAAAATTTTTTATAAATATAGTTAAATTTTGGATGCTTATTAACTTAAAGACACAACTTTAAAATTTAAATCGAATTTTGGGGGTGCCTGGGTGGCTCAGCCAGTTAAGCATCTGCCTTCAGCTCAGGTCATGATCTCAGGGTCCTGGGATTGAGCCCCACATTAGGCTTCCTGTTCAGCAGGGAGTCTGCTTGTCCCTCTCCCTCTGCCCCTTACCCCGGCTCGTGCTCTCTTTCTCTTTTGCTCTCTGCTTTCTCTCTCTTAAATAAATAAAATCTTAAAAAAAAAAAAATTGAATCAAATTCCCTAAAGTCCTAAATAACGAGAAAAATTACAAACATACTCATTGTATTAAACCTGATGCAAAAGTATTCATACTCTGCATAACCCTTGCTTTCATCATTTCAATGTCCACTCAAGTCTTTTCAGATTTGAAATGTTAATCCAATTAAGGAGATCAGATTTATGTAAGAGTTGTCTTCCATTTAACTTCGAGTTGCCTAATGGACCTAGATTTGAGACCAAGAAGCCTACTTCATCTTCTCAGGGGAGCTGTGGTAACATATATAGCCATGAGATATGGCTTATTATGTGTCAGAGACCTGAAACCAAATGGAAGACCCACAAGCCACATGCCTACAGTGTGTTTCTATCAGGTCAACAGCTGCACGTGCTACTCCAAGGCCATGCTCTTTACATGCGTTGGCTCAGCCACCCACGTTCCCCTTAGTTCAAGCTGTACTTTTACCTATCACCTCACCTTTTATCTGCTTTATTTCAACAGATTTTGACAACCCTATATGAGTTCTTTCACCCCCTGAAAATGTATTCAACAAAACTATTTACGGCCTGCTTTAATTCTGCATTCCTGTCATAGTTGTCTCTACCTGTCATTCGGAAAACACGTGACTGTCATTTCATTCATGCTCAAGTGCTTCTTTCATGGTTGCCTGGCTCAGCAGCTGTACCTCTAAGTGATGATAAGCCATTTAAAACAAAGATTGTTATATTTTCTGCCCAACATTCCTGAGGAACAGAGAGGGGACAGATAGGATTTAACNTGTGCCCGGCACACTCAGGTCAGTTGGCTGGGGTGGAACGTAATAGGGAGAAATCAGTAGATGAGGCACGTGAGATAAAGTAGGGCCTTGAAGATCATTATAAAGCCTTTGCTTTGAAATAGACTAAAGGGACGCCTGGGTGGCACAGTTGGTTAAGCATCAGACCGTCGATTTGACTCAGGTCACGATCTCAAGATCATGAGATAAAGCCCTGCACTGAGCTCCATGCTCAGTGGGGAGTCTGCTTGAGATTCCCTCTCCCTCTGCCCCTCCTCCCACTCATGCTCTCTCTCTTTCTCTCAAGTAAATAAGTAAATAAATAAATAAATAAATGTTAAGAAGAAAGAGAAATAGAGTAGAAGCCATTAGAAGTTTTTATTTTATTTTTTTAAAGATTTTTTATTTATTTGGCAGAGATAGAGACAGCCAGCGAGAGAGAGAACACAAGCAGGGGAAGTGGGAGAGGAAGAA
>NC_048226.1:32298395-32323138 GCF_002007445.2 Ailuropoda melanoleuca
GAGGAGCCTGATGTGGGGCTTGATCCCAGAATGCCGGGATCACGCCCTGAGCCGAAGGCAGATGCTTAACCGCTTCTGCCACCCAGGCGCCCCCTTTTTACACTCTTTTAATGTAAGGAGGATTCATTAAATATCCTAAATTCATGTTTCAATTTAACAGATTTGATTTCCTTTTTAAGCGTTTCAAGTGCTTGACAATCAAGCCTATGGCCCTAACAAAAAAAATAAAAAACCTTTGCAAGTACTTAAATTATTCCTGTAAACAAATGAAGCAATCACATACATAGACTATCAAGTCCCTTTTTCAAAATTTTTTATAAATATAGTTAAATTTTGGATGCTTATTAACTTAAAGACACAACTTTAAAATTTAAATCGAATTTTGGGGGTGCCTGGGTGGCTCAGCCAGTTAAGCATCTGCCTTCAGCTCAGGTCATGATCTCAGGGTCCTGGGATTGAGCCCCACATTAGGCTTCCTGTTCAGCAGGGAGTCTGCTTGTCCCTCTCCCTCTGCCCCTTACCCCGGCTCGTGCTCTCTTTCTCTTTTGCTCTCTGCTTTCTCTCTCTTAAATAAATAAAATCTTAAAAAAAAAAAAATTGAATCAAATTCCCTAAAGTCCTAAATAACGAGAAAAATTACAAACATACTCATTGTATTAAACCTGATGCAAAAGTATTCATACTCTGCATAACCCTTGCTTTCATCATTTCAATGTCCACTCAAGTCTTTTCAGATTTGAAATGTTAATCCAATTAAGGAGATCAGATTTATGTAAGAGTTGTCTTCCATTTAACTTCGAGTTGCCTAATGGACCTAGATTTGAGACCAAGAAGCCTACTTCATCTTCTCAGGGGAGCTGTGGTAACATATATAGCCATGAGATATGGCTTATTATGTGTCAGAGACCTGAAACCAAATGGAAGACCCACAAGCCACATGCCTACGGTGTGTTTCTATCAGGTCAACAGCTGCACGTGCTACTCCAAGGCCATGCTCTTTACATGCGTTGGCTCAGCCACCCACGTTCCCCTTAGTTCAAGCTGTACTTTTACCTATCACCTCACCTTTTATCTGCTTTATTTCAACAGATTTTGACAACCCTATATGAGTTCTTTCACCCCCTGAAAATGTATTCAACAAAACTATTTACGGCCTGCTTTAATTCTGCATTCCTGTCATAGTTGTCTCTACCTGTCATTCGGAAAACACGTGACTGTCATTTCATTCATGCTCAAGTGCTTCTTTCATGGTTGCCTGGCTCAGCAGCTGTACCTCTAAGTGATGATAAGCCATTTAAAACAAAGATTGTTATATTTTCTGCCCAACATTCCTGAGGAACAGAGAGGGGACAGATAGGATTTAACTCCTATTGAAAACAATACTGAGACGCAAGAAGAAACAACTTACCTGGCGTTAGCATTAGATTCAGAAGAATCTCTCTCAGATATCCTCACATTTTATGCTCAATGCCTCACAATGAGATCGTTTGACTCTTTCAAAGGAAGATGAGTGAGTGTTTGTGTATGGATATTAAAAAACTTAAATAACGGTGTGAATTGATTGCACAATACCCAATGCTATAAATGATAGAGAAGCTCTGGAGGATTTCTGGAAACTTACTGGGCAAGTCACTCAAAGTAGAAAGAAGGTGCTTCACTTGAAGTTTGGATCAGAATTAACTACTTCTCATGCCTGTAAACTCTGGATATAGACAAGCCTGCCATTTGGAGAATAAAACAAATGGCCAACTTTCAATCCATTTTCCATCTTTTAAATTCTTCAGGAAAAATACTCAACATTATTCCACTCTATCCCATCAGTAGAATGGGAGTAGAAGGACATTTATATTTATAAGATGAGTTCATGCTTAGTGTATCTCCAAGTACAATGCAAAGTAATAAAGTAAGTAGAAATTGTACTTAATTTATACACAAGTAATCTTGTTTCTGCTAGAAAGAGCAATGAGTAAGAACATTTTCTTCCCTAAAGGAGCTTGCATTTTATAGAGCTCTTCTTATTGGTTTTTAATCTGTTAAATTTATACCAGTATAAGAAGTTGGCACTCTTAATACTTAGAAACTTTTTGTTTATTCACAGAGCTTTATGTGGACCTGGCAGCCTTTTTCAATTTACATGACACCTTGAGTAAATGCAACATTTATTATGTACCCAATAAAGTCATTTGTCTTTCTCTCTCTATATATATACATATTTCTCTACATTTATATGTGTAGGACATATCTTTAATATTTGTTTCAGTAGAATGAAGCAATTATTGTTGCAGGACTTATTTAGCTCAGTATTGTCTAAGAATGGCAATACTGGATAAATTTTCAAGATGCCAATGTGTGCATCTTGAGAGTTTCATGAATAAAGTCAGGGCATTTGAGTCATGGAAGGCTGTTCATAAATTGGCAAGGTTTTATTATCATTAAGAAAGCAAAATAGCTTTTGAGATGTTCTATGAGGAGTCTGAGGCCCAGAAAGAGATGAATAAATACACCTAAGGACCCAGCCCGGCTCCTTAAGCAGTAGACTGAAACTGGCCACCTGGGTTCTGATGTCTGCCCTCCTTCCAAAGATGTTGTTACTCATCATTGCTCTTTAACCAATCTGACTCACCTGTGTACCCAAATACAATCTTGTCTTCAAGAGGCATATTTTATAGTATGAAAGTCTCCTGATCAATTGTCTGCAAATGGAGGCAGAGCCGGGAAAAGAATCTGGGATAAAGCAAGATAGTGAAGCTTGGAAATCCTTCGATGACGAGTAATTAAACAGTTTCTCTCGGCATATTTGCAGAATCATTCACATGATATTTCATGGCTAAACGGATTAGCTGCAGACACAAAGCATCGGCAGAGGGACTGCCTATCAGCGATGACTCAGAAAAATAATCTATTCCAATCACTTTTTCATTTTTACCGACCATAGTTTATTGAATCATCTTTAGTGATTATTGGTACAGATGTAATTCCTTTCGATTCTTTATCTTTCATAGGACTTCCTGTTTTCAGAACACTTACAGGATTTTCCTAGTGTGGGCATGCCAGAAAAGATTCTGAGTTTAATTCCTTATAGAGGCTTTAAGCTACAGTTGGCTTCAGTAGCTTGTTCTGGATGGCAAAGCTCCAACTTAAGAAACAACCTTGAGTGAACAAGAATTGAAAAACTTTTAAATGAACACGTCTGGCCAAGGGAATTTCACTGGTACTGTCAGAAAGAGTTAGCCCCCCTCCAGCCTGAGACCAGGGGAGCTCTTTTCATTTATTGTCTATCATCTAGCCACTGCCATTTTCATTTGGCTTTAAGCGAGTGGGTGTGAATTAGCAATAGATCCTCCACCTGTCTGATAACTTTGAAGTGTCAAATTTCATTTTTTTTCACTTGGTCAGGTGTTAGAGACCAGTTCAACTGTGTTACACATTTGGCACTGTTGTCATTTACTTTCTCGTGTTCTTTTGTAATATTACTGAGAAGAGAGCAACGCATATAAATGACTTTATATGCACAGTAAATTTTGATGGCGCTTTGTTCTTGGGGCTCATCTCTGGATAGCGATTTGTAATTGTTAATAGGGAGTTGAAGACTACAGTGCTAGGCTTTATTAATACATGACAGAGACATAATTTTTTCTTAACTGATAGATACCATTTGACCAGTGGGTCAGAGAATGGCAATTACTGTGGAATTACAGGTTACAACAATGATAGAAAATCATTAACAATGACATTTTGGTTTAAAACTGTGTACTTTCTGAAATGTTTCCCTCAATTGACTAATTTACCTCAGGCAGAAATAAAGAAAGAGACCAGCTCAGTTTAATAGCTTTTAAATTTTCCTATCTGTGTCTGAGGCTGAGACTATTTTCTTTGAGCACGTTGGGAAATTGTTCCCAGACCTCTAAGGGTAAGGTTGAGTGAGTGTAATTCCCAGAAAATTAAGCAAGGTTTTGTGTCCTGATTTATTCTTTTTAATGTCCTCATCTAATATCTTTGAAGGCAGCTGGTCATGCACAGAGCAAAATATGTGATAGAATTTTTTTTTTTTTTTTGCTTTCAACTGATTGAGGCAGACCCCACTAGCCAGACCATAAGATGGTTATCTTAAATGGAATTTTAAGAGCAGAGAAGAATCACTCGAGAGACATCATCTGGGACCCTAAAAATGTTATTAAAAGGAAAAGTCAGTATGATTTCAGCTCCAAGTAACAGAATACCCTGCTTTTTTTTTTTTTTTTAAGATTTTATTTATTTGACAGAGAGAGAGAGATAGCACAAGCAGGGGGAGCAGCAGCAGAGGGAAAGGGAGAAGCAGTCTCTCTGCTGAGCAAGAAGCCCGATGCAGGACTCAATCCCAGAACCCTGGGATCATGACCTGAGCTGAAGGCAGACCCTTAACCGACTCAGCCACCCAGGCACCCTCACCATGCTTTTAAATGTAACAGTTCAACACAACTTCTGGAGATCGTTCATCTCCAGGGCTGGGTTATACAGAGTATCAACAACCTGTCTTCCCATTCTGATGTCATCAGGTTAAATCATTTTACAGGCAGTATGTTTGCATGGCAACATTCTGAGCCAAAACATGAACATGTTTTCTCAAGTTTCATTGACAACAGAAAAGTTTCCTATAAGCCCCTCAGCAGATTTATGCTCACATCTTAGTGGTCATAATTGGCTCACACAGAAACCAATCCCTGCAAGGGCAAAGGTCCACCATGGTTGGCTTCAATAATCACAATTCACAATCTGAGACCCTCCTCCCCAGATAGATGAGGCCATAAGAATAGGATGGATAACTGAACAAAAGCAAGGATCTATTAGGAAGGAAGAAGAAAGGAAGAAGAGGAAGGAAAATTGATGTGTACATGACCAATCCTGTCTGGTATACAAACACACCTACAGAGTTAAAAGAAAATGTCAGTTATTGAGAAGGATCAACACATTTATGGTTTCTATTCATTCTTAAGTCTTTAAACAATGCTTCAAATTTTCAAAATGCTGTGTCACATGTATTATCAAATTTAATTATGTAATTGACCTTTATTTCATAAACCAGAACCTTAAGTACGTAAAAATCTGTTTTATAACTGAAACGAATTTCTACCCCAACTCTCCATTTTAACTGAGGTAGAAAAGCTAATTGTAGTATATGCATGTCAGACTCAATTAACTTACAGTTTTATTAGTCAATGTAGAATTTGCCTCTTCTCCCTCCCCCAGTTTAATGGGGGCAGAGACNAAATGCTTCAAATTTTCAAAATGCTGTGTCACATGTATTATCAAATTTAATTATGTAATTGACCTTTATTTCATAAACCAGAACCTTAAGTACGTAAAAATCTGTTTTATAACTGAAACGAATTTCTACCCCAACTCTCCATTTTAACTGAGGTAGAAAAGCTAATTGTAGTATATGCATGTCAGACTCAATTAACTTACAGTTTTATTAGTCAATGTAGAATTTGCCTCTTCTCCCTCCCCCAGTTTAATGGGGGCAGAGACCGGAAGGTTATGTACCAGCAAAGTAAGTGGGAGGAGTAGGGAGCAGGATTTGCTTATCTGTCATTATGTGTCCATACCAAACAGTATCCACTGACATGTCTGTCACCAGTTCTGGGTTGTTCTTAGCCTTTGATGTTGGCAAATGCGGAAACATTTGTTTATTCATGCCATTATCTACCATTGAACTCCCTCTTCCCAACTATGAGATGTTTCCAGGTCCAGTGAATGTATCAGCTACATCCACTCTTCCAAAGGGCACTTGACATCATCCTCCTATCTCTCATGCCCTTCTGGTGAAACTTGGCCGTGTTGTCTCAGGTCTCCTGCCTAAACAAATGCACAATGTCCCCTCTGCCCAACTCCTAGCTTTTTAAGGTGAAGCAAGGAAATCTTGGCTGCCAACCTTCCACATCTTCAGAAGAAAGTGGGGTACACAAATCTATTGTCTAATGCCCAAACTTGTCTTGAGTTTCTAATACCCCTCCTCACCACTGGTTTGCCTCGTGGGAACAGGACGCTCTGATTTTTGAGAAACCCGCATAGCTAGTGCTATGGCTTAAACACCATGCTCAACACATTTATGGATCTGAATTTTGATGATCAAAACACAGGCTTTTTAGACCCATAAACCTCTTTTCTCAAACTCTTTTCTCTTTGTGGGTTGGAAAAGCCTAATTTGAAAGTCAACAGCTTAGGGAAATTAGTACGGAAACGCTAGCTGTACTTGACTGTGAAGAAGCCTGGGATGTCAGGAAACACTGAAGGAGGAACCAAAGGCATAGAGAGTGAATTATCATCCTGCTACAATAAGGAAACGGCCTCAAATAATCAGTAGCTAATTAAGGAAAGAGCCTCGGGATGGAATGCAATTATTTCCCTTTCAAGTCCTTTGTTCTTGTCATTCTGACATCATACCATTAACTATTTAGAATATTTTCAAAACCCAAGAAGCGTTAATAATATTTGCATCTTGTTCCTGGCCTCAAAGTGGCCAGTTGAGAATTGTGTTTCAGCCAGTCACTCCAGTGGGCAAAGCCCATCAGCCACTCTGACCATCCTCAACTTCCTGGGCCAAATACATAAGGCTGCCTTGCTTGGCTACTTAGACCCCAAACATTTCCCACTCCGTGGTTCATTCCCTTAGGACTGTGTGTGTCTCCTCAACAACAGTTTAATCTGAGGGATTAATCTCTGTGAATCTGTTGCCTATTCCACGTAAATTCTGCATATTTTACCTAGGCACCTTGGAAACAAGAGTTTAATTCAGTGAACGACATGATTGATTCTGCTAGTTAGAATTTCATGAACCAGCTAGACCAGAAGAGGGGAGAAAGGTAATTTGAAGGATTATAAAATCATTTGTTTGTCAAATGAACCCTGGAGGATGATGAAGGGATACTCAAATTCCCTGAAATCTGTCCCAGTGGATCATCACCTCCTGGCTGGAAACAGTCCACTTCATACTTGGAAAAAGAAGAGACCCAGAACTTTCCCCTCCAAATAGGGTGCACAGTTCAGTCTTAAATTCCAAAAGAACATCTACACAATCTATTAGTATTTACAGCTTAGACATTTGGCAAGGAATTTTGACTATGCCCAGCTGAGAAGCAATAAAACTCCCTTGTGTGACAAATTGCTTTGGTATTGAGGGTCACTGCCTGAGTATGAGCAAAGTCAGTCAAGGAGAAAACTAGCCAGTTCAGAGTGTAGTCCTAATGGTTACGCTTTAGTGGAAAGTTAACTCATTACTTAAAAATTAAGCTACCATTTCTAATCTGTCTTAGTATTAACTAAGATTAAAGGTAGACACTCGGAGTTGTAATCCGTTGATATTATTAATCTCTTCATTTAGTATATTCTTAACAGCAAGGGCACTAAAAATCTTGTCCACCAAATAAATAAAAAGTCAGATATTTATTTTTTAAAAATTATTTCAAGATATACTTATTGAAAACTTAGGCACAGTAGCAGGTGGATACAAAAATGTATGGCATTCTTTTACCTCTAGGTGCTTCTCATATAAGGGAGAACATAGGTAATCAAATAGATGAAAATTTTAGGGTAAGTATCCACCAATGGGTAAACGTGTGGAATCTTATGTGATTTGGGAAAAAAAGAAATGCTCCTTTTGTCTAGGGTGATAAGTAAGGATTTCATTGAACAGAGACACTTGAAGGATGGTAGGATTTTGAAAGAAAAATTGAAGAAGAGAGCGTGGTCCCTGAACTTATAACTTATGAGACCCAGGAACTACTATTTCAAAAACCATCTGTGGTTTCCTCTAACACCTCTGAGTTTTTTCAGATTCTATGCATTGGATGACTAAGCCAATATGGCCCAATTATCTCCTAGGAAGCTCAAAGGTAAATTTCAAAGGCAGATAAAGATTTTATATTCTACCTAAAAAGACCTCAAGAATGGAAGAAGCCATTCCAATCTGTACCATCATTTACCAATTCTAGGATATAAACAACACATGGAAGTTCATAAGCTGCCTCTCACTGCCAGGCTGACCTAACTTGAATATAGAGCCCAAGTCATGAGTAATTGTGGGAGCCACAAAAGACAGCCCAAATGATCCTGCTAAGGCAGGGGTGCTTAAACATATGTCTGGCACAGCACATGGTACCTGAAAGGGGGCCCCAAAATATGAATTAAAGAAGAAAACAGAAATTGAATCAGTCTTTAATGCAATTACTCTTCATATCCTCTTCAGCTAAATCTCAATTACTAGACTGGTAGGGTGAGCCAAAATTTATATTAAACAAGTAAGTACTTGGGGGTGAGATGAGAGTGGAGGATAGAAGATCGTGCATAGGATCAGAAAATGGTCCTTAGGAATGATGTTAATGCATTCAAGTCATTCTATGTCTCTGTTCAGGCCTTTCAGTTTGAGTGATGCATCTGTAAAAGTTACATGCTTTCTGTCCACCCTGCAGGCTTAATGAATCATCACAAAATCGTCTAATTGGACTCTATTCTGATTTTCTCTCTAAATATCAGAGAACACAACTCTCTCAATGATACAGCATTGGCCTGTTTTATCATATGCCAAAATAATTATTCAAATTAGTTATTACTTTACTCACTGCTCATTTCTGGGGTGTCATTAGGAATAATAAATATCATTTTACCTAACCAGTCTTCAATTAGGCCCAAGTCAATTCCTATTTATACTACCCCAAAATTTATCTAGGAGATTCACCAAAAGCCATTTTCTGTCTTTCCTCTTTACACAAACATAAAAAAGTCACAGACTACATTATGCTGTCTTGCAGATGAAACCCTCAGATATTTGTACTTCTTTTATGGAGGTAAGCAAGGCAGGTGTTAATCACACCATCTCTATTTTATAGATAAGAACAGGGAAGAACATAACCCACCCGATGCCATACAGATGGGATGTGCCTGTCCCTATTTTATTCTGTTAAACTGAGCTGTCTCCGACTTCAAGGAGGCCTCAGATTCTGAAATTACTATTCACCCTGTGCTCCAGCCATCCACCCACTGCTCAGCATCACACTTGTTCTAATTCCAGGCTGGGCAAGAATAAAATGTAGAATGCTTTCATTGAAAGACCGTACTAATTTTCTCAAATCGTTTTCCAGGATAACATTTACTTCTTCTGGCAGCTTCCACCGTGTCATTTAGGCCATTTAACTGGTGTGTCTTTATCTTCGGTCGCAAATGGGATTCCTGAGCCCATTTAGGGAAAAAAAAATGGCGTGGTCAAATTTCCTCACTGCAAATCCATAATTTAACCCAAAAATTTAATTTCCTTCTCATGATCCATTGCCCTTGAGGTGAGACTCTTTTGCAAAGGGAGGCCAGTATCTATTTCTGCACACTCTGCTTTATATCAGATCTTTATTGCCCTTCTGATAGACAAAGTATGGGCAGCAAGTCAGTGTGTCCCAAGGTAGAGTTTTCAGGTCAATAAAACAACTGCTTAAATCTTCAGATGTGAATATCAGAAAGTGAGTTTCATCTAATTTCATAAACTTAAAATATATTTTATCCACTGGACTTAGGCTTATTAATAGAGGAAAAAAAATCAACACACTCAAAGAATGTAATAAAGACCAATTTTGGCAAATCTGAGTAAATAAATCATCATCAGTAATTGGTTTTCTGGAATAAAATTTGATTTATTATAAAAAAAATCTATCTACATTCCACAGAAGGCTTAGAACTTTGTTCTGTATGCAATATAGAAAAAAGCATCATGAATACAAAGGTGTTCTTTCTCAATATAGTTATAAAAATAGACATTATAAAGCATTATAAAATAAACATAAAAATAAATTTAGTTATACCAGTGAGAGCAATCTCAAAACAGGAATATATATATATGTGTGTGTATATATATGTGTGTGTGTATATATATATATGTGTGTGTGTGTGTGTATATATATATATATATACACACACACACACACACATAATATTCAATGGATTTGAAAATCAGACCCACTCTGGTTTCCAGGATCTGTGCTGGCTGTTAGAGGTGTCCACTCCCCATCCAGATCTGTCCACTACCCCTTTCCAGGGTCCTTGAAAACTATTCTCTAGAAAATGCTCCAGATGGGCTTCCTTACCCACTGGCTTCAAATTTGGCCAAGGTGAGGCACCAGTAGGAGATTGCAGCTTGGGAAGAGAAAAAAATCAGAATATTTATTCCCTGAGCTAGCTCCCTCCCTAATGGACCAAGATTAGTGATAGCTCTGTTCCACTACCAAAGGCCATATGTCATATTGAGTAGTCTTCTCATAAGGATGTCTCCTCTTCTTGCCCTTTTAGGTCCTAATGGTGGTAACAGCTCCCTGTGTTTTGTTTATTAACTCTAGGGTGTATCACCAACCCCAGCTGATAATCTTTACATCTCCCTTTACCTTTGTTAATTATGGGTTAATCAGGCTCTACTCATTTACCCACTTGAACGTCCCATCTGTTTCCTGTCTGACCCTGAGGGACCAGCACCTATTCTCTTCATAATTGGGGTGCCATCATTCCTACCAACATGCTCTGCTCTATCTCACTCCCAGGACCAAGCGTAACCTACAACAATGAACACTAAGCCATCCTAATGCCTTCACCTCCTCAGCCACTCCATCACATCTCCCTTGTAGGTTGTTGGGGCCCTGAAACACGTTGATGGATTTGCCTATCATGTTCATATGATAGGACTTCCAAGGTAAGGGCCATGCTGTTACATCCTCGACAGAAGGAACTGGACTTCTGCCTTGAACCTCAGCCCAAGCCCCTATTCTGTTCCCCACTTCTAGTAAGTCAATCCCTCCTCGATCCCTGCATTGAGTCTCTCACTTCATAACCTCTCAAGTCCTTCAGACACTCTCAGACTAGACCAGGTCTGCCTCATTCTTGCCATCATGTCTGTCCTTTCTAGCCCCCTCTCCCTCTAATGGGATCTGGTGGTTGAAGTCCCAGATCTGCTCATGAGTTTTTCCACCCTGTTAATGGCCATGCTCCATTTTCCTCTGGGGAAACCCCTTTCTTTATTTCCATACCTACCTCTAGAAAACTCCCCAATGCTAAGTCTTTGCCCAAGATTACCACCTCTGGCTGTTGGCAACTCTCTCTGGACACCATGCTCTGCTAGCCTGGTTTCAGCCCCAGAAATTCATCCAGTGCCTCCAGTGCCCACCTTAATGTAGCCGCCCATTCCAACTGAGCTTACCCTCCTACTGTCTCACCAGTTATATTTCTTCAAGGCATTTTCCTTGACCGTTTCATTAGTGGAATGAAATTTAGACTCGGCCTCTCCTCTCAGTGGGGCATGCTTGAGGAACAATAAAAAGCTCCAGTCCACTAACCCATAGGTTTTCTCCACCCCCCCACCCCTCCCCTGCAGTGGAATGTGGAAGCTGATCTGTAAGAGTAGAGAAAATATTTTAGACACTTTGAAAGACAAGGTCCAGAATGAATTTCTTTTGAATAAAACGTTACATGTAGATTAGCACTTTTCCCTCTTCCACTGCCTCACTAAATCTTTCTTAAAATGTTCATTTCTCAATAGTTCACTGACAAAGTGCAGCTGTCTGTGGCATGCTTCATGCTGCCTGTATTGAGGTGGTGTGGAATGAAAGTGAATGCTTTCTGAGTCCCTGCTATATGGGCTACTGTTTTTTTTCCAAATCAAGGAAGGGAGGAAACACCTATTTATCCAACTTGTCTTTAGTTCTCTGTCTAATTCCATGGGGAAGATAATTACTAATTAAATTGCTTATTTCCAAAACTCTAACTTGTATAAAAAAATAAAGCAATCGACTGAAAAGTAAAAGCACTGATAAATCAACTAGTTGTTTTGCCAGCTGCTTTTCTTTATTTGCTTAATGAAACAAATGTTTTCGGGTCAAGAAGACACTACCAAATTGTTCCATTTACCTTTGGTATGCCCAAGGGAGTAGAGGAACAACAGTTGCTGCAAAACCGCTGTGAAATCAGCAGCCCTCCTGGTTCTACTCTGTCCCTGGAAGTACTCTCATATATTACATGATTTTTTAGCAAGATTGCTAGTAGGAGATCTAAGTAGTGATCTAATTTGGAAAGAAAACATTTGGCATTTCAAGTTTTCATCCATTTTTTTGGAGCATATACAAGAGTTAAAGAAATGGGAAATCAGATTTTATCTAAAATTTGGAAAATATGGGACAGCACATCTTCTAAAACTGAACTTTTGATTCATTTCATGAGCATCAGAGATGCAGAAAAATAAAATATCTAGCTTTTAACTTCTCAATTGATATTAGCATAAAATTCAAAGCTCTCATTAGGGCCCTAGTGATCTTGCTCCTGGTTTCTCTCCCACCTCATCTCTGTCCATGATCCATTTTTATCTTAGGCCCTCAGCTACAATATAGCCCTTAATGTACCACAGACAGGTCAAGCACACTCCTGCCTCAGGGCCTTTGCACTTGTTCTTCCCTCTAGAGAGATATATTTGCAGATGACCATCTCCCTCACTTGAACTAGATCTTCCATCAAATGGTAACTCATTGAAACGACTTCTTCATTTTATCAGGACTTTCCCATCCAGAACTTTCTACCCCTTACCCTGCCTTGCCTTTATAACAGTGACCATTACCTGAGCCAGTATTAAGTAACTATTTATTTGTTTATTGCTTGTTTCTACACTAAAGGGCAAGAACTTTGTTTTTAAACAGGTGAATTTTATTATAAATGTAACATCTCTGCAAAAACTCAGTGGTATATTAATGTCTATTTTATTTTTTTTTTTAGATTTTATTTATTTATTTGACAGAGAGACACAGCCAGTGAGAGAAGGAACACAAGCAGGGGGAGTGGGAGAGGAAGAAGCAGGCTCCCAGCAGAGGAGCCCAATGTGGGGCTCCATCCCAGAAACCCGGGATCATGCCCTGAGCCAAAGGCAGACGCTTAACGACTGAGCCACCCGGGCACCCCTATTAATGTCTATTTTAAAGTCTTTCAGAGCTTTGGGTAGACAGCATCTTAAGAAATCAAGTACTTTTATTCCTAGCTCCAATAAAAAAAAAATTGCCTTACACATGTAGGTGCCTAATAAATATTTGTGAATTGAAAAAATGAGAGAATGGCTGACTAATCTCCATTTGTCAATAAATCTTGATTTTTTAAAAATCAATTTGTTTTCTAAGCCCTGCAAGGAAGATGTTATTCTCAAGAAGAGTTATATTTACCACTGCCACTTTGATCTCTTCAGAAAGTAAAAATGGCCTCTCTTTAGTTTTGAAAACAGAATAGAATTCCAATACACACTGGATGGCTGGTAAGTTTGTACATATTCTCAGGGGAGCCAGTTTACCAGACACTAAAGCTGAAATTTACATACTTGCAGGTCCAAAAAAGTAACAAGAAAATTCTTCTCCAGATACACCTTTTCTTCTGAATACCATAAAATGAATGAAAACCTGTCGATCCACATTTTTTAAACCTTATTCATAAATATGTTTTTTTTTAAAAAAGACTTTGCTGAGACATAATTCACACACCATAAAATTTACCCTTTTGATACGTAAAACTCAGTCATTTTTAGTATAAAGTTGTACAATGATGACAATAATCTAATCTTCAAACATTTTCCTCACCCTAAAAGGAAACCCTATACACTTTAGCAACCACTTCTCATTCCCCCCTGACAACCACTCATCTACTTTGTTTCTGTGGATATGCCCATTCTAGAAATTGTGTATAAATACCAATTTCTCTCACAAAGCACAAAGTTTTCAAGGTTCATCTATTTTTCATTGATAAATATTATTCTATTGTATGGATATACCACTACCCATTCATCTGTTGATGGACATTAGGGTTGCTTCCACCTTTTGGCTGTTATGAATAATGCTGCTATGAATACTGATGTATACATTTTTACCTGGACATATGTTTTCAATTCTCTTGGGTACATGCTGGAAGAGAATTTTAATCATATGGGTAACTATATCAAACATTTTAAGAAATTGCTGGACTATTTTCCATAGCAGCTGCACAATATTTCATTCCTACAGCAATATATGAGGGTTCCAATCTCTACACTTGTTTTTTTTTTTCTGTCTTTTGGATTCTAACCCTTCTCGTAGACATGAAGTAGCTGTGGTTTTGAGTTGCATTTTGTAATGATTAGTGATGTTGAACATCTTTTCATATACTTAGAGGTCATTTGTATATATTCTTTAGAGAATATATTCAATTTATTGAATTTGTTATTTATTCAAATCTTTTGCCCATTTTCCAATTGGGTTATTTGTCTTTTTATTGTTGATTTGAAAGTGTTCTTTATATATTCTGAATACAATTTCCTGATAAAATAGACGATTTGCAAATATTTTCATGCATTCTGTGGGTTGTCTTTTCATTCTTGGTGGTACCCTTTGAAGCACAAAAGTATGACATTTAAATGAAGTTTAATGTATCTGTTTTTAATTTTGTTACTTGTGCTTTTGAAGTCATATCTAATAAACCATTGCTAGTCCAAGTCCACAAAGATCTACTTCCATGTTATTTTTCTAAGAGTTGTATTGTTTTAGCATTTATATTTAAGTCACAGAGCCATTTTGAGATAATTTTTGTATATGATGTGAGATAGAGATCCAAATTCACTTTTTTTAATGTGTATATGCAGTTGTCACATATTTGTTGAAGAGACTATTCTTTTCCTATTGAATGGTCTTGGCCCCCCTGCTAGAAATCAATTGGCCATAGATGTACAGGCTTACTTCTGGACTCTCCGATCTATCCTATGATTTGAATGTCTATCCTTATGCCAGGACCACAGTGTTTTGATTACTGTTACCTTGTAGGAACAAACAGTGTCAATTATCTTGAGAGGCAAATATCTTGAGAGCTTTTGAGGGGACCCGACCAATCCTCACCTTTTCCAGAGGCTGCTAGGCTGCCAATTTTCATACCCACCATGCTTGTAAGGCCGTTGGCTTCAAGACCACTGCCGAGTTGGGAGAAGAAGATGGGGATAGGGCAAGTTAAGATACCACAGAATTTTGAATCTCAGGCTACCCCTAGAGATTAGGTAGCTAAACAGAGAAGTGAAGCTAATGCTTCCTCAAATTGTTGGGAGTCCTTGACCCTGGAGACTGGAGGAGAAGGAATGTGAGGGGAGGTGAAATTCTCTAATAGCAAATAAATAGACTGTTGTCCCCACAGCATTGAGAGAGAAGGGGGAACTGGAAAAGGCATGGAGCAGGGGGACTTCCTGCAGGGGTCCTCTTTAATAGTTGGTATTTGCCCAGAACTAGCTGCTTCTACCTAAGGGACATGGTTGAGTTGATATTGTCTATAAAACTCTCCCACTAGTCAGCCATCTGTTAAACCATTTCTTTTTATATTCAATTTTATCAACGTTATTTTCAGTCGTTCAGTTGCCCATGTAAATTGAGAAAAAAATATCTCTGAAAATGTGAACAACACCAAAGACTCTTCCTTAAACTACTTACAATTACAATTTGAGTGACGGATGGACAGACCAGAGAATGTTTCTCCAGCGTCAGAGTTGCATTTACTAAAGCAGTTGGCAAATGGATTATAATCATTTTCATTCTTTATTACACACCTCATAGAGACTCCTGCTATTGTGGGTGGTCCTTGTTGACTTTAACCTTGTGCAATTAATTTTCAGATGAGCTAAAGCTAACTCATATGTGACACAATATGTGCCTTTATTCATAAGAAGTACTGATTAATGAGATCAATTGATGTTTGAATTTGGTTTCTGTTTCCAAGATTGGATCAGCAAGAGATAACCAAAGACTTCTTAATGTCCAATATTTAATTTTATAGTACCCTGGAAATGACTATATTTTGAGGCTCTCGGTAAACATATCAATCGTAACTGTAAAACAGAATAATGTTAATTATGTTAAAGTCAATGTGGAAGTCCAGGAAGAAGGGAGGTATATTTATATTTTGGGAGTTGTTTGGATTAATCTAGACACAATGGCTAAAACATTTGTGATTGAAAAATCCTTTGAGATCAAATTACTTTGGAAGATTCGTCCTCTAAAGATACTCTACCGAAGATTGAAGTTCCTGCCAAAACTCATTTACCCTGAAGTAAATCTGTGGAAGACATTTCACAGGAACTAGGAATACAAAAGTATTCTTTGCATCGGGAAATAGAAATTTTTTTTCAAAGGGATAGATTTTGAACATTCTTTAAGACAATGTCTTTGGGGAAGGGGAATACAAATTTTTATACAAAGACAAGTTATGCTGCCAAAGTGTGGAAAGAAGCCTCTCGTTTATAGAAACTTGACAGTCCCAGAGGGTTCCTCGGAAGAGAAGAAGGGCTACCTACAAAATGGTAACTAAATGCAGAACATGAAGGTAACAGATCTTTGTAGAGAGACCCAAGGGTGGACCTGCATACCTGGAGGGGGAATAGGGGACAATTAACAAGCCAAGATGTGTAAAGGAGCTGTGTTAGTCAGGGTTCTCCAGAGAAACAGAACCAAGTGGAGGGGGGAGTTTTATTATGAGGAGTTGGTTCATGTGATTATGGAGGCTGAGAAGTCCCACAATCTGCCATCAGCAAGCTGGAGACCACCAGTGGTGTAGTTCCAGTCAGAGTGCAAAGGCCTAAGAACCAGAAGAACTGATGTCGTAAGTTCCAGTCTGACGGCAGGGGAATCAATGTCCCAGCTTATAGTCAGGCCAAGTGAGAGAGAATTCTCCCTCAGCAGGATTAAATAGGACTGCTGTAAAGGGTTCTTGACACATTCTAAAGCTACTCCTACCATGTGTAATCACCTCATGTGTGAGTTAGTCGAGTCTCTAGCAAAGGGTTTATCGAAATTCAAAGAACAAAGACACAGATAGTTTAAATCATTTTATTGATAGCCTCTATTTTCTTCATGGTAATAAAAAAGTCTCCTAATAGGAAATCCATACAGCTTACCTGTGGAGATCAACAAGGGATTGATGGCCTATTAAAGGAAGTTTAGGAATTCTAAGGAGCCTTATTTTCTGCAATTGCATTTACTTGGAAAGAGTAGAAGGAACTGGCTGAGGCCATTGAGGCTAAATGTAAATAACGGGTTATAGAAATAACTGTTGATTAAAATATTAGTCAATTGTAAAGCGGAAAGCAAACTTTATAAAATCATAGTTTGAATAGCCTACAGCATAAGCAATAATCAGTATGATAGCAATCATTTTTGCTGAAATTAAAGATATTATGTTCACACAAAAAGGATTCCTATCTTATTAATTAGGCTAATGTTTTCTTTGCAATTAAAAATTTTATAAATATATTTTTATTTGCTTTTGAGAATAGGTAATAAAATAGGTTAAAATAAAATAGGTTAAAAATTGGCTTAATAGCTTAAAAATTCCAAGTGTCCATGAAGATACAGGGTGATAAGCGAGTGTCCCTCTTCCCTCATCCTTCCCCCTCCAGTGAGGGCCTCAGTTATCAATACAGTGTCATTTTATGTATTTATAAATACCTCGGTAAAAAAGTGACAGAATCATGAATCTTATGTCAACTGTTGGAATCAAGGTAGCTTAGAGGAAGCAAGAAAGCAAGAGGTGATGACTTGAATTGGAATGCTTGAAATTGAGATTTGTTGTTATTACTTGATTAAACACCCACTATAAGACATGTACTATACTAAGCCCTTTATTTACATTATTTGTTTAATTCTCCTACCATTCCTAAAAATTATCCTTATTTTGGTGCCAAGAAAACAGAGCCTCAGAAAAGTTATATAAATTGCTCCTGTTCATGCAGCTAGATATATGTGAAAGAACAGCTTTAAGCAAAATTAGAATTATTCCAAATCACTTCATGGCTACAAAATATTCCTTTAAAAAATGACTTTCCACAAGCTAAGTATTTTTCAGACAGCAGTAATATGATAACTTTAAAACATATCTGCAAATTTAAGGATACTCCTTCTCCTTAAGGGATGGAGTGTCTGTCCCCTCCCCTTGAACCTGAATGGGCCATTGTGACTCTATAAATATAATTTGGGGGAAGTGACACTGCATTACTTTCTTTCTTTTTTTTTTTTTAAGATTTTATTTATTCATTTGCAAGAGAGAGCACGCATGGGGGGAGGGGGTGGTGCAGAGGGAGAGGGAGAAACAGACTCCCCACTGAGCAGGGAGCCAGACCAGGCCTGGGGTTCAATCCCAGGACCCTGGGATCATGACCTGAGTCAAAGGCAGCACTTAACTATTTGAGCCACCCAAGCATCCCAACACTGCATGAGTTTCAAGCCTGGACTAGAAAGCCTGTAACTTCTGGCAATTTCTCTTAGAAGAGCCCCGGCTACCCCTGTCTTTCAGCCATGGTACCAGCCATGTGAGCAAGGAAGCTTTTAGTTTGACTACTGCCTCAACCACTGTCTAGCTACAACGGGGTGATAGACCTTGAGGATTAATAATCATTAATAATAATAATTAATATTAATTATAATAATTAATAATATTAATAATGATGATAATGATAACTCTTCTTGCTTAACCCACAGTTTGAGGGTGTTTGTTTTGCAACAGTGTGTAACTGGAACAGTGAACAACAATGGCAAGTTTAACACACAGAGATACAATGGCATCTTGAGCCAAAAGGCATTTCTCCACCTTACATTTTGTTTTATCCGCACACGTCCTTGCTGGAGACCCAATAACAATATTGAATATGATTTTTAACGCATCTGTTCAGATTTCTGTTATCTGGTACAGAAACCTTTCGCTCTCTAAATCTGTTCTACAGGTTGTGTTTGAAGTTAATCCCCTCAGCGATTATGGATTTCATTCTGTGGCTTCTCAGTTTGAATTGCTTGGCTGCTACGCTCTCCTGTGATTGTCGCCAGAGGCTGAGACTAGCATTGCCCAAGAAGATCACTGCAGCATCAGTAGCCATTTATTTCTTGTACAAGATCTTCAATTGGTGAAGGTCTGTGACTGCGCAGAATCGGGGGTACTGCTGTGGAAAACACAGTCTGTTTTCATATACCTAGCACTCTTTATATTTGCCTGTTCTATTTTTTTTTTTTAATCATTTGTGTAGCCCAGATCTAGGAAAAACAACATACCAGAATATTTTAAAGTTAGGCACTGAATTCCGACTCTCACCTCTTGGACTTCTTCACCCTAAGGCTGTGAGCCCCTTGCCTTTAAAAAACACGTCTTACTTTCTTTATATCCTCATATCTAATCACCTAAATTTTCATGGACTCCATACGTCACTATGGAAGGAATAGAATAGTTGGAAGCTGGATTTTGAATCATAGTAGGAGTTAAGTGTGCAGTGAAACAGACAAAGGGTGGATTGTACCATCTCTGTACTTGTCCCTTATAGTCCTGGGAAGCTTCCAGTTCTTCTGGTCTACAAAGTAGGCTCCAGTTGAGCACTGGATCCCCATGATGTCAACTGGTGTTGCACTGGTTGAAACCATTGCCCAAGAAACCAAAACCAGATTGAGTTTCTGGACTCACAAAAAAAGGTACTGGGTCTCCCAGGAGCCCAAGAATCGGAAAGTGATTTCAGGAAAGGTCTGGCACCAGACTCTGGGATCCTCCCTCTGTTCCTTGAACACATTCTTTCCCTCTGTCTGGGGGCCAGCTTTCTCCTTTCCTACACATGTCATAAAAAACTTGACAACCCCCAGCTCTGAAGTTTCTTTGATATCTTATTAGGAGTATCCTTTGAGGCTGTATGAGCCTGGTTCATTTCTGCAATGGCAGCTATGCCTGCATTTTTTGTCAACTGCCTCTTGACTACTGATGGGCATTGAAAGAACCTCAAAGCAGTGGAGCTGGGGGTGGGGGTTTGCACTTTGGGAAAGCTCATGCTTACATTATTCCTCTGTAGAAGCAGCACCTGGAGGTGGAGATAATAGGGAAAACTGAGAATCGAGAGTCTGGGAGAGCCCAGAGGCTGGCCTGTGTGTCTAGTTCCATCCTGTGGACAGAGAGGTCCTGAGAACAGAATGGTCATAGCTCATCTTTCCATAGTTGGCAAATGGCTGTCAAGAAGTTAGTTTTGACTGCTTTTCTCCCTAACTAGCTGATTGGTAAGGGATGCTGGAAGGGCATGAGTAACAGGATGGAAAAGCTGTTTGCAGTGTGGACTTTAAGCACATACTTCTGAACTTAAGCATTACCTCCTTGCCTGTCCTGTCAATTTCAACAAATTCCTTAGCTCCACTGTATAAACATGGCTGTTGGAAGCCCACTCTTGGTCTTAAGGGTGTGTTTGTGTGAAGTGGGTGGTGATATGGAGAGAAGTAGGCTCAACAGATAAGCCAAGAGGAATCAATTGCAGATGCTGTTAAAAATGCTTCTCTGATAAAAATAGACAAGGATTTCCTCTTTAAGCCATTTCTTTGCTACATCACCTTTCTGAGCTTTGAATAGAATAATGTTCAATGTGAAAGTAAGTGAATGGCCAAGAAGGGATGTTAATGTGCCGTGCTTCCCAAATTTATTTAATCCATAAACCTTTTATTTTAGGAGGAACTTACAGGTTCCACAAGATAACCATTTGGGAAGTATATTACATTCTTGTGCTTGCAATCTCCATGCAAGTTTTTACAGAGAATATTCAGTGAGTGTAATAACCTTAGAAGTGCTCTTCACAGTGGCGCTAGCCCAAACGTTTTGGTGGTAGGCTAATCTACAGTTGGCGCTACTCACACCCCCCACCCCTCCGTCAGCAGTGAAGCACCACTCCTAGAAGCTGGCAATCACTCAGAAGCCAGAAGACAGTTTCCTAATCAATGTGTCTCTCTAAAAACCATCTACTATCCAAGTCAAGACGTGGGGCAGATACTTATTAGACTCTGTTCTACTTAACACCCAATCTGCTAGCTAGAAACGTGTGAGTCCTCGGGTATCCTGGGCCTCCCGCAGACTCAGAAGGAGTCCACATTATGCGCTGAGCAAGGCTGAAGCCCTGGGCCCTGAGTGCTGCTTGGGCTGGAGCATACCACAGAAGGGAGAGCGAGGCTTTGTGCTTTACTGTCAGGCACTGGTGCAGTGGGACAGCTCTCCTACCATGCAGACTTCTTGATAGTCTGATGACGAGCAAATACTGCGTTCTGTGAAGTTGATTCACTGCTCAAATTCTAAGTACCTCCCACTCTCACAGGAATGATTCCATCCAGCCTCCTCATTATGAGCCTTATTTATATGTGTTCTGACAATATTGCTGATTCCATTTTTAATGAGCTTAAATAGATATCTCAAGATGAAGTATTTGCCTTAGCAATACATATGTCTATGAGCCTCCTACACACCTTATAATTCATGCAGTTTTCTGTGTGTGAGTATCTGAAATAAAGCATTCTGCCTGTTCTTTTCTTGAAATCTTCATTACCTCGAAATCTCTATGACNTTGCCTTAGCAATACATATGTCTATGAGCCTCCTACACACCTTATAATTCATGCAGTTTTCTGTGTGTGAGTCTGAAATAAAGCATTCTGCCTGTTCTTTTCTTGAAATCTTCATTACCTCGAAATCTCTATGATTTCTCCACTCGAAAAATACTCATCAAAATACTGATACATTCTACATAATATAATCTATTGGCCCATATGTTTGCTTGTTGAGATGTTTCTAGAGCAACTTCCTGTCTCCTTTGTCCCCCTCCAACTGGACCCATGTCAGTCTCCCTCCACACCAAGCCTCCTGCCCTGTGTGAGCCCATGCCACTCACCTCCATACTTCCTCCCCATTTGCCTGGAACCTCTTTCCTGACCCCTACCCTGAAATCAAAGTCGTTTTGATTATCTTACACCACTTGGAAAATAAGTGTGCATTACAGACACTGAGCCTGTCAAATCCCATCTTGTGGATCTGCGCCTGCTTTAAAAATGTCCCACAAGGGGATGGGGATGGCTTGGAGTTGGCAAAAGCTTTGTGATCATGAACCTGTCTTTAGGATGGATGGGTCTCACCTGGAGCTCACAGTTCCATCAGTGATATGATTATAGTGATGAAAATGCAGGCTTTAAGTGATAAAAGTTCATCTAAACTCTGCCCAAACTAACGTCACTGAATGACAGAATCTTCAGAAATTTAGAAATAAGCCTTATTTTTCACTAGTTTGGTTGTGCAGAATTCAAGCAAAGCTAAACAAAGCACCTCTCCGACTGAAATGGTAAAAGGGGCAGCTGGTTGACACGTTTGTGTGAATTAGTACAAATCAAAAAGCAACACAAATGCCTGCTATGTTAAAGGATCTAATCTATTACTTGAATAAAGTCGTCGCTGCTATTTTGGTTTTTTTAATTACTTGAGTAATTGACAGTGCACACTTGTCACCAAAAACCATAAGAGGTGCATTCCTCAAGCACAAAAGTTCTCTCCTAAGTGTGGTAATGGACCATATATTGTTGTAGGAACCAAAGATCCTACTTGGTGGTGGAGGCCGTCTTTGGAAGAACATTGGACACATCCTCCGACTCCTCAGTCTGATAAGAACCCAGGCCAGAGAGGGGACAGGGCCAAATCAATAAAGAGCACTACACGTTCAGTGAACAAAATTGTGTGTTCCATAGTCAGGAGTTTCCATTTCAGACAAACGGGAGGCTAAGATGAATTCAAACAAAAGTGAGATGGAAAGGGAAGTCAGTTGCTGGAGACGTGGGGAATAGACAGGGATTTATGAGAAGACAGAATGCATGAATAGATTGGTAGCTTCTGAAAATAATTGGAAGGCAGATTTCTCAGAGATAGTGGGTGAGATAATGTAAATCTGTAAGCAGGTAAATAGAAGTCCTTGACATGATACATTAGGCAAGAACACCCCCCATCCCGCCCCCACTGGCATGACTGGTGTGGCATCTCAGCAAGAGGCCTGTCTCTGGTGGCCCAGCTTCCGGTTCATTACACAGCTATTCTTTCCAGAACTCAATTGCTTCACACTGTCANCAGCAAGAGGCCTGTCTCTGGTGGCCCAGCTTCCGGTTCATTACACAGCTATTCTTTCCAGAACTCAATTGCTTCACACTGTTATGATGACTATTTGGACCATCCATAGTGGTGTTACTTTGATTAAAGATAGAAAATAATAATTCCTGCCTTCAGCTAATTATATTCCGNGCTCCTAGCAGAGGAGCCTGATGTGGGGCTCGATCCCATAACGCTGGGATCACGCCCTGAGCCGAAGGCAGAAGCCTAACCGCTGTGCCACCCAGGCGCCCCTGCTTCACACTGTTATGATGACTATTTGGACCATCCATAGTGGTGTTACTTTGATTAAAGATAGAAAAATAATAATTCCTGCCTTCAGCTAATTATATTCCATCTGGGATTGCCTCTGAAACACCTGTAAGGTTGGCTACCGAAATCTCATAATTTTACCCTGGAGAAGGCCGACTTCATTACGACTAATTCAAACTGGTAGGACTTCACACATTTGCAATTCTTATTCTACTAATCTTCACAGAAATTGGAAAGAAACTCAGCTGTGGCATCCAAGAGATGTGAATGCATGCAAATTCAGTAGTTGTTATGGATTAAAAAAAAAAAAAGTGGCGGAGCCTTGCCCACACAAGTAATGAGATGCATACTTAGGTCATAGAAGCCAGCAACGAGCAGGGAGTTATACAGAGGAAGCTGCATTGGACCCTTCTCTATGTCTAACATCAGAACTGAAATTGTAAAACCCGACAACTTTGAAGTCATCAGGGTGATAACTGAAAACTGAGTCTGAATCCTGAACGTATTATCTATGCATTCAGCCCACTAGTTCAAGCTTAAAACTCTTTAATTAGCAACAGCAACAAAAAAATAAATAAATAAAAGGAAGGAAAGGAAAGGAA
Organism: Ailuropoda melanoleuca; assembly: GCF_002007445.2. Lineage (NCBI taxonomy): Eukaryota > Metazoa > Chordata > Mammalia > Carnivora > Ursidae > Ailuropoda > Ailuropoda melanoleuca. The sequence continues at coordinate 32,322,211 of NC_048226.1, forward strand.
AAAAATCTCTTGTCTTCTAACAATTATCATCATTGGGGGAAAAAGGTGTTAGCATTTGAAATTGCCAAGTAAATTTAGGCACAAATGAAGAAAATGAGAATCATAGAAGGCAGTCAGTTGAAGGACTGTGACCCTCACTGAGGAGGAGTATGAAGATGATCAGCGAGGGCGGGAGGCTGAGCTGACAGCGATGGCAGTGGGAGCCAGGTCCCTTAAGCCCCTGTCCCGTGCTCCATCTACTATTATCTTCCTGACTTGCAAAGAGGAAGGTCTTCTTGTAAACACACCATCAGAAAGGGAGGAGTCACTTGAAGCTTACTTATGTTGTGTGCAGATGTTAACCCGTAAAAAAGAATGATTTCCTTTATGTCAAAGGGAAGGATACGCAAATTTTACCGCTAAGTAACTTGGTGATATACTTAGGATTTTGATCCCTAAGTTCCTAATGCCTTCCTCGCAGGGCTGCCGTGAAGACAGTATCAGCTAAACTTCACGAAGCATCCACCACAGTGCCTGGCTCATAGCCAGCCCTCTTTGCCTGTGTTTCTCCTCCAATTTAATTGGCTTAAGGGAAAAATATTTCTAATCGTCTATCATATTTTTAAAGATATAAAATATCCCAAATAATAGACTATTGATAAATATATAAACCCAGGCCTTAAACCATAAGGGTGGATTCCTTAAAAAATTGTTGAGATAAAAATATTAGATCATCTTGGAAAACAGCCTGAACTGTGCTATACTTCCTCCTTAATTAAGATATTGCCATTGTTGGATTTTTAGTTTGCTTTACTTCCAGGAATAAGACAGTTTGGCAAAAGCTTTGTTTTTATAATGTGAGAGATCCTGCCTGGCACACAGACACAGATTCTGAATTTTTTTTTTAAACCATTCCAGCAAACGTTTCATCTATCAAAGCAAACTTGAA
>NC_048226.1:32323899-32345726 GCF_002007445.2 Ailuropoda melanoleuca
AGGCAAGAACACCCCCCATCCCGCCCCCACTGGCATGACTGGTGTGGCATCTCAGCAAGAGGCCTGTCTCTGGTGGCCCAGCTTCCGGTTCATTACACAGCTATTCTTTCCAGAACTCAATTGCTTCACACTGTCATTTTTTTTTTTTAAAGATTTTATTTATTTATTCGATAGAGATAGCCAGCGAGAGAGGGAACACAAGCAGGGGGAATGGGAGAGGAAGAAGCAGGCTCCTAGCAGAGGAGCCTGATGTGGGGCTCGATCCCATAACGCTGGGATCACGCCCTGAGCCGAAGGCAGAAGCCTAACCGCTGTGCCACCCAGGCGCCCCTGCTTCACACTGTTATGATGACTATTTGGACCATCCATAGTGGTGTTACTTTGATTAAAGATAGAAAAATAATAATTCCTGCCTTCAGCTAATTATATTCCATCTGGGATTGCCTCTGAAACACCTGTAAGGTTGGCTACCGAAATCTCATAATTTTACCCTGGAGAAGGCCGACTTCATTACGACTAATTCAAACTGGTAGGACTTCACACATTTGCAATTCTTATTCTACTAATCTTCACAGAAATTGGAAAGAAACTCAGCTGTGGCATCCAAGAGATGTGAATGCATGCAAATTCAGTAGTTGTTATGGATTAAAAAAAAAAAAAGTGGCGGAGCCTTGCCCACACAAGTAATGAGATGCATACTTAGGTCATAGAAGCCAGCAACGAGCAGGGAGTTATACAGAGGAAGCTGCATTGGACCCTTCTCTATGTCTAACATCAGAACTGAAATTGTAAAACCCGACAACTTTGAAGTCATCAGGGTGATAACTGAAAACTGAGTCTGAATCCTGAACGTATTATCTATGCATTCAGCCCACTAGTTCAAGCTTAAAACTCTTTAATTAGCAACAGCAACAAAAAAATAAATAAATAAAAGGAAGGAAAGGAAAGGAAAAAAATCTCTTGTCTTCTAACAATTATCATCATTGGGGGAAAAAGGTGTTAGCATTTGAAATTGCCAAGTAAATTTAGGCACAAATGAAGAAAATGAGAATCATAGAAGGCAGTCAGTTGAAGGACTGTGACCCTCACTGAGGAGGAGTATGAAGATGATCAGCGAGGGCGGGAGGCTGAGCTGACAGCGATGGCAGTGGGAGCCAGGTCCCTTAAGCCCCTGTCCCGTGCTCCATCTACTATTATCTTCCTGACTTGCAAAGAGGAAGGTCTTCTTGTAAACACACCATCAGAAAGGGAGGAGTCACTTGAAGCTTACTTATGTTGTGTGCAGATGTTAACCCGTAAAAAAGAATGATTTCCTTTATGTCAAAGGGAAGGATACGCAAATTTTACCGCTAAGTAACTTGGTGATATACTTAGGATTTTGATCCCTAAGTTCCTAATGCCTTCCTCGCAGGGCTGCCGTGAAGACAGTATCAGCTAAACTTCACGAAGCATCCACCACAGTGCCTGGCTCATAGCCAGCCCTCTTTGCCTGTGTTTCTCCTCCAATTTAATTGGCTTAAGGGAAAAATATTTCTAATCGTCTATCATATTTTTAAAGATATAAAATATCCCAAATAATAGACTATTGATAAATATATAAACCCAGGCCTTAAACCATAAGGGTGGATTCCTTAAAAAATTGTTGAGATAAAAATATTAGATCATCTTGGAAAACAGCCTGAACTGTGCTATACTTCCTCCTTAATTAAGATATTGCCATTGTTGGATTTTTAGTTTGCTTTACTTCCAGGAATAAGACAGTTTGGCAAAAGCTTTGTTTTTATAATGTGAGAGATCCTGCCTGGCACACAGACACAGATTCTGAATTTTTTTTTTAAACCATTCCAGCAAACGTTTCATCTATCAAAGCAAACTTGAAANTAAAAAAAAAAAAAAGTGGCGGAGCCTTGCCCACACAAGTAATGAGATGCATACTTAGGTCATAGAAGCCAGCAACGAGCAGGGAGTTATACAGAGGAAGCTGCATTGGACCCTTCTCTATGTCTAACATCAGAACTGAAATTGTAAAACCCGACAACTTTGAAGTCATCAGGGTGATAACTGAAAACTGAGTCTGAATCCTGAACGTATTATCTATGCATTCAGCCCACTAGTTCAAGCTTAAAACTCTTTAATTAGCAACAGCAACAAAAAAATAAATAAATAAAAGGAAGGAAAGGAAAGGAAAAAAATCTCTTGTCTTCTAACAATTATCATCATTGGGGGAAAAAGGTGTTAGCATTTGAAATTGCCAAGTAAATTTAGGCACAAATGAAGAAAATGAGAATCATAGAAGGCAGTCAGTTGAAGGACTGTGACCCTCACTGAGGAGGAGTATGAAGATGATCAGCGAGGGCGGGAGGCTGAGCTGACAGCGATGGCAGTGGGAGCCAGGTCCCTTAAGCCCCTGTCCCGTGCTCCATCTACTATTATCTTCCTGACTTGCAAAGAGGAAGGTCTTCTTGTAAACACACCATCAGAAAGGGAGGAGTCACTTGAAGCTTACTTATGTTGTGTGCAGATGTTAACCCGTAAAAAAGAATGATTTCCTTTATGTCAAAGGGAAGGATACACAAATTTTACCGCTAAGTAACTTGGTGATATACTTAGGATTTTGATCCCTAAGTTCCTAATGCCTTCCTCGCAGGGCTGCCGTGAAGACAGTATCAGCTAAACTTCACGAAGCATCCACCACAGTGCCTGGCTCATAGCCAGCCCTCTTTGCCTGTGTTTCTCCTCCAATTTAATTGGCTTAAGGGAAAAATATTTCTAATCGTCTATCATATTTTTAAAGATATAAAATATCCCAAATAATAGACTATTGATAAATATATAAACCCAGGCCTTAAACCATAAGGGTGGATTCCTTAAAAAATTGTTGAGATAAAAATATTAGATCATCTTGGAAAACAGCCTGAACTGTGCTATACTTCCTCCTTAATTAAGATATTGCCATTGTTGGATTTTTAGTTTGCTTTACTTCCAGGAATAAGACAGTTTGGCAAAAGCTTTGTTTTTATAATGTGAGAGATCCTGCCTGGCACACAGACACAGACTCTGAATTTTTTTTTTAAACCATTCCAGCAAACGTTTCATCTATCAAAGCAAACTTGAATTTCTCCAGCCTATTATTATCTTAACTCTGGAACACATGAATTAACGGATTTGAGGATGCAAATTGGATTTCTCAGACCATGTTACATGTATCCAACTGTCATTTCTCCTGTTGACTTTATTAGTGGGAATGCCATTGGTACCAATGCTACTGTAGCTTTTAATATGCATTCTCGGAGAGGATCTGACACAGAACAATGCAAATGAACTTCACAAGTCTCCCAAAATACAGAGTCTATGACTATAGATTGTGCCTTGATATTTCTACTGTGTCAGAGTAGCTACTGAACAGTGCCAACACTTAATTTCGGGATAGATCTAAAGCAGTGCCTCTGTGTCAACTTGGAATAAACCCCAGAGACAAAAAGATGTGCATGAGGCCACAGGGCTTATAATGCCTATTGTCTTCACCCCAGCAATTCCTTAGTAGATTGTCCGGTCTTGCCTCAGGTTCTCTATGCACTATTAATGGGAAATAAAATCAGGGATTCAGAGCTGTCAGGAAGCTTGGTGGGTCCTAGAGATTCATTCTTCAGTGCACAGGAGGGAAAACTGAGGTTGAGTAAATGTTTTGGCTGAGGTCACACGGTGTTTTCAAGCCAGACTGAATTGGACTCTGGCATTCCCGCAGCTGCTGTGTGTACACGGATGAGTCACCCGCTTGTGAAGTTGAGTCTTCAGGTCTCCTGGGTGGGTTCTTCTTCCTTCAGGGGTCCTTTTCAGAGTGAAGGGATGAGTTCATTTAACACTCTGCACACTCTTCCTTGCTGATCTCCTCCACTCCCTAGCCTCACACATCTTCGCAATGAAAACATTCCCCCAACGACTCATTTCTAGACTGAACTTGACTAATCATCCTCTTTCGAGCTGAATATACCAATGAAGCCCTACACACTCCAGCTCCCACATGCTCCTCATTGTGTCCTTGACAACCCTTGCTCTGTTCCAGCCTCCACAATGCTGTGCCCTCATTCTGTTTTGACAGGCTTAGATCCGCTTCTCATTCACTGAAGTCTTACACAGACACCTGTCTCTGTTAGGTCTTACCTTTTCCAAAAAGTCTTCTCAGATGTCCCTGCTCCCACCTCCTCATCCCCAGACCTGAGTACTCTGCACTATGATTATAGCAGCTTCCTTCTGTGTCGAATCTGTGATGCAAGGCGCTTGAACGGAGGCATGTCACACGCCTGCACAAGCCTGGCAGTAGTTACAAACACAAGCAACTGGTTGACTGAAGTACTTCATATGGATTATATGGATTTATAGAGAGAATGATTTCTCTAAGTTGTATAAAAGTTCATATGGAAGAAAATGAGATTATTAACCCAAAATCTATTCATGCCTGAGATATTCCCTGAGAAATACTGTTTCTGACAATTGATTACTTACTGGAAAACAAACCAAAGATGTTTCATTGCTTATAGAATGCAATCTAACTTGACCACTGATATTGACCCAGTTCTCTTCTCTTTCTATTTAAATTGCTTTGAATTCACTGGCAATATGAACCTCTAGTAAATCGATCAATACAAAGTCTCTGTTTCTATTGATTTGTCAGAAAACCATTCTGGTATATTATCAGTCATTATAATTGAAATAACTTTGAAAGGACAATATTTCTTAATGTATTTTTAGGGTTAGTTGATACCATGATAAATACCTTAAGCCAGTTTGTGATCAAGTCAATCAAAATTACTTTCTTTAAGAAGAAATGTCAGAGACCAATACATCCAAGGTTAGCGTTTGACATTCAAAAAATCTTCTTACTTCAAAATATGTGATTAAATGTCCTAAGGAAGACCCTTGTAACTTCGAAAACTTGGTCGGTAACTATGAAGGGTCTGAAATTTTACCCTACTTTTGAGCTAACAGGTTAGCCTTCTGGTTTCATGGGTGCTGGCAGATGGCATGAGACCCATGCGTCAGAGACAAAACAGTTACTCACAGTGATAGTGTAGACCAAGTATTGGCATTTTCACCAATTCCCCTGCTATAAAAAGGTTTCATGTCTTCATCCTGCACATGCAGGGGGCTGCAAAATGGGGGAATCTTTTACAGTGGGCAATAAGCCTGTCTGTACTTTGCCCTGGAGGGCAGCAATATCTTTCTTATGGTGGGTACTAAAGAAACCTGCCCTTTCTTTAGGGAGACATACTCTCTATATGCTGAGGCTGTTCTCTGCACAGTTTAAAAGAGTCTGCAACAAATACAATCAGTATCTCTTCTTGCAAGACACAAAGAAACTCAAGAGACCCATGGAGAATGATCTCCCAACAGGTACATATGAAGATATTTAACATTTGAAAGTAACTTCCTTAATTAGAGTCCCTCACTTTGAGTTAACAGAGATGATCGTGTTGATGCAGGTAAGTACTCCAGGGAAGGGAAAAACTGTACCTTTGCTGAGAGAGTATTTTTTTTATAAAGACAGACTTACCGCTTTGATCCTTGAGCTGACACCCAATGTGGGCTGCTTCATGACGCATCTCTAAAGGAGACCACTCACAACCCTTAGTTCCAGAGCCAAAGAAACAAAATGAATTGGAATAAGACTTCTGCAGCTCAGAGTGCTGCTGCCCTGGGAGATGGGATTGTTGTGGAGCACTCAGGAATGGAAAATTTCGCCTCTCTCCTTCCCCACTGACAGGTCTCCATTTTGTACCTCCAGGCCCTGTCTTCTTTACAAAAACCCACACCCACATATACATGCTTCCATAAATTTACCTGCTCTGTATCATGCTCTCTACCTTCTGTGTGTGACATATCCAGACATAGCTAGTCAACAATATATCCAGCTCTCTTGTCAATAAATATTTGTCCACCCGCGGCCCTCTTTACCACTCTATGGCATTCTTTTAGAGAAATGCATTTAAACTGTAATCAGTCCCTTGTTGAAAGTTGAGCATGGTTCTACTCTTTCGTTATTATAAACAATGCTGCCATGAATATCCTTGAACACTGTTTTTCACATTTTTCTATAATTACCATAAAACTTAACACTGACATTTAAATTCAACTGTAAGCATAAGTTGTTTTTAGTAATACTTATATAAACACAAACAATTAGTCAAAACAATTGATTTTCAAGAAAGTTTATTATTTTCTGGTGACAAATGTGGAATGCTTTGTTTTGCTTCTCTAATGTTTGGGTTAACTTTATCCTGAGATGATTTCTTCTGAACAGAACATTTTTTTCCTTAAGAGGGAATATGGTAGGAAAATAAAATTGAGCTGAATTTGTCACTTCCCTCCTCTTGTCTGGAAATTTACAAGTCAGATAGTAAGTACATGAATCACTGTTTTTGCACTAGATTAAAAATAAACACAATGAATAATGGGTAAATGCAGATACATACATGATAACGCCTTTTCCTCTATACAAATCTTCAGCTTAGAATTTTCTTTACTCATACTTGGTAATACTTCTTATAGGTCTCAGATAGACTTTGGTTCAAAATGATGCTTCCTTAACCAAAAGAACTTTGAAGAAAAGGGACTATTGGCCAATATCTCTTGGTGCCAGTAGTTCGGGGAAGAGCAGAAGAATTAATTAACACCTATGTAGAAAGTTGGATCTTTTGCAGATACATTTAAACAACAGCAACAAAAAGGAAGCCTTGATGATTGGTTTACTGAGAAGTCAGGCACACAAATTACCTTTAATAGGCGCTAAGAAGATACAGAAGTTGATCCTTACCTGTTACTTTTCTGAGAAAGAGGATTGTATTACATTACTATTCATCAAGAAAAGTGTAAAGAGGAGGCACCTGGGTGGCTCAGTTGGTTAAGCGTCTGCCTTTGGCTCAGGTCATGACTTCAGGGTCGTGGGATCTCAGGGTCCTGGGTCAAGCCCCGCATAGCAGGCTCTCTGCTCAGCAGGGAGTCTGCTGCTCCTTCTTCCTCTGCTTCTCCCTCTGCTCCTACCTCCCCTCCCTCCTGCTTGTGTGTGTTTTCTCACTCTCAAATAAATAAAAAAAGTCTTTAAAAAAAAAAAGGAAGAAAAGTATAAATGGCTTTTCGGTTTCCAAACTAGAAGCTTGACTCAAATTAGAATTGTCCAGGGTAAATAGATTCTGGAAAGGTTGCCAGAAGTATATACACTTTAAACCAGAGGAAAAATTTAGGTTTAAAAATTTAGGGATATAGGCAGGTGGCAGTTACCTCTTGGAGCCAAGCTCCAGAAAGACTTCTCATCCTGGCTAATAAGACAAAGATGAAAATTGTAGGGCTGCTTTTCTTACTGTCCATGCGAGTTCTGGCCACTAAGTCAACTTCCTGATGTGCAGTGGGGTTAGAGGGTCAGGGGTAGAGGTGGCGGAGGCTGCCGCTGCCTGCTTGTTCTTCTGGAGAAGTACAGCATGTGAGACTCATTCCAGAGGAACGTTCTGAAGAGCCTTAACACAGCTGGNATATATACACTTTAAACCAGAGGAAAAATTTAGGTTTAAAAGCTCCAGAAAGACTTCTCATCCTGGCTACTAAGACAAAGATGAAAATTGTAGGGCTGCTTTTCTTACTGTCCATGCGAGTTCTGGCCACTAAGTCAACTTCCTGATGTGCAGTGGGGTTAGAGGGTCAGGGGTAGAGGTGGCGGAGGCTGCCGCTGCCTGCTTGTTCTTCTGGAGAAGTACAGCATGTGAGACTCATTCCAGAGGAACGTTCTGAAGAGCCTTAACACAGCTGGGTTTTGCACAATAAAACTTACTTCCATACATTGATTAAATCATTTGATGTGCTTTCAGTTTTTATTGTTGGTGTTAAATTCTATCTATCTGAACATGACTGGTTGTTAAACCCTGCGAGTACAGGAATTAAAGTGCCAATGAGCAGTTGGGGGTCCCTGACATAAAGGAAGATCGGAAATGTGCGGACAAAGAGGCAATACTTGGAAAAAATATTCCCAATCTCTTCACGATGCCAATTAGTCTGTCATTCCTGTTTTGTGTTAGCACCGTCACATACCGTGGACATGGCAGGGGGCAGCCAGCAGTGCCCACCAGCTTCCTCGTGCTCGGTTTCCTTCCTCTCTCATCTGAGGGGAGGCTCGTCTCTTTCAGCCAACACCATGCGTGTGAGCGCACTTCCATCATCACCAGCCTCCTCTGCGGGAGAAAATCTTTCTAAAATGAGGCATTTTAGATATTATTACTTAGCACCCATTTTAACAGAACTTTTGAGTAGATCGTGTGTATAAGTGAATGACTAAAAGACAAAGTTTTTAAAAACTAAGTTGAGCCTGGCATCTCTTTCCCACCTTCAAGAATTATCTCGGGCTCTCCGAAGACGTTAATGTGTTCTCGTACCTTCCGTATGCTTTCAGGCTCTCCCTTCTATTCCCTTTGCCCTGCTATGTTTAGTGAAGTTTATTTCAAAGGGATATTTAAACACTTTTATAATAGAATACATACCTGTGGTTTAAAACTCACACTACGGGGGCGCCTGGGTGGCACGGCGGTTAAGCGTCTGCCTTCGGCTCAGGGCGTGATCCCGGCGTTCTGGGATCGAGCCCCACATCAGGCTCCTCTGCTGGGAGCCTGCTTCTTCCTCTCCCACTCCCCCTGCTTGTGTTCCCTCTCTCGCTGGCTGTCTCTATCTCTGTCGAATAAATCAATAAAATCCTTAAAAAAAATAAAACTCACACTACGGAGTCAGCTTGTTTAACGCTATTGCTGCTCCTGCCAATATGTATTTTTGTTCACTGCTTTTGTAACTTGGAGATGACTTTTGTAGCTTCAAATAATAAACTTGTGCTTCTATCGATTGTCTCCACAATGATAATGACATCTTTAAACGTCACACCACATAAATGAGAATATGACCTTTGTTTATTTTTACCTCTTCTCTGCTTCTGCTACCTCTTTCACTAGTACTTTTGCTGTTTTATTAACTTTACTTGAGATATAGTCGACAAATGCATCCTAATATATTTGAAGTGTACCATGGGATGATTTGATATACACATGCAGTGTGAAGGGATTTCCACTACTGAGTTCCTTACCACTCCCATCACCTCACATATTTACTTTTTATTTTTCGATGAGAATATTTAAGTTCTACTCTCTAAGCAAGTTCTAATTATACATTATAGTGTTATTAACTGTAGTCACCATGTTAGACATTAGCTCCTCAGATCTTATTTATCTTATACTTGCAACAGCTAGTTTGTACACTTTTACCAGACTCTCTCCATTTTCCCCATCCAGCACAGAGAAACTAATATTCTACTCTCTGTTTCTATGAGTTCAACTTTTTTTTTAAGATCCCACGTATATAAGTGATATGATGCAGTATTTGGTTTTCTCTTTCTGGCTTATTTTACCTAGCCTAATGCCTTCTAGCTTCATCCATGTTGTCAGAAATGGCAGTATTAACTTCATTTATTTTCACTTCATTTCACTTCATTTCATGCTACTATTCTATTTTAATTCCAGTAGAGTTAACACACAGTGTTATGTTAGTGTCAGGTGTGCAATATTGTGATTCAGCACTTCCATACATCACCCAGGGCTCCTCACGACAAGTTCACTCCTTCATCCCCATCACTATTTCACTCATCCCCCCACCCACCTCCCCTCTGGTAACCATCAGTTTGTTCTCTACAGTTAAGAGTCTTTTCCTTGGTTTGTCTCTCTCTCTTTTTTCCTTTGCTCATTTGTTTTGTTACTTAAATTCCCTATATGAGTGAAATCATATGGTATTTGTCTTTCCTTGACTGACTTAGTTCCTAGCTCCGTTTTAGTTTCTAGCTCCATCCATGTCATTGAAAATGGCAAGATTTCATTCTTTCTTCTTTCTTTTTTAAGATTTTATTTATTTATTTTAGAGAGACTGTGTGTGTGAGCTAGGGAAGAAGCAGGGGGAGACGGAGAGGGACAAACAGACTCCCCGCTGACCATGGAGCCTGAGGCAGAGCTCAGTGTCTCAACACTGAGATCATGACCTGAGTCAAAATCAAGTCAGAAGCTGAACCTACTGAACCACCCAGGCACCCCTGGATTTCATTCTTTCTTATAACTGAATAATATTCCATCATATCCATCTCCAATCTGTCAATGGACACTTGGGCTGCTTCCACAGTTTGGCTACTATAAATAATGTGACTATATAGGGGTGCATGTAATTCTCTGAATTAGTGTTTTTGAATTTGGGTGGTAAATCTCTAGTAGTGCAATTACTGGATCTTAGGGTAGTTCTATTTTTAACTTTTTGAGGAACTTCCATATTGTTTTCCACAAGGGCTCCCCCAGTTTGCATTCCAACCAACAGTGTGTGAGTTCCTTTTTCTCCACATCCTCGCCAACACTTGTTGTTTCCTTTTTTTTCTTTTAATTTTAGCCATTCTGACAGGTGTGAGGTGATATCTCATTGGAGTTTTGATTTGCACTTCCCTGATGATGAGTGATGTTGAACATCTTTCATGTGTCTGTTAGCCATCTGGATGTCTTCTTTGGAGAAATATCTGATCATTTCTTCTGCCCATTTTTAAATTGGATTATTTGGTTTTTTGTGCATGTGTTGAGTTTTTTATATATTTTGCTTTTTATATGTTTTGGATACTAACCCTTTATTGGATATGTCGTTAGCAAATATCTTCTCCCATTCATTAGATTGCTGTTTAGTTTTGTTGATTGTTTCTTTTGTTGTGCAGAAGCTTTTTATTTTGATATAGTCCCAATAGTTTATTTTTGCTTTTATTTCCTTTGCCTCAGGAGACATATCTAATAAAATGTTGCCAATGTCAGAGACATTATCTGTGCTCTCTTCTAAGATTTTTATGGTTTCAGATCTCACATTTAGTATTTCTTTCATTTATAAGGCTAAATAATATCCCATTAGATAGGTAGGTAGATAGATGATGATAGATAGATAGATGATAGATAGATGATAGATAGATAGATAGATAGATAACCACAATTTTTGTCCATTCATCTGTTGATAGATACTTACGTATTTCCACATGATGGTTATTGTTAATAATTTTGCAATGAACACTGGAGTACAGATTTCTCTTTGAGCAATGATTTCATTTCCTTTGGATATATACCCAGAAATGAGATTGTGATATCATATCATAGCTCTATTTTTAATTTCTTGAAAAAACTCCATACTGTTTTCTGTAGTGGTTAATCAGTTTACATTCCTACCAACTGTGTAGAAAGATACTCCTTTCTCTTCATCCTTGCCAGCATTTTTTATCTCTTGTCTTTTAGATAATAGATATCCTGGCAGGTATGAGGTTATATCTCATTGAGGTTTTGATTTGCATTTCTCTGATGATTAGTGATACTAAGCTCCTTTCATATGCCTGTGAGTCATTTGTAGCCTTACTTTGGAAAAATGCCTATTCAGTTCTTTTGCCCATTTTTAAAATTGGGTTAATTGGTTTCTTTACTACTGAGCTATATGAGTTCCTAGTACATTTTGGATATTAACTCTCTGTTGGCTATGTGGTTTGCAAATATTTTCTCCTATCCTGTAGGTAGCCTTTTTATTTTTTGAAGGTTTTCTTTGCTGTGCAGAAGCTTTTTAGTTTGATGTAGTCCCACTGGTTTTCTTGTTTGTTCGTTTGTTTGTTGCCTTTGCTTTTGGAGTCAAATCTAAAAAAAACCATTGTCAAGACCAAAGTCAAGGAACTTCTTCCCTGTTTTCTTCTGGAGTTTCATGATATCAGGTCTTACCCTTAAGTCTTTAATTCAAGTTAATTTTTGTTAGTGCTGTAAGATAGGGGTTCAGTTTCATTCTTTTGCATATAAATACCCAGTTTTCCCAACAACATTTATTGAAGAGACTGTCCTTTCTTCACAGTGCATTCTTGACACTGGTGTTGAAAATTAATTGACCAGATACACATGGATTTATTTCTGGGCTCTCTATTCTGTTCCATTAATCTATGTGTCTCTTTTAATGCTAATACCATATTGTATTAATTACCATACTTTGTAATATAGTCTGAAATCAGGAAGTATGATGCCTCCAGCTTTGTTCTTCTTTCTCAAGATATTGCTTTAGCTATTTGGAATTTTCTGCGATTCCAAATAAATTTTAGGGTTTTTTCCTGTGAAAAATGCCATCGGAATTTCGATAAACTACCTTGACTATGTAGATCACTTTGGGTAGTATGAACATGTCAACAATAGTAATTCTTCTAATCCATGAGAACGGAATATCTTTCTATTTATTCTTATCTTCTTCAGTTTCTTTCATTGATATTCTATAGTTTTCAGAGTACAGATCTTTCACCACCTTGGTGAAATTTATTCTAAGTATTTTATTATTTTTGATGGTATTGAAAATGAGATTTTTTCTTAATATCTCTTTTGGACAGTTTATTGTTAGCATATAAAATGGAACTGTTTTTTGCATACTGATTTTGTGTCCCACAACTTTACTGAATTTTATTAGTTTTAACAGTTTTGGGGTAGAGTCTTTAAAGTTTTTTTTTCCATATAATATTATGTTATCTGCAACAGAGACAATTTTGCTTTCTCTTTTCTGATTTGGATGCTTTTTATTTCTCTTTTTTCCCCTAATTGCTCTGGTTAGAACTTCTAGTACTATGTTGAATAAAAGTGGTGAGAGTGGAAATCTTTGTCTTATTTCTGATCTTAGAGAAATGCTTTCAGTATTTTACCATGGAGTATGACGTTAGCAGTAGGTTTGTCATAAATGGCCTTTTTATGCTTCATTGACCCATTCGTTTTTGGGAGCATGTTGTTTAATTTCCACATATTTGTGATTTTTCCAGTTTCCTTCTTATAAGTGATTTCTAGCTTGATATCACTGTGGTCAGAAAGCATTTCTAACTTGCTCAGTTTTTTGAGAGTTTTTATCATAAAAGCACGTTGAATATTGTCAAATGTATCTTCTGAATCTATTGCAATAGTAATGTAATTTCTATCCCTCATTTTGTTAATGTGGTGTATCCTACTGTTTGATTTGCAGATGTTCAACCATCCTTGCATCCCTGGAATAAATCCCACTTGATCATGATATATGATTCTTTTTATGTGCTTTTGAATTTGGTTAGCCAATATTTATTGAAGGCTTTGGTATTTATGTTCATCAAGGATATTAGCCTGTAGTTTTCTCTTTTGTAGTGTCCTTATCTTCCTTTGATAGCAGGATAATGCTGGCATTGGGAGAGGAGCTTGGAAGTGTCTCTCTTCTTAAATTTTTTGGAAGACATTGAAAAGAATTGGTATTAGTTCTCCTTGAAATGTTTTGTAGAATCCACTAGCAAAGCCATCTGGTCCTGGACTTTGTATGTTAGGAGGTTTTGATTATTAGTTCAATCTCTTTGTAAGTAATCGACATACTCAGATTTTCTCTTTCTTCATGATTTAGTCTTGGCAGGTTGTATGGTTCCAGAAATTCACCCATTTCCTCTAGGTTATCTAATTAGTTGATATACAATTGTTCATAGTTTCTTATCATTCTTAGTATTTCTGTGGCATCAATTGTAATGTTTCTTCTTTCATTTTGATTTTATTTATTTGAGCCTCCTTTCTTTTTTTCTCAGTCTATCTAAAGGTTTGTCAATTTTGTTTATATTTTCAAAAAACCAGCTCTTAGTTTTATTTATCTTTTCTATTGTCTTTTTAATCTCTGTATTATTTATTTCCACTCTGATCTTTATTTCCTTCCTTCTACTAACTTCGGGCTTCATTTGCTCTGCTTTTTCTAGTTCCTTTAGGTATGAAGTTTGGTTGTTTGAGAGCTTTCATTTTTCTTAATGTAGACATTTATGTTTATGAAATTCCCTCTTAGAACTGCTTTTGTCACATCCCATAAGTTTGGGGTTGTTGTGTTTCTATTTTTATTTGTCTCATAGTCTTTCTTCTCCCTCCCCCCGCCCCCTTTGATTTCTCTTTGACCCATTCGTTGTTTGGGATCAAGTTGTTTAATCTCCACATATTTGTGATCTTTCCAGTTTTCTTCTTATAATTGTTTTCTAGTTTGATACCACTGTGGTCAGAAAGGATGCTTGATATAATTTCAGTCTTCTTAAATTTGATAAGATTTTTTTCTGGCCTAACATACAAAGTCTCCTGGAGAAAGTACCTTGTGTGCTAGAAAAAAGCATGTATTTTGTCACTGTTGGATGAAATGTTCTGTGTATCTCCCGGAGGTTTAGCTGGTTTAATGTGTAGCTTAAGTCCATTATTTTCTTTTGAATTTCTATCTGGATGATCTATTCATTATGGAAAGTGGGGTATTGAAGCCCCTACTATTATTACATTATTGTCTATTTCTCTCCTCAGCACTGTAATATTTGTGTTATATATTTAGTGCTCCAATTTTGGACACCTAAATATTTACAATAGTTATATTCTCCATGCATTGACCCCTTTATGATTACATATTGCCTTTCTTCGTCTCTGTTACAGTTTTTGGCTTCAATTCTATTTTCTCTGATATAAGTATAGCTACCCATACTTTCTGTTGGTTTCCATTTGCATGGGATACCTTTTTCTATCATTTCACTTTCTATGTGTGCCTTAAAGTTGAAATGAGGCTCCTATAGGTAACACGTAGTTGGGTCCTGTTTTGTTATTCATTCAGCCACTGTATATCTTTTGATTGAAGAATTTAGTCTATTTGCATTTCAAGTAATTATTGACAGGTATGGACTTACTATTGTCATTTTATTAATTACTTACTGATGTTCTTGTAGTTTCTCTTTTCCTTTAATCCTCTGCTCTCTTTGGTGATTTGATGATTTTCTGTAGCAGTATGCTTTCTTTTTATCTTTTGTGTCTCTACTATAAAAACAAGAAGTTTGTACTTTGTAGTCATGATGAAACTTATGCAAGCATCTTATAGTTATAACAGTCTATTTTAGGCTGTTAACAACTTATCTTTAAATAAATACAAAAGTTCTACTTTATTACACTCCCCCCCACACACATTTCATAGTAACGGCATTTTACATTGTTTATCCATTAACAAATTATTTTAGTTATAGTTAATTTTTAGACATTTGGTTTTTAAACTTTATACTAGAGTTATAAGTCATTTACCTATCATCATTACAATATCAGAGTGTTATGAATTTAACTATATATTTACCTTTACCAGACAGTTTTATACTTTCATATGTTGTCGTGTTATTAACTAACACCCTTTTGTTTAGGCTTAAAGAATTCTCTTTAAAATTTCTTGTAAGGCCAGTTTAGTGGGGATGAAATCCTTTGGCTTTTGTTTGTCTAGAAAATTCTTGATCTCTCCTTAAATTCTGAATCGCAACTTTGCTGGGTAAAATGTTGATCGGCAGTCTTTCCCCCCAACACTTTGAATATCTCATGCTAGTCCCCTCTAGCCTGCAAAATGCTTACTGAAGAATCTGCTTATAACCTTATGGAAATTTCCTTGTACATAACAAGGAGCTTTTGTGTTATTGCTTTCAAGATTCTCTCTTTTGACAATTAATTTTAGTATATCTCTATGTAGGTTTCTTTAGAGTCATTTTATTTTGTACTTTCTGTGCTTTTTAGCTCCGGGTGTCTGTTTCTTTCCCCAGGTTAGGAAAGCTTTCAGTCATTATTTTTTTGAGTGAGCTTCCCCCCCTTTCTCTATCTCCTTCTGGGACCCCTACAATACCCATATGGATCTACTTAATGGCGTTCTTAAGTCTGCTAAGCTATCTTTACTGGTTTTTTATTCTTTTCTCCTTTTTGCTCCTCTAATTGGATGAATTCCACTGCCCCGTTTTTGAGTTTGCTGAGGTTCTGTTGACTTGATCCAGTCTGCTTTTGACTCCCTCAATTGAATTTTTCAGTTCCATTATTGTATTCTTTAGCTGTATGATTTCTTTGGTATTTTTGATATTTTATCTTTGGTGGAATTTTCATTTTATTACACAGTGTTCTTTCGACCTTGGTGAGCATTTCTATGACTATTATTTTGAACTCTCTTTTTTGCTAAATCACTTATCTCCATTTCATTAAGATCAGTTTCTATAGATTTATCTTGGTTTTTTGACTGGAACATATTCCCCTGTTTTTTCATTTTTCTTGACTCTCTGTATTGATTTCTGAACATTAGATAAAACAGCAACTCCCCATGTTTACATACTGGTCATGTATAGGAAATTAAACTCATCAATCAGCATGGCCCAAGCTCCTGGTTGTCTCTCAAACATTTGTAATTGTCTAAGCCACCATATTTTGTTCTTAGTGGCTCCCAGTAATTGAGACCGGTCCCCAACTGACCTATGTCCCAAAGGGAAGATTGCGGTCAGCACCTAGATGCAGGCTGATTAGAAACCAGATGTTTTGATAGCAGCTGGGAAAATATGTAGTAAAGTCCTTTCCAGGGAGAAACTAGAAGATGAGTGCTTTTACCTATTTCCTCTGTACCGAGTCCAGGAGGATAGCCATGGGAAGGAGCTCCTATACGTATTTAAAAACTGCTTCTTTGTTGCTATTTTCCCATGAATGAATGCAAGCCTCATTGGCTATCAGACCTAAGTGATTTTGGGGGGGGAGTTTTCCCCTGGGTGGATCTGTAAAAGTCGGGGTACTAAATGTGCCCATAAACTCCTTCCAAAGAGATGTTTGCAACTTGTTGTTGTTGTTGGAACAAGCCAGAGGGAGAAGGTGGGGGAGTGCCTACTGGATCTTTTGGGTCTGAGGAAGGTCACAGTCAGTATTTATATGTGCTAATTACAAGCTGGACCCTCAGGCAGGAACTTGTAAAGTATGCAGTCAAACCCCTTCCAGTGAAAGACTGGGAGATGGATATTTTTTGTCTCAACACTGAGCCACAGGGGGATAGTCATGATGAGTGCTTGTGTGTTTGTCCATTTAAAACTGCTTTTCTGTTTGCTACAGTTCTCTGCGCAACACCCATCGGCTATCAGAGTCAGGCTCTCTGGTACCCATCATTCAGGTGGAACCATAGAAGCTGGGGTACCGGATGCATGTACATGCTTCTCTGGAGAGGTGCTGGTACCTTTGTTTTATCATTCGAGTGAGACGGAGGGAGAAGGGGAAGTGCCCACCAGCTCTCCCAGGCTCTGAGGAAGATCACAGCCAGCCCCTAGGTACATGCTAATTAGAAGCTGAACCCTCAGGCAGTCGGATGTAAAATATGCAGTAAAACTCCTTCCAGAGAAAGACTCAGAGATGGACATTTTCACCTGCTTCCTCTGTGCGGAGCCCTGGGGAAATGCCATATGAATGTTCACACATGTGTCCATTAAGAACTGCTTCTGTGTGAGAGTCCAGTGGCCTCCTGGGCACAAGCTCTGTTTACTGTCTGAGTTAGGTGTTTTGGAGGCCTGTCCCTTGGGTGGAAGCCTTAAAAGTTGGGGCACTGGATGTGCAGGAGTAAAACTCCTTAGGGGAAATCTGGGAGCTGGGGTTTCTTTCACAATTGTATGTCAGTGTGCCAGGGTGGGGTTTATGGTGTAAGTGTGTCTCAGCCTTTCCCACCCATTTCAACGTGGATGTTTGCTCATTTACCTGATAGATAGAAGTCACTCAGCTAGTCTGGATTTCTCTCAAAGGGAACTTTTTTCTGCCTGTAATAGCACATTTGGTGCGTCCATGTGAGGAGAAGTTCAGGAGTCTCCTCTGCTGCCATCTTGATTCCTCTCCTCTTTTTCTCCCTTGTATTCTTAACCATAAACTAGTTTCTAAAGTCTGCCCCCACCGAAAAGTCTCTTCCAAACCTTCTCCCTCCTCATTCTCTAACAGGCTGTTTCCAAAACTCATGTCAGCCCCCCTATTAGACAAACACATTTGCCTCACTCTTAGTTCATATGGAAAGAGCTTAACTTGTGGCCTGTTTCAGAGTCTGAATCATTTTTACCTTATTGCTTTGTTAACGTACCATTGAGGTAGTGAGCATTAAATCCACTTGTTACCATCTCCTGGGACGTATGCAGGGAAGCCACCTGTGTAATGTTTTCTCCCCAATTAAATTCACTCTCTTTATCCAGCATGAAATATTTCCATTATAAGTAGTCAGAGAATTATACCCTACCAAGACACCCAAGAGGCCTATAAAACTGTAAAGAAAAAAATTGCCTACTTTGAAAGACATTGGTCTGGGAAGCTTTATGACCCTATTTTACACTGTGCCAGGCTGAAGTTTTGGCAGATTTCCCATTGACTTATGGAGCCCAAGGCAAGTCTAGTCTGGAGTTGCCTTGATCTAATTACTGCAGGATTTCAATGTGTGCCCAATTACAATGAATAGTGTTAAAGGGTGGCCCTCAGCTGCACCAAAGTTGTAGTGGAACAGCATTTGCCAGAAGGGTACCAAACTCCCCAGAGAAGAGTGTGGTTAGCTATGTGTGAATGTGACTCTCTGTTTCTTGATAGAATTATACATAGCTCTTGTGCTTTCATTGTGAAAATGGAATTGCATGATGGCAACAGTCATTGTGGAAAGGGTAGGTTATAAAATTATGCTTTAATTTCAATTTGCCAAATAACTGAAGCAACAGGAGATTTGACTTATCTAGCTAAGATTGAGTAGACTGGGTGAAATTATCCCAGGAAAACAAGAGATTCCGAAGAGATTTTGTTTTGAAGAGATTTCCAGGGCAGGAAAAATACATCCATTTTTCTCCTGATCTGCTGACACTGCCTTATATAAACAGTCAACCTGACTTTTGTCCATTCATTAAATTTCTAGCAACACACATCAAGTAGTGACACATTTGTGAGGTTAAAATATGTCCATCAAAGTATATTTTACCACCACATTGCAGGTGTTCAATAAACGTTCACAAAATAAATAAAATGTTAAATACATTATTATTGCACAGAATTGGTCTTCACTCAGAGATAAATGCAACACAACCTATCTCATTCATACTTCCTTGACCTAACCATTCTTTATATGATCTTGTAAAAAACTACTGTATTGGGGCACCTGGGTGGCTCATTCGGTTAAGCGTCTGCCTTTTTCTCTGGTTGTGATTGAACCCTGCATTGGGTTCCCTGCTCAGGTGGGAGTCTGCTTCTCCCTCTCTCTGTGCCTATCCCCCTGGCTTGTGCTCACTGGCTCTCTCTCTTTCTGAAATAAATCAATGAAATTAAAAAAAATAGACTATTGTATTAAAAGGCCATTATTTTATGAGTCACTGGTGAAGAGTTCATCTTCCCCCCCAGCTCTATCTCGTACAAGTCTGGAGCATTATTCATTAATTTAAATAATAAACGTTTACCATATGCATATGGTATGCTAGATTCTGGGGACAAATGATAAACAATATTGAAATGACCTCTGCACTCAGTCAGCATACAGTCTTATGGAATAACAACTGTTGATGACTGAACCCTTATTAGGTGCACACTGGGAAAGGTGAAGTGTTTGCCTTTCCAACACGTATAAAAGCTATGTGTCATCATCCCCATTTTACAGATGGAAAAATTGGAGCTCTGAACTTAAAAGGGCTTCTCTAAGACTTCACAGCTATTCGATATCAAAATCTGCCTTTGAATCCTCTGCTGTCTCAATAGTTGCTCTTCAATATTTGGAATCAGATAAAATAGCACAACTATATATTAGTTGGCCTCTCACAGACCCTAGATTTAAGAAGGTCATGTACATCTCTGGAATCATGTGTCTGTGTTCTACTTTCTACAGTAAAAGTCACTGTACTTTCATCAAGTAAGCTTTCATTTCTGAAAGTTCCTTCCTTAAATTGTTGTTTCTCCTCTACTATAAGATACAAACAAAAGGGGGAGAAACAAACTTGACCATTAGGAGAAACTGCATTTTCTGGTTTAACATCTTTTCTTTGCACTAATTCAAAAGGTGGTCTTAAGATACAGCTCTAATGAAAACAATATTTTTTATAGTGTATTTCTGGAATTTGACATCACATACTTCTAGACAAAGAAATAACCATAACTAATATAGAGGAAGAATTTTCTGACATAAAGATTTGGAAAAGCAATTAATATTCAACAGACTTCAGATTTAATTTCAAATCCATTTCTTTTAAACAATATTTCCTTCAATATTTAGCCGAGTTTTTTATTTAGTTTATGAACTTATTGTCTCACCCTGTCACATAAATATATATATTTTTTCTTCAAAACTGTTTTTCCCCAAATGATAAAATTATTTTGTTGCCAATGCCACTTTAGGTTATAATTTGCTGAAGAATCCATGGTTTCCCTCATAATGATAATTCCAACAATGTATTCTATAGAAATTTAATAATTGATGTCTTTTACTGATGATAAAATAATGATGAGGATTGTGATGGTTGATTTTATGTCAACTTGACTAGAACATGGGGTGCTTCAATATTAGGTAATTATTTTTCTGATTGTTTCTATGAGTGTGTTTTTGGATGAGACAGCATTTAAATCAGTAGACTGAGTAAAGCAGATTGCTCTTCCTGATGTGGGTGGGACTCATCCAATCAGTTGAAGGCCTGACTGGAACAAAACGTTTGACCTTCCTCCAAGTAAAAGACTAGTCCTCCTGCTTGCCTTCAAACTAGGACATTGGTGTTTTTCTACCTTTGGACTTAAACTGAAACATGGGCTCTTCCTAGGTTTCAGACCTGTTGGCTTACAGATGGAGACTATATCATTAGGTCTCCTGGTTCTCAGGCCTTTGGACTCAGACTGGAAATATACCGTCTTATATAAATATTGAATACAAGGAATTGGCTCATGTGACTATGAAGCTTGACAAGTGTGAATATCTGCAGGATGAATCAGCAAACAGGAGACCCAGGAGCCTTGATGGTATAATTCTAGTCTGAGTCTAAAGGCCTGAGAACCAGAAGAACTGAGACCCATGAAAAGCCAGTGTTTCAGTTTGATACCAAAGGCAGGATCTTGCTGATTCTGTTTTTCTGACAACAACAATGACGAAGAAGAAGAAGAAGAAGGAGGAGGAGGAGGAGGAGGAGAAGGAGGGAGGAGGAGAAGGAGGGGGAGAAGGAGGGGGAGGGGAGGAGGAGGAGGAGATTTTTAACCCCAGCTTTTAACTTCTGAATCTTATGTCTCCTGGGAAAGAAGAAATTAAGACATTTACTTTGAGTTTTTTAACTTTCATTTAACTATACTTGTTACTAATCTACTCTGTAAATGATATTTATGCAAAATCTTTATATGTAAGAATCTTTTCCTACAGATATATGCTCTCAAAAAAAGCAAATAACACATTATATTAAAAAGCAATATAAAATAAGCAGCTGAATGCAAAATGAATGAAGAAAAAGAAGAAAGTGATTATACATGAAGAATTAGAAAAATTTTAATAGGGCAAACATTGTGACCTGATGTAAGGAAAAAATACTGAGTGGATGTCATGGGCTGAGTGAAGAAGTATGGACATATCTGGAGAGTGTACATAAGATACGATAGGTTTCTTAGAGACTATAGCTCTTTTAAGATGAGACTATAAAACTCATATTGAAGTCATCACAAGTTTATGGTTTCTAAAATTGTGTGTTATAAATTGAAAGGCAAGGCAGTTTGATTTTACCCTAGGAAATAAGGTGATTGTTGACCCACTTGTAACACATTTCATGGTCACAGAAGGCATGCTCTTTTTAAACTGTCAAAAAATTTTATCATCTATATCAAAGAATTCAAGGAGATGCATTAGGTATACCTTCACTCCAAGCTTGCATAGCCATTTGCCTGGTCAATACAACTAAAAATGCACAATATTTTATTTAATAAATGTATCGCTTGCTGGAATTTTCAGGAAGTTTCCCAGTGATAAAATAA
>NC_048226.1:32345750-32356250 GCF_002007445.2 Ailuropoda melanoleuca
CCCTCCCCTCTGAAGCCCTCAGTTTGTTTCCCAGAGTCCATAGTCTCCCATGGTTCATTCCCACTTCTGTTTACCACCCTTCATTCTTCTCTTCCTTCTCCTACTGATCTTTCTGCTATTTCTTATGTTCTATAAATGAGTGAAACCATATGATAATTGTGTTTCTTTGCTTGACTTATTTCACTTAGCATAATCTCCTCCAGTCCGTCCATGTTGCTGCAAATGTTGGGTAATAGTTCTTTCTGATCAGCCACTAGATTTCAAGGAACTTTTTTTTTTTTAAAGGTCTAGAGTGTTCAGAAAAGAATAGTCAGTGTTTACCTTCAAAAAATGAAGTGGCAGAGTTAAACAAGGAAATGATTAATAGCATATAGTGTGATTGATACCAAAATAAAGATATGCTCAGACAGACCTGTGCTCTGAGAGACCAAAGTAAGAGCAGAGAGGATAACCACTTAATAGCCTGTTGGAGAGAGACAGGCAAGATTTCCATACAAGGTTAATGCTTAAGCAAAGATACAGGAGATAGACAAGAAATGAAGCAAGTGACAGCATTCCAGAAAAAGATGAGAGAAGTTAAATATATAAGTAACGTTGTTACATCCAACATAATCTGCCTTCTCTCATTACACCTTGGTGTGTCATCTTGATCTTTTCGTTTATCTCTTCACAAGTTCTCATGTGGCTATCATTTGCATACTGCATAAGAAGCATGCAGTAAAGGTCACCTAATGATGTTCGAACCATATGAATAACTTANTGATCTTTTCGTTTATCTCTTCACAAGTTCTCATGTGGCTATCATTTGCATACTGCATAAGAAGCATGCAGTAGAGGTCACCTAATGATGTTATGAATAACTTGTACATGTCAAGTCAGTCAAATTTCCTCATCATTTAGGCACATCAGAAGTTATCTACTGAGAAGTCAAAACAACTGGAAAAACGGATGCTACCTGCATGGCATCATTCCCCCATATTAAGATGACTGGTTCTTTTTCACAGAATGACTTCTTCTGATGCTATTTGAAATAATACTGTCTTGGCTTTTTTTTTTTAAAGTTATTCACTTTGAAATTAAAATACTTGTGAGATGGGTTATAAATTCAAGTTGTTATCACTCACTCATTTCTTAGTATGAATAACTTTTAGATTCTATTCTCTTAGCAGCTTTTTACAGGGAGAAGGGGCAAAAGTATGAGGATGACAGTTGTTTGAAAAAGGGAGAGTATGCCGCCATGGGAGGCGATGATAACTCTAAGAACTGGTGTTTGAAATACCTCATTCTTGAACNGAGGAGGAGGAGGAGATTTTTAACCCCAACTTTTAACTTCTGAATCTTATGTCTCCTGGGAAAGAAGAAATTAAGACATTTACTTTGAGTTTTTTAACTTTCATTCAACTATACTTGTTACTAATCTACTCTGTAAATGATATTTATGCAAAATCTTTATATGTAAGAATCTTTTCCTACAGATATATGCTCTCAAAAAAAGCAAATAACACATTATATTAAAAAGCAATATAAAATAAGCAGCTGAATGCAAAATGAATGAAGAAAAAGAAGAAAGTGATTATACATGAAGAATTAGAAAAATTTTAATAGGGCAAACATTGTGACCTGATGTAAGGAAAAAATTCTGAGTGGATGTCATGGGCTGAGTGAAGAAGTATGGACATATCTGGAGAGTGTACATAAGATACGATAGGTTTCTTAGAGACTATAGCTCTTTTAAGATGAGACTATAAAACTCATATTGAAGTCATCACAAGTTTATGGTTTCTAAAATTGTGTGTTATAAATTGAAAGGCAAGGCAGTTTGATTTTACCCTAGGAAATAAGGTGATTGTTGACCCACTTGTAACACATTTCATGGTCACAGAAGGCATGCTCTTTTTAAACTGTCAAAAAATTTTATCATCTATATCAAAGAATTCAAGGAGATGCATTAGGTATACCTTCACTCCAAGCTTGCATAGCCATTTGCCTGGTCAATACAACTAAAAATGCACAATATTTTATTTAATAAATGTATCGCTTGCTGGAATTTTCAGGAAGTTTCCCAGTGATAAAATAATTTTTTTATGCATTGCTCCCTTGGCAATTATAATACACTACCAAGTTAATTGTGTGCTAAGAGGAAACTTGATGAAGCATTTCTGGATCATCCAAAAGCTTTGCAAGACACTTTCTTTTACTTTGAGTTTCTTCCCTTTTTAAAAACACTCATAAGAAAATGATTTTTGAGAAACTCCTCCACCTTTTGAAAATTCTCTGCAATTTGTAGAATTAATCATAAACTTTAGAAAGTAGGTGCTATCACAATAGTTGATTAAACCAATTTGATGTAGAGAGCACCTTAAAGGCAATTTTTGAAGTCTCACCTAATTTAATCCTAGTATTTATTCAATAGACTTTTTTCAGCCACTAGATTTTTTTTTACTTATAATAATTTTTTATTATGTTATGTTTAGTTTTTGATGTACTGTTCCATGATTCATTATTTGCATATAACACCCAGTGTTCCATGAAATACGTGCCCTCCTTAATACCCATCACTGACCTATCCCAATCCCCCACCCCTCCTCCCCTCTGAAGCCCTCAGTTTGTTTCCCAGAGTCCATAGTCTCCCATGGTTCATTCCCACTTCTGTTTACCCCCCTTCATTCTTTTCCTTCTCCTACTGATCTTTCTGCTATTTCTTATGTTCTATAAATGAGTGAAACCATATGATAATTGTGTTTCTTTGCTTGACTTATTTCACTTAGCATAATCTCCTCCAGTCCGTCCATGTTGCTGCAAATGTTGGGTAATAGTTCTTTCTGATCAGCCACTAGATTTCAAGGAAACTTTTTTTTTTTAAAGGTCTAGAGTGTTCAGAAAAGAATAGTCAGTGTTTACCTTCAAAAAATGAAGTGGCAGAGTTAAACAAGGAAATGATTAATAGTATATAGTGTGATTGATACCAAAATAAAGATATGCTCAGACAGACCTGTGCTCTGAGAGACCAAAGTAAGAGCAGAGAGGATAACCACTTAATAGCCTGTTGGAGAGAGACAGGCAAGATTTCCATACAAGGTTAATGCTTAAGCAAAGATACAGGAGATAGACAAGAAATGAAGCAAGTGACAGCATTCCAGAAAAAGATGAGAGAAGTTAAATATATAAGTGACGTTGTTACATCCAACATAATCTGCCTTCTCTCATTACACCTTGGTGTGTCATCTTGATCTTTTCGTTTATCTCTTCACAAGTTCTCACGTGGCTATCATTTGCATACTGCATAAGAAGCATGCAGTAGAGGTCACCTAATGATGTTATGAATAACTTGNATAATCTGCCTTCTCTCATTACACCTTGGTGTGTCATCTTGATCTTTTCGTTTATCTCTTCACAAGTTCTCATGTGGCTATCATTTGCATACTGCATAAGAAGCATGCAGTAAAGGTCACCTAATGATGTTCGAACCATATGAATAACTTATACATGTCAAGTCAGTCAAATTTCCTCATCATTTAGGCACATCAGAAGTTATCTACTGAGAAGTCAAAACAACTGGAAAAACGGATGCTACCTGCATGGCATCATTCCCCCATATTAAGATGACTGGTTCTTTTTCACAGAATGACTTCTTCTGATGCTATTTGAAATAATACTGTCTTGGCTTTTTTTTTTTAAAGTTATTCACTTTGAAATTAAAATACTTGTGAGATGGGTTATAAATTCAAGTTGTTATCACTCACTCATTTCTTAGTATGAATAACTTTTAGATTCTATTCTCTTAGCAGCTTTTTACAGGGAGAAGGGGCAAAAGTATGAGGATGACAGTTGTTTGAAAAAGGGAGAGTATGCCGCCATGGGAGGCGATGATAACTCTAAGAACTGGTGTTTGAAATACCTCATTCTTGAACATAGAAGGCTCTCAATAATATTTGTTCAATGAATGAAGAAAATATAGAAATAAAATCTTAATGACTTATAATTTTGCATGGAGCTGTTTCTAATAATCAGAAACTATTCATTCTGTTCTTCCCTTTAACAAAGGTCAATCTTCAATGACAGGAAAACAATTGGAAAATATTTTTGTGGAAGAAACCTTTCAAATTCCATTCTAACATTTGTTTTTTTACATGGCAGTGCTTTTTTAAAAACCAAGGAGAAAAAGTAACTTAAAAAATAAAAAGAAAATAGGGTAGAGCATAAAAATTTAACAGGGACAAGTAGAATTCTAGACCAAAAAAAAAAAAAATTCAGGGAAGAAATTGACTAATAAGAAAAACTACATAAGACAATGATAATATTAAATAATTTAAGGGACACAGGCATAAGAAGGCAGAGCTTAACAAAGATGTTACAAGAAATCTAACACAAAATCTGCTGGCCCAAGAAAAGGCTTTGGAAAAGATATTCAGCTACATTTGAACTTGGAATTCACTGTAATTAAAGGCTTAGAGCCATGCTGGCAAGATTATAAGAAAGAAAAGGTAGGGGTGCCTGGGTGGCTCAGGTCATGACCCTGGGTTCCTGGGATCAAGCCCTGTGTTTAGCTACCTGTTCTGTGGGGAATCTGTTTCTCCCTCCCTCTGCCCTTCCCTCCTGCTTGCGCTTACTCTCTCTCTCTCTCTCATGCTGTCTCTCTCTCTCAACTAACTAACTAACTAAATAACTAAATAAATAAAATCTCCTTTAAAAAAGAAAGAAAAGGCAAAGTTAGGGTGCAAACAATTAACAATGATTTGCATAACAAAAAGGAAAATATTTATAATTTTTTAGCATAAAGGCTCCAACAGAAAAAAATAATAACTCTTTCTCCCTGAAGCAAAGAAGCAATTCATTTGTTCTGTGTTCTCAAACATTGTGTTTCTAACACAAGGCAGCAGTTCCTCATCACACTCCAGTGCGTTGTCTTCAATGGGTCATGCTGATCATGTGAAGAACATCACCAGGGAAGGGTCAGTGTGATAGCTGTCATTTTGTTCCCAGTCCCAACTGCTGAGTCCAGAAAAGAAACTCAACGTGGAACTAAATTAAGGAGTGGGAAAAGCAGCATAAATGGAAGTTGTGGAGAAGAGGAGAAAAACTACTCTTCCTTTCTTCAGATTCAATTTCTTTCTAAAACATACTCAAAGTCCTCTGTCAACACCTAACGTTCTCTACTCCTGCTCTCTCACCAGCTCCTCCTTTCCCCACAATGGTTACTGAAGGAAGCTGCATTCACTGCCTCCATGTGTTCACACCTCCATGGCCACACCTGAATCCCTGACAACCCATTTCTGCCCGNTCCAAGCTTGCATAGCCATTTGCCTGGTCAATACAACTAAAAATGCACAATATTTTATTTAATAAATGTATCGCTTGCTGGAATTTTCAGGAAGTTTCCCAGTGATAAAATAATTTTTTTATGCATTGCTCCCTTGGCAATTATAATACACTACCAAGTTAATTGTGTGCTAAGAGGAAACTTGATGAAGCGTTTCTGGATCATCCAAAAGCTTTGCAAGACACTTTCTTTTACTTTGAGTTTCTTCCCTTTTTAAAAACACTCATAAGAAAATGATTTTTGAGAAACTCCTCCACCTTTTGAAAATTCTCTGCAATTTGTAGAATTAATCATAAACTTTAGAAAGTAGGTGCTATCACAATAGTTGATTAAACCAATTTGATGTAGAGAGCACCTTAAAGGCAATTTTTGAAGTCTCACCTAATTTAATCCTAGTATTTATTCAATAGACTTTTTTCAGCCACTAGATTTTTTTTTACTTATAATAATTTTTTATTATGTTATGTTTAGTTTTTGATGTACTGGTTCCATGATTCATTATTTGCATATAACACCCAGTGTTCCATGAAATACGTGCCCTCCTTAATACCCATCACTGACCTATCCCAATCCCCCACCCCTCCTCCCCTCTGAAGCCCTCAGTTTGTTTCCCAGAGTCCATAGTCTCCCATGGTTCATTCCCACTTCTGTTTACCCCCCTTCATTCTTTTCCTTCTCCTACTGATCTTTCTGCTATTTCTTATGTTCTATAAATGAGTGAAACCATATGATAATTGTGTTTCTTTGCTTGACTTATTTCACTTAGCATAATCTCCTCCAGTCCGTCCATGTTGCTGCAAATGTTGGGTAATAGTTCTTTCTGATCAGCCACTAGATTTCAAGGAAACTTTTTTTTTTTAAAGGTCTAGAGTGTTCAGAAAAGAATAGTCAGTGTTTACCTTCAAAAAATGAAGTGGCAGAGTTAAACAAGGAAATGATTAATAGCATATAGTGTGATTGATACCAAAATAAAGATATGCTCAGACAGACCTGTGCTCTGAGAGACCAAAGTAAGAGCAGAGAGGATAACCACTTAATAGCCTGTTGGAGAGAGACAGGCAAGATTTCCATACAAGGTTAATGCTTAAGCAAAGATACAGGAGATAGACAAGAAATGAAGAAAATGACAGCATTCCAGAAAAAGATGAGAGAAGTTAAATATATAAGTAACGTTGTTACATCCAACATAATCTGCCTTCTCTCATTACACCTTGGTGTGTCATCTTGATCTTTTCGTTTATCTCTTCACAAGTTCTCATGTGGCTATCATTTGCATACTGCATAAGAAGCATGCAGTAAAGGTCACCTAATGATGTTCGAACCATATGAATAACTTATACATGTCAAGTCAGTCAAATTTCCTCATCATTTAGGCACATCAGAAGTTATCTACTGAGAAGTCAAAACAACTGGAAAAACGGATGCTACCTGCATGGCATCATTCCCCCATATTAAGATGACTGGTTCTTTTTCACAGAATGACTTCTTCTGATGCTATTTGAAATAATACTGTCTTGGCTTTTTTTTTTTAAAGTTATTCACTTTGAAATTAAAATACTTGTGAGATGGGTTATAAATTCAAGTTGTTATCACTCACTCATTTCTTAGTATGAATAACTTTTAGATTCTATTCTCTTAGCAGCTTTTTACAGGGAGAAGGGGCAAAAGTATGAGGATGACAGTTGTTTGAAAAAGGGAGAGTATGCCGCCATGGGAGGCGATGATAACTCTAAGAACTGGTGTTTGAAATACCTCATTCTTGAACATA
Source organism: Ailuropoda melanoleuca (assembly GCF_002007445.2). NCBI lineage: Eukaryota > Metazoa > Chordata > Mammalia > Carnivora > Ursidae > Ailuropoda > Ailuropoda melanoleuca. The sequence goes on from NC_048226.1 coordinate 32,352,839, forward strand.
GAAGGCTCTCAATAATATTTGTTCAATGAATGAAGAAAATATAGAAATAAAATCTTAATGACTTATAATTTTGCATGGAGCTGTTTCTAATAATCAGAAACTATTCATTCTGTTCTTCCCTTTAACAAAGGTCAATCTTCAATGACAGGAAAACAATTGGAAAATATTTTTGTGGAAGAAACCTTTCAAATTCCATTCTAACATTTGTTTTTTTACATGGCAGTGCTTTTTTAAAAACCAAGGAGAAAAAGTAACTTAAAAAATAAAAAGAAAATAGGGTAGAGCATAAAAATTTAACAGGGACAAGTAGAATTCTAGACCAAAAAAAAAAAAAAATCAGGGAAGAAATTGACTAATAAGAAAAACTACATAAGACAATGATAATATTAAATAATTTAAGGGACACAGGCATAAGAAGGCAGAGCTTAACAAAGATGTTACAAGAAATCTAACACAAAATCTGCTGGCCCAAGAAAAGGCTTTGGAAAAGATATTCAGCTACATTTGAACTTGGAATTCACTGTAATTAAAGGCTTAGAGCCATGCTGGCAAGATTATAAGAAAGAAAAGGTAGGGGTGCCTGGGTGGCTCAGGTCATGACCCTGGGTTCCTGGGATCAAGCCCTGTGTTTAGCTACCTGTTCTGTGGGGAATCTGTTTCTCCCTCCCTCTGCCCTTCCCTCCTGCTTGCGCTTACTCTCTCTCTCTCTCTCATGCTGTCTCTCTCTCTCAACTAACTAACTAACTAAATAACTAAATAAATAAAATCTCCTTTAAAAAAGAAAGAAAAGGCAAAGTTAGGGTGCAAACAATTAACAATGATTTGCATAACAAAAAGGAAAAGATTTATAATTTTTTAGCATAAAGGCTCCAACAGAAAAAAATAATAACTCTTTCTCCCTGAAGCAAAGAAGCAATTCATTTGTTCTGTGTTCTCAAACATTGTGTTTCTAACACAAGGCAGCAGTTCCTCATCACACTCCAGTGCGTTGTCTTCAATGGGTCATGCTGATCATGTGAAGAACATCACCAGGGAAGGGTCAGTGTGATAGCTGTCATTTTGTTCCCAGTCCCAACTGCTGAGTCCAGAAAAGAAACTCAATGTGGAACTAAATTAAGGAGTGGGAAAAGCAGCATAAATGGAAGTTGTGGAGAAGAGGAGAAAAACTACTCTTCCTTTCTTCAGATTCAATTTCTTTCTAAAACATACTCAAAGTCCTCTGTCAACACCTAACGTTCTCTACTCCTGCTCTCTCACCAGCTCCTCCTTTCCCCACAATGGTTACTGAAGGAAGCTGCATTCACTGCCTCCATGTGTTCACACCTCCATGGCCACACCTGAATCCCTGACAACCCATTTCTGCCCGTTGTGGCCCTGAAACATCCCTCTTGTGGTTACTATAGAGAATCAGGTTTCTAGGTCTTCATTCTCACCTACCTCCCTGCAAACATTTATATTAATGACCACCATTATATGAATCCCCCTAAGTACACACCATCTGTTCCTTCCTTTCTGTTCACTTTACTGTTCTGCTTGGGTTCCTTGTCCTTGTCTGTTGTTAGTAGATCAGGGAAGGTGATTGTAGGGCAGAGATGTTGAATTGTCAATGAAGGGAGAGTCTCAGACANTTTTTTTATGCATTGCTCCCTTGGCAATTATAATACACTACCAAGTTAATTGTGTGCTAAGAGGAAACTTGATGAAGCATTTCTGGATCATCCAAAAGCTTTGCAAGACACTTTCTTTTACTTTGAGTTTCTTCCCTTTTTAAAAACACTCATAAGAAAATGATTTTTGAGAAACTCCTCCACCTTTTGAAAATTCTCTGCAATTTGTAGAATTAATCATAAACTTTAGAAAGTAGGTGCTATCACAATAGTTGATTAAACCAATTTGATGTAGAGAGCACCTTAAAGGCAATTTTTGAAGTCTCACCTAATTTAATCCTAGTATTTATTCAATAGACTTTTTTCAGCCACTAGATTTTTTTTTACTTATAATAATTTTTTATTATGTTATGTTTAGTTTTTGATGTACTGTTCCATGATTCATTATTTGCATATAACACCCAGTGTTCCATGAAATACGTGCCCTCCTTAATACCCATCACTGACCTATCCCAATCCCCCACCCCTNCTTTTTTTTTTTTAAGATTTTTTATTTTATTTATTTTAGAGAGAAAGATGGAGAACGAGAGTGTGAGCAGGGAGAGGGAGCAGAGGGAGAGAGGCAGACTCCTTGCTGAGCCTGACCCTGGGCTAGATCACTATGAGATAATTTTTTAAAACCAGATACAGGGAGTCAATATTGGAGGGAAAAATCTTAAAAATAAAGACAGTTACATTTCAAGGTTGTACAGGATCTGGACAGAATTTAAAATAATGGCCATAAAGATAAGCATAGAATATTTCAGTGCCTCCGAGATGAATTTCAAGATGCCATTATTATTCACTTACTTTTTCAGAAAACATTTACTGAGCACTTACTATGGACATGTCATAGACACGGGTTATAAAGCAGTGAATGAGGCAGATGTGTTCCCTGCTCTTAGAGTCTAAGCAAAGCTTACTCTTCAGTGAATGGAATTAGGACTTTAAGGGAAGACTCAAGACAAATGGTGCATGCCAGACGAAGGGACCATGCAGGAAGAATAGCAGATTAAAGTACCATCNCTTACTCTTCAGTGAATGGAATTAGGACTTTAAGGGAAGACTCAAGACAAATGGTGCATGCCAGACGAAGGGGTCATGCAGGAAGAATAGCAGATTAAAGTACCATCCTGGATGAATTGTTAGACTGATAATGGAATAACACGTGGGAGAATTACTCCTCTTAGCAACTGCAAGGTGTGCAGGCTTTGTTTCACAAAGAGTTATTCTTGACTCAAACTCATCTATGTCATAAATCTTACCATGGGGCTTCCCATAAGTAGCATCTGCTCTTGCAGATATGTTAGGAATACTAATTACTGACCCCAAAGGAAAGGGGAATGGAGAGAAGGTGGGAAAGCAGGAAGGCAAGATGGCAGGCAGGAAACGAGGAAGGAAGACTGGTTGGTTGGTTCTGGTCTTAACACAAGAATGAACTTGGAAATAGGTAAATTTTTACAAATTCAGCTGTGCTTACCTGAAAGAAGTGGGAGAACAATCAGAGTCACATCCTCTGTTGCAAGAAAAAATAGTGGCAAAAAGGAAAGATCTCGCTACCATTTTCGTAACGTAAGTTAGTCCAACCCTGGGCGATCTAAAAGCTGAGTAAGGCAATGTTTTGAAAAGCATCTTGGCGAGAACAATTGCATTTTGCTGGACCCTCTGGCAGCACAGGTTTTGGAAACAGAAAAATAAGGTTTAGTTCAGGGAACTGTTGTGCATAATTTTTCAGGAATTGGGGGAAAACTGCCTTCAAAACAGGT
>NC_048226.1:32356265-32365745 GCF_002007445.2 Ailuropoda melanoleuca
AACTAACTAACTAAATAAATAACTAAATAAATAAAATCTCCTTTAAAAAAGAAAGAAAAGGCAAAGTTAGGGTGCAAACAATTAACAATGATTTGCATAACAAAAAGGAAAATATTTATAATTTTTTAGCATAAAGGCTCCAACAGAAAAAAATAATAACTCTTTCTCCCTGAAGCAAAGAAGCAATTCATTTGTTCTGTGTTCTCAAACATTGTGTTTCTAACACAAGGCAGCAGTTCCTCATCACACTCCAGTGCGTTGTCTTCAATGGGTCATGCTGATCATGTGAAGAACATCACCAGGGAAGGGTCAGTGTGATAGCTGTCATTTTGTTCCCAGTCCCAACTGCTGAGTCCAGAAAAGAAACTCAACGTGGAACTAAATTAAGGAGTGGGAAAAGCAGCATAAATGGAAGTTGTGGAGAAGAGGAGAAAAACTACTCTTCCTTTCTTCAGATTCAATTTCTTTCTAAAACATACTCAAAGTCCTCTGTCAACACCTAACGTTCTCTACTCCTGCTCTCTCACCAGCTCCTCCTTTCCCCACAATGGTTACTGAAGGAAGCTGCATTCACTGCCTCCATGTGTTCACACCTCCATGGCCACACCTGAATCCCTGACAACCCATTTCTGCCCGTTGTGGCCCTGAAACATCCCTCTTGTGGTTACTATAGAGAATCAGGTTTCTAGGTCTTCATTCTCACCTACCTCCCTGCAAACATTTATATTAATGACCACCATTATATGAATCCCCCTAAGTACACACCATCTGTTCCTTCCTTTCTGTTCACTTTACTGTTCTGCTTGGGTTCCTTGTCCTTGTCTGTTGTTAGTAGATCAGGGAAGGTGATTGTAGGGCAGAGATGTTGAATTGTCAATGAAGGGAGAGTCTCAGACAGAAGATTAGAATAACTTCACAGGTGGGAACCTAGAGACAGAAATCACTATGAGATCATTTCTTTTTTTTTTTTAAGATTTTTTATTTTATTTATTTTAGAGAGAAAGATGGAGAACGAGAGTGTGAGCAGGGAGAGGGAGCAGAGGGAGAGAGGCAGACTCCTTGCTGAGCCTGACCCTGGGCTAGATCACTATGAGATAATTTTTTAAAACCAGATACAGGGAGTCAATATTGGAGGGAAAAATCTTAAAAATAAAGACAGTTACATTTCAAGGTTGTACAGGATCTGGACAGAATTTAAAATAATGGCCGTAAAGATAGGCATAGAATATTTCAGTGCCTCCGAGATGAATTTCAAGATGCCATTATTATTCACTTACTTTTTCAGAAAACATTTACTGAGCACTTACTATGGACATGTCATAGACACGGGTTATAAAGCAGTGAATGAGGCAGATGTGTTCCCTGCTCTTAGAGTCTAAGCAAAGCTTACTCTTCAGTGAATGGAATTAGGACTTTAAGGGAAGACTCAAGACAAATGGTGCATGCCAGACGAAGGGACCATGCAGGAAGAATAGCAGATTAAAGTACCATCCTGGATGAATTGTTAGACTGATAATGGAATAACACGTGGGAGAATTACTCCTCTTAGCAACTGCAAGGTGTGCAGGCTTTGTTTCACAAAGAGTTATTCTTGACTCAAACTCATCTATGTCATAAATCTTACCATGGGGCTTCCCATAAGTAGCATCTGCTCTTGCAGATATGTTAGGAATACTAATTACTGACCCCAAAGGAAAGGGGAATGGAGAGAAGGTGGGAAAGCAGGAAGGCAAGATGGCAGGCAGGAAACGAGGAAGGAAGACTGGTTGGTTGGTTCTGGTCTTAACACAAGAATGAACTTGGAAATAGGTAAATTTTTACAAATTCAGCTGTGCTTACCTGAAAGAAGTGGGAGAACAATCAGAGTCACATCCTCTGTTGCAAGAAAAAATAGTGGCAAAAAGGAAAGATCTCGCTACCATTTTCGTAACGTAAGTTAGTCCAACCCTGGGCGATCTAAAAGCTGAGTAAGGCAATGTTTTGAAAAGCGTCTTGGCGAGAACAATTGCATTTTGCTGGACCCTCTGGCAGCACAGGTTTTGGAAACAGAAAAATAAGGTTTAGTTCAGGGAACTGTTGTGCATAATTTTTCAGGAATTGGGGGAAAACTGCCTTCAAAACAGGTCTCTGGAATTCCAAGACAAAAAGTGGCTAATAGTTCATAACGTCTTTGGGTCTTTCTGAAGACGAAGGAGAAAGAGGATCACAAGACACTGGGTCTGTGGAGAAGGCAGGTAATAAGTTTGCTTGGAAAATTCTCTATTATGAATGTTATAAGAGGAAGTAAAAGCTGTGTGTCAAGATGGAGCCCATGGTTTGTCCCCCTTCAGGGTGCCAAGATAAAGCAACACTGTTGATGGACTGGAGATCCCCTGGGATCCTACCACAGCAAATTCCTAAATTCTGCAAGATGAGAATATTGTAATGTCCCTTGCTTGAGAACAGAGTCAATTTGTAAGATGAATGTTGTCCTGGGAATTTAGGATGTATAGGACATGAAAGAAAATTTCTCACAGAAATTAGCTGGCATCCTGTAAATCTAAAATCAGGGAGATTGCCTCTTTTCTCTCTTCTCTAAGGTTTCACAGCTATGGCTCTTGGCTAATTACACGCACAGCAAAGTGAATCTGCACTGAAATATTTATTTACTTCCAAAAACATACATATATTTGATGAGCCTGTTGAGGTATACCTGTTGAGAAAGGCATGTTGGCTTCTATATTTCGTGGGTGTGGGGCTAGAGCCAAGGTATTCAATTTATCCCATTGACATGTGGATTCATTGGCAATAGAGATCCATGAAGGGCTCATGTTACCACTCATTCGAATTAGTAGATGCTGATGGAGCCGCCCAGCCTCCACTTCCTGGGAGGAAGGCTGAGGATGCAGCTACTGCAAGGGGGCATCCAAGCCACATGGAGCATCTTTGTGAGATCCCCCTGACTGGGGCACAGTAGGAGGAGACAGCAAGGAGAACAGAATTCTGGACTTTAGTTTCTTTCATCCAATCTGAGAGAATTTATTTCATTTCTTGAACTTGAATTTCTCTTTGGAAATTTAATAATTGGAGGTACCCATGAATATTATATGTACTAAAACCCCAAATCTGGAGTATTTTGTGAAGCCCTTTATTCTCTAAGCTCCAGAATTACATAAGAAATGGCCCAAGCTTCCCCATCATTGGATAGGCATGGAAGGTGTGTGAAATTTTAAGGTTGAACGATTTTGTTTCCTCTCTCCTCTTCACACTCACTCTTTTATGAGGTTAGAGAAGTAACTAAGGAGATCAGTGATGTCCTGGTCTACATTGTTCCACCTTTATTTGTTTATTTGTTTGTTTGAGATACCAAGGCCACATATATACCCATCCCTCATCTTCAAATGGAAAAGCTATCCTTAATCCTTTACTTGCTACACTTGAAAATGTTGGGCAGGTCCTATGTAGCTTGGATGCATTTAATTTGGAGTGAGGGAGAGAAAAAAAAACCCTGCAGAGGTCTTTAAACTGTTTTCCATGAGAGGATCTGGCTTTGGGGATAATTAGGAAAAGAATTTCAACTTAAATTGATGGTGAAAATAAGAGCCTTAAACCAGGAGTGATGTAGCCTGGGGTTCATTCTGGATTCTCATGAATTTTCTGTGACAACTCATTTCATTTTCTTAGACCTGCCATACCCTTCATGTTGCTTGTGTAGACTCAAGCTTACATCAGACTGTTCTGGTTTCCTTTAATGTTTCAACCAAGAATTATTTACTGAAAGCCCATTATAGGCCAATCTCTACATTGGACACTAAGGAAATAGCTGACACAATTGCTGATTGAATACAATGTCCGTCCGCTCTTGGGTAGAACATTCTAGTGGCAGTGTCAGGCATTAGCTTTCTTTCTTTGCTGTTTTATTTTTAACATGTGTGTACTTTATCTCTGCAGGGAAATGCAATTTTGGAAGTCAGCATCTGCAAGTTGAGTAACACAAACCTAAGTTGCTCCTGACCTACTCCTCAGTGCAGGAAGTTTAGGCCCTTGGAAAGAGAAAAAAAAAATGGATTTGGCTACTAAGAGAAGGTCTGTGAACTTTAGAATTTGTATTGTAATCCTTGTGTTTCAGGCATTAATGGATGAATCTAGCCCAATGTTTATTTGCTGGAAGAGAAACTTCAAGAATCCATTTAGATATCCGTATCAGTGCATGTCACTGTTGAGAAGCACCATAGACAGTGTATAGCTGATATCTTGGTGCCTGTTGGCTTTACCACATGGAAAGCACTCCTCCAATGATGCCAGTCAATTTCGTCTTTAAAATATCAACCTTTGGCATCTGTATTATTGCAATGTTCTTGTCCTATTTAGCAAACGTACAGAAAATGGATGTAACTAATTTTCTCCAAGCTTACAATTCAAAGTTCTTATTTTTGTCCTAAAACCTAGGAATTTAGGGGGAAAAATGTTTCCTCTTTAGTACCCATGACAGCTTTATTTTCCCCACTCTTCTTCAGTTCCAAAATCTTGGGGAATTTTGTTTTCTTAAGGGTTTCCTTTCATTTTTAGCTTCTTGGTAGCTGGATTTTAAAGAAAATTGCTTATGGACATGCATGAAATATTTTTTTATTAAAAGTTATGTTAAGTAAGCAAAGCTTCTTTTCACTTAAACTTTACAATAGGAGAAAAGCAACTAACAAAAGTGTAAGATAATTGTGAGTATGATAGTAATCGAGCCAAATTCTTTTAGGTGATTTTTTGATATCCCTGGGGCTCCTGCTTAGGAAGGATGCTGAGGGGGCCCAGATAAATCCCAGCATGTTGCTGTACCTTGTGTTGAATGTGATCAACCAAGAACTCATGTGTTTGCTTCCAGTAGCTCAATAGGCTGAGGAAAAAAATATATATTGTTTTGTCAACAGATATATATACCGAGTTTACTTAAATTTCATATACACAAAATGGACTCAGCAGGGTGGTTATGTCATTGTGCTGTTGTGTCAAAAGAAGTGTAACCCTGATAAATGTGGAATACCCAAATGACCCAGTCTTTGCAGAAAGATTTTTAAAGGCACACAATTTAATAGTCAGAGGTGATTTTTTTTTAAAAGATTTTATTTATTTATTTGACAGAGATAGAGACAGCCAGTGAGAGAGGGAACACAAGCAGGGGGAGTGGGAGAGGAAGAAGCAGGCTCATAGCAGAGGAGCCTGATGTGGGGCTCGATCCCATAACGCCGGGATCACGCACTGAGCTGAAGGCAGACGCTTAACCGCTGTGCCACCCAGGCGCCCCCAGAGGTGATTTTAAAATAATCCCATTTTAGACTTATGTCTTACAGAGACACTAAAACAGCTCTAGTTCATAACCATCAAAAATATCTATTAAAAGTCCTCATGCTCAGCACTCAGGCCTCCCAGTTACCCTAAACTCGTGAGAGCTTCTCTCTTGACCCAGCTTCTCCCCTTTCTTCCTGACCCAGCTTCTCTCCTGACCCAGCTTCTCCCCTTTCTTCCTGACCCAGGTTCTCTCTTGACCCAGCTTCTTTCATTTCTTCCTGACCCAGCTTCTCTCCTGACCCAGCTTCTCCCCTTTCTTCCTGACCCTGCTTCTCCCTTTTCTTCTTGCCTGACCCAGCTTCTCCCCTTTCTTTCCTCTCACTACTTTTAGTGTAGAGATCATCTTAACCTCTTCCAGACAGAAGAATGTTCTTCCTCTCTAGCAAAAAATTGAATATGGAAATAAGCATACAATGGAGAATCATCTTCACGGGCAGGATGGCTGGAGGAAGGCTGTGAGCATCACACTGAGTCACACTGAGTCTTACAGAGTGTTCCCTAAGGGTCCTTTCTGGGCTGCCATTCTATTCTCCCATCCAATGAATAGCTATCGAGCCATTTACCACATTTTGGGGACTATTACACACCTTGGGCTGAAACTATGAGCAAGAGAGAGAGCATTTCTTTTCTGTGTTATTATTGTTTCTATTGCTGCTCTAACAAATCACCATATACTCAGTGGCTCAAAACAACACACATTTATTATCTTCCAGTTCTGTACTTTAAAGGTCCAAAATAGGCCTCACTGGACTGAAATCAAGGTGTCTGCAAGGGTACATTCTTTTTTGGTGGCTCCAGGAAAATCCATTTCCTTGCCTCTCCAGCTTCTCGAGGCTGCCCACAGTCCTTGGCTCATGGCTCCCTTGCTGCATCTTCAGAGCCGGCAATGGTGCATGTCTCCGGTCATTCTTCCATGGTCATGGCTCTCTCTGACTTTCTCCTGCCTTCCTTTCTACTTTTAATTAAGGCGTCTTATGATTGCACTGGGCCCACCTGGATAACCCAGGATCATCTCTCTACCTTCCAACTAACTGATGCTCAGCCTTAATTCCACTGCAACCCCATGAGTAATCATGTCCTCATGGTTTTCAGGGTTAGGATGTGGACATCCATGAAGGTCATTATAGTGCCCACCAGTGTAATAAGCCATTAAGGTTAATAGAGAATCTAAAGCAATAAGTGGGCAATCAGTGTACAGTGGGCTTAATGTTGGTGGGGTAAGTCTGGGAATGCTGAGGAGGGTCACCCAGCATGGATTTCCAAATTAGAGAAGCCTTTCCAGAGAAAGTGATATGAAAGCTGAGACTGGGGAGAGAAGGAGACATAGCCAATGGGTGTTGTGGTTGTAGGGGTAGGAAGAACATTCCTCAGAGAAAGAATACCAAGCACAGAGCCACAGAAGGCAGAGAGGGAAGACGAAGCATCCCCCCAGTTGGAGACTAAAAGAAGTTCCTTATGACTGGGACAAGGACTCAGGATGGGGTAGGGGCTTGGGCCTGTGAGTCCAGAAAAGCAAGAGAGGACCAGATCAGGAGGAGATGTGTTCACCTTGCTAAGTGGGAAGTGGGGTGAGGCCCCACTCTTCTAGAAATGTATACCCACTGCAGGGTTTCAATCAGAAGTTGGCTGGCAGTGCATTGGCATTTGAGAAAAATCATTCTGGCAGCTGTGTGGAAAATCAATTAGAGGACAGTCAGGCGAAACACCTTATTAGTGACCTAAATGGGTAAAAGTAAAAGATCATCCATTAATCAGCATAACAGACTAATAACCTCATGTCAAGTTATCTCCAAAGAAAAGCAATGTTAAGGAATAGACCCGAAAGTTTCAGATGTGTTCAGATCTGAGTGATGTTGATTATCGAAAGAAGCAGCAACCGTGAGGGAGTGTGGAGGGTGACTATTTGGAAAATGAAACCTATGAAAAAAATATTTTTAAGAAGTACCTATTGGCCACGGGGTGCCTGGGTGGTGCAGTCAGTTAAGCAACTGACTCTTGGTTTCGGCTCAGGATGAGATCTCAGGGTCATGAGATCAAGCCCCATGTCTGGCTCCATCCTCAGCATGGAGTCTGCTTAAGATTCACCCCCTCCCTCTCCCTCTGCCCCTCTTCACATGCTCTTTCTGTCTCTCTCTAAAATAAATAAATGAATCTTTCTTTTTTAAAGTACCTATCAGGCATATTAGAAACATCTCAAATTGCACCTAATTAATGCAAACATATGCAAATTGTCTATAAGTCAGCAATGGGCCTAATGAAGTAGGGCATGAGCAGATCATCCTGTGGTCCCATTGTCCTGTGGGAGGAAAAGGGTGGGGGAACGCTCTGTAATACTACGCTACACTGCACTGCATATACAAAATGTGCAGTGGAGTTAAGTCTACAGATTTGACACGCAGCTTTTAAGTGCTTTCGGTGACTTATTTTTACCTCTCGTGCAATTTAATTTCTCCTAGATACTTGGCACTTCTTTCTCATCAGTAAGATCTGACCACTAAGTCTTTTCAAATTGGATAGACAGCAAGGTGTCACATTTCCCCCCAGGATTCTAGTCCTCATTGCCTTGACAATTTGTTCTGTATTTAAGATAGAATAAAGGAAATCGTTTTAATTTAAACCTTTCAAGATTTATGAGAAGCATACTGTCTGCTTGGAGAAGCTGAAACCCAAAGAGTTGGACAATCCAATGAATTGAGTGGAGTTTTTTTATCCCTCTCATTTGTACTTTCCAGACTCCCTGAGGTTGCCAGCTTGGGTAGAACATCTCGAAACAAACTTCCCGGTGAGAATTTTGACACTTCCACTTCTGGTTCCTATTGGAAATACCACAAAGTAAGCCTTCTGTGCAGCATTTCAGTAATTCTCATGCCAGTTCAGGAATTACAGAAAGAGAAACTTAACCCAAACTTCAGAACTTCAAAAGGCTGGAGTTTGAAATTAACGGTCAAGCTCTAACAGCGCTCCAAAATCCGTGATTTGAAGATAAGTATATCAGGAAAGAAAGCTTTTAGTTGAAAGTCACAGAACACTGGATTAACACAGGCTTACACAGGAGACATCTGCTATTTACTTAAAATCAAAATCAAGAGGTAAATCTTCCAGAGCTGGGCCAGTCGCTCCACAGCATTGAAGTTAGTCACTGTTTCCTATCAGCTTCAACATATGAAGATTTTTCTGGGACTGACCATGAATTTGTTGTCTAATTCAGGACCCTTTTGAGTATGAAAGGGCATTATCATAATTATACTGGGGCAGCAGGATTCTCCTGGGACTGAGGCAAATGAGCACATATACAGTTACACAACTTTTTTTCCTCATGCTGTTGCCTCGTTGTCTCAAAATGGCTGCCACAGTTCCAAACATAGCTCCTATCACCACGTTCAAGAGCAAGAAGCCAGGTGAAGAGGACATGATAGCAAGCCTACTTTCCAGGACTGCCCCCTTATCAGAAAGAAACTGTTTTCTCAGAAGACCCTCATTAGATATCTACCTACATGTCGTTGTCACCATTAGCTGCAAGAAAAGCTGAGAATCTGTGTCAGCCAAATAGAATCAGTCATGATAAGCTTGGACCATTAACAGCTTAACACCTGGGGCAGGGCCCAACCAACAAAATGGGGCTCTCTTAACAGGGAATAAGAGTGATGATTTGGTCCATACCTAACTGTGAAGACCTCAGCTGATGTCAACTTTCACCCTTTTAAAACAGGGAAATTGTTAGGACTTTGGTCTTTGAACATAATTCCATGTCAGAGTCTCTAGTATGCACCAATATCCACGTTCTCCTTTTCTTGCTCCGTATACATCTAGTTTATATTTTCTACCCTCTCCTGCATTTAGATGTGGCCATATGGCTAATTCTGATATAATCTGTGCCATTTCTAGGAAAGCCCCATAAAAACTCTCTAAGGGCAATTCTCCCTTTCTCTTTCCATCCACTAACAGAAGGGAGAGGAATCTGGAACATAGAGGAAGGTAAAGCTTTGGGGCAGAAAGAGCTTAGGTTTCCTAATGATGACACATGTTGAGCAGGGCTCCTTCCACCGAAAGGACAGTGACATGCTAAGTCACCAAAATACAGAGGTGGATTGTTACATCGCTTGGTCTGTCAGAGAGAATTCAGTCCATTTTAGCAAATTTTTTTTTTAATGATTTTTTATT
>NC_048226.1:32367095-32388979 GCF_002007445.2 Ailuropoda melanoleuca
TATAGTTTCTAGAATATAGGTCCTTTACGTCTCTGGTTAAGTTAATTCCAAGGTAACATATGGTTTTTGGTGCCATTTTAGCAAAATTTCTTATCAACTGGATTAATTCACTTGCCTGACTCAGGTGGGAAAACCACTCCATTCTGGCATCCTTAGCAGGTAGCAAAGAGCCTGGCACAGAGGAGGTCCTCATTACATGTGTATAAATGATTGAAAGGAAAACCCTAACAGNCAATCCATGAGCATGGAATATTTTTCCATCTTTTTATGTCTTCCTCAATGTCTTTCAAGAGTGATCTATAGTTTCTAGAATATAGGTCCTTTACGTCTCTGGTTAAGTTAATTCCAAGGTAACATATGGTTTTTGGTGCCATTTTAGCAAAATTTCTTATCAACTGGATTAATTCACTTGCCTGACTCAGGTGGGAAAACCACTCCATTCTGGCATCCTTAGCAGGTAGCAAAGAGCCTGGCACAGAGGAGGTCCTCATTACATGTGTATAAATGATTGAAAGGAAAGCCCTACCAGAGAACCAAATGGGCTCTTCCATCTGATATCTCTAAATGCAAACCTAAAATACAGGGGACAGTCTTCACATCATATTCTGTGTCCACAGGTAAAGGAAGTTCTTGATAATAAAACACTAAATCATTTTTCACTTTTGTTTTCCAAAATCAGTGTCTCCCTCACTAACTGTCCCTCATGACCAGGCAGGAAGGAAACATTTGTCTTCGCGAGGAGGTCCTTCATAGGCAAATCAATGTGGCTTTTCTTTACCTGCCATCACGGGTCACTCGCAGGGGCTGCTCGTATCCGTCCTGTCTTCGTTGTCAAGTTAAAACACATGTGAGACCGGAAGCTCCCACACATGACAGGCCCCCGAATCTATAGCCATCGTCAGTCGTCTCTGTGACCTCTCTGGGCAAAGAGCTGCACAGTCTCTCAAGTCCTTTCCTGTGGGCTCCTTCTTGGAGCCCTGAAGGAAGCAGGGTCATGGCTCTGGCGGGGAGCAAAGGGCGGTGGGGACCCTGGCTCCCCTGACAAGCGCTGTGAGGACTTCAGTGGCCAGGGGGTCATATGGGAGCCACTACCAGGGACTGCTTCTCATTGTGGGGATTTTATTGGGCTCTTTCATTCATCTTTCATTAAGCTAGTTATTAAACGACAATGAATAATAGTAATAGTAAGTAAAATGATGAAATTGGTTTTGGAATAAATTATATACCTTAAATACCTTTGAATGTGCCTCACCTGGCCTGTGTCACTGGAAACAAATTCAGGGTGACAGGAAGTAACCAGCACACATGTCAAAATTAAGAGCATCGGGCTGTCTACTTTACCATCCACCAGCCACGAGGTTTTGGACCAGAGTTTGTCCTTTTATTTTCCGTATCTTAAAAAATGGGGACAGTAAACAAGGTTTACTGGGAAGAGAACATAAGATAAAAGCTTGGCTGGTCATATCTGTCACTGCACGCAGTCAGCTCTGTGGGAGCCCGGGCAATTGGATGTCACTTTCTCTCCGGGCGAAAAGAAGATGCCTTTGCGGAGCCACTGAGCACCCCGGCGCGGAGCCGGGTCAGGGGGCATTCGGCCTCCACGTTCCGTGCTAATTCTGTGCTCGTAGCAAAGGGACTCACGCTCCCCAACTGCATCCTGGCTGTATGTTAGGTTCTTTGGTGTCAAGTGCCATTCACGAAGGTGCTGTTTCATCGCAGAGTAGCACCTGTAAGGCCGACCTATGCCTAACAGTGCTGTGATGCTGAGCCCTTGGCAAAGGGCGCAGAGACAGGAGGAGACCGTGGTGCTTTCTCCTTTTCTTCAAAGACCAAAAAAAAAGGAACGCCAATATCAAAAGAAGGAGTTCTAACACCAAGCATGAGTCCAAGTCCCCCCTTGTGCGTGATCTTTCCAGTGCTGTAAAAGCCAAGCAGAGACTCGCAGGCAGAAACGGAGCACTTCCCAGCTGCGGAAGCTGGCCGGCGCATCTCAGCCCTGCTGTGCTCCCGGGGCGCAGGCCTCACCGCGCAGGCGGATGCAGCATAATCTAACTATACCAGCAGTGCCTTGCGCAGTGCGCAGCGCGCGGGCGGGTGCGGAGTGACCTTCACCGGCAGTGCCTTGCCAAGCCTCTTTTCCGTAGTAGCCTGCAAGTGGTTGGGGATGCCCTTAAATCCAGGCGTGGANCCCCCCGCGCCCCCCACCCCCCGCCTTCACCCTGAGTTAGCTTTTTTCCTAAATCTGCTGGGCAAGGACTTGGGTTGTCCAGTTGCAAAATCCAGGCAGAAAATACAAGAGGCTGGGCCGACATAAGCTTGGCCCAATAAGAAAATTAATAATGAATTAATTAACGTGATCAAGTAATTAATTAAATGGAAGCTAAATTGAAAGCCTGGTAGATTTTCTAGTCCAATTATTGCATTCAAAGTTAAAATTATCAAATTCCAGGTGAGACATCTTAACTATTTTTAACTTGTGATACATAGCTTCCTCTCCAATTAAAAACCTCAATTCTAAGCTGTTTTAACATTTAACATGTGCGGGGCTTATTTGTTCCAGGCGAAGCAAAATACACGAGGCATTTTTTTTTCAATGAATAGGGAGCCCCACCCTGTGCTTTGCGTGTTATTTTATTTTCGTAATAAGGGTTTACTTAAGGGTTTACTAGTGCCGGAATGTATTATTACCTTATTTAATTCTCATAATAATCTGCTAAGACTGTTGATTAGCCCCAGCTTTCAAAGGAGGAACTTGAGGCCCAGAGAAGTTAAGTGACTTGCCCAAGGTCACCCAGTAAGCACAGAGCTGCAATTTTCCTGCAGGAATCTGTTTCCAGGATGTGTAAGCTCCAACCGCAGCTGCCCTCCCAGTAAACCCCGCAGGAACTCTGGCCACAGCCTCTGAGAAAGGATGTACTTCTTCCTTTGCCTTCTCGTTTCCTTCCCCGTGTCTGAGGGCCAGAGACTGCTTTTAATAAATGTTGGCTGAGTAAATAAAGGTAGCAGTATTATTATTTTAAGTTTACAAGAAAAAATGGAAGCTCCGAGAAGCTCAGTAAGGCAGAGCGGAACCGCTCAAGATTCAAAGTCGAGTCTGTCTGCCTTTAAAGCCCATGACATTTGCCATTCTCACAGTGCATGCAATCGTTCCATACCTCCGCCGCGCAGTTCTTACAGCGTGCGTTATCTTTATGTGCTTGCAAGCCATTCGCCTCAATTTCTCCGAGAACTTTTTCTGGGGGGCGGAGGGTGGGGACGTGGGGTTAGTGGGGGAGTCATTTTGTTCTTGGCATCCCTGGTACCCCGAGATTTGCAACGGAGAGAGCACCAGCAGAGGTTTGTTAGAGATGTTGTCATATAAATGAGAGCACAAAGGGTGACTTAAACAACAATGCCTTTATTTGCTTCTTTAAAACCCTTTGCTTTGCTTTTTTACAGAAGGCTACAGTCAGTGATGAGGTCATTTTTTATTCTATCACTCGAACTTTTGCTTGAGAAAAACATTAACATGCATCTCCTTCCAGAAATCTTGCAATTTGTTTAGTCATGGGGGCCCTGCGGCCATCTGCTACTCAGCTGCCGAGTTGTTTATTCATACTTTTGCCCATTCATCTGTTTCGTGTTTCCTTTTGTCCATTTCTCACTTAAGATAAACAGAAACCTGTCAGTATGTGACGAAAGCCAAGCCCGGACTCTGTGCGTAATGAAAATAAGGCTATTTGTCAGGGGAGGGAGGAACAGAGGGTGAGGGAAGAAAACCCACTTTCTGGTTCTTAACAGGCAGAAGGTCATTTTAAATTTCTGATTATGTTGTCCTCTTGTAGCTGACCTTCTCAATGCCCTTTGGATTGCAAAAACAGGAGGGGTGTGACATGGAGCCATTCCAGTCATGCAAACCTTGCCAACACAATTACTCCTTTTCTTCTTATTTAAAGAATTTCTGATAATTTCACCTGGGCAGAAAGTCTGCTTTTCAATTTCCAACAACATGTTCATAGGGATGCATAGGGTTTTGCAAGAAAAGAGCTACCATTCTCTTAGAAACTCAGAAATGCGAAGGAAGATATTATTAGTAATTCCTCATCATCCATTTCTCACCACTTTGAATCGATCCCCTCCAATTATGTGTCATAAGTGACAGAATACCCACACCAAACCAGCTTAACCAAAATGAAATTAATTATCCCTCATACCTGCAAAGTCCCAAGGTGGGGCTGAACTCATGGAAGGCTTGAGCAGGACTTGCAGGAAATTGCTAGGGCCTGGTCGTTCATCCCTGTGTCCGTGCGTGTGTGTGTGTGTGTGTGTGTGTGTGTGTGTGTGTGTGCGTGTGTGTGTGTGTGTGGTGGTGGGGGGGCTCTCCTTGTCCTGTATTTCATACAGTGGCCAGTTGGAGATGTGAGTTTCAGTGACATGTTCCCAGGTACACTGCAAAGGGAAAGGATTTAACCCTTTCGGTTCCGGAAGCCTCAGCAAATATCTCCTCATTCACTGACTTTGATGGTGACATACCCATTCTCCAGCCCACCACTGAGGCCAGGGGAAGTCAAGGCACTGATTGGCCAGGATTCAATCATTGACCTTGGGCTGGAGGATGGAGAAGTGAGTTTACGCTACTGGAACTCCCTAGTAGATCCGCAGAGATAATGATAACCCCAGAAGGGCAAACAGATAACAAATAAAAGATGCGTAAGGTTAACTGAGTAATGCTAACTGCTTACTATGGAAAATCATTCAGTCATAGATTTTTTTATATGATAACATTAAAATCAAACAAGATGCATTAGATGACCTATTGTGTAAAAATCAATACATTTCAATATTACTGTATTGTAAACAATTACTAATATTAAATATATTAATATCTTAATATAAAATAATTGGAGGAGATGTGACAGGGAGTATTAGTTACCTTGTAGCATCCACCCTTCCCTCTGCTCTTCTTCTTGGGAAAACAAAACGAAAGAAGAACAGAAACAAGCAGAGAGAACACTGTATTTATTTTCACACATGCTTGAGAACTTGGAATGAGAGAAACATCAGCTATGGGTACTGTAATAAACCAGCTAAAGGGGAAGCCATTTACTCAGCTCTGACAGATATGACCTCTAAGGAATACAGCCCACGTTCTGGAACTGGCCTTTTAAGAGAAACTAAGAATGAGATTTTTAGGTGGATTCTCCTACTTTTTATACTAATGGCTACCGACTCACTTGGGCCATATAGAAAGCCATTCCTCTGCAAGGACTTACAGCTCCTTTGGCCATAAGAGTAGCAGGCTGGATATGTAAAAAGATAAAAGGAAATACCTACCTCTATACCAATATCTACCTTACAGTCAGAGGATTGGTCAATTTAGTTAGATACTCTACACAAATTACAAAGAAAAGAGATGCTATTAATATCATCTTAAAGTCATTATCCTCTACTGAAACTTACTTCACACAGCCTTTAGACAGATAGTCTAAGATACTTACAACTTTATTTAAAATCAGTCAAGTGGAGATCCGACCTTTATCATTGCTTCTCAGTGAGTTCCTTCTCCGGCCTCAGCATCAAATCGAGAGAGTGAACAAATTGTACCTACACTGTTGGGATGATTTTCAAATGTCTTCACGGGGCCACGTAGGGCATATTGATTTCTTGAAGTTAAATGGTAGCCTCCTCAGCTCAATTCCCAGGAGCTATGTTAATTCTGCAGTTCAGTAAGTATGGTTGGAATCCTAACTGCTGTATTTTCCTGAGTTCCAGACGCATGAGAAGAACAACTCACAGATTCTAGCGGAGTGGAAAACCCACCTATCTGTTTTCGTTAGTCTCTCAAGTGGGCCATCCTAGCCTTAAGGAATTTTCTTCATACAGTTGTTTAAAATCTTCAAGTCGTTATTTACATGATAAATTTCCATACTTTCCCTGAAGTTCCAGGTCTGGACTGAAATGTGCTCTAACTTTAGGCGCTAGTTGGGTGTGGCTGGTGCCCCGGAGCAGCTTGTGCAGCTGATGCAGAGTGTCTCATATTCCACAGACGGCGGGGCTCAGGTGGACAGAGATTCATTTTGTGTTATGTGCCTGCACAGCTCCGGGTCCTCAAGCGAGAGATGAAGTGTGGTTCCTACCTTCAGGAAGCCCATAGAACGGAGGCACCTCATAAAGGAACACAGGGGCCCTTACACACCCACTTCTTAGCAAACATCCCAAACATCAGCTGGGTGAGGGTCCCTCCCGTGGAACCAGCCTCTCCCAGAAGCTAGGAGATACACCCAGAAGATCGAACCGACCCTTATAGCTTCAGTAGGCTCCCCAATATTTTGTGAATTCTAACAGAGTGCTAGATAGAGTCCCCATTTTAACATTCACCTGAAGAGGACAGATAGATGGAGAATATCGTTCTTCAGAGTTGGACACCTAGGAAGACTTACTGCTTTGTTGTCAGGGAGCTAACTTGTGGGGGAAATAAACTCAGAACTGTTGGCCCTCAGTAAACAAGGCTTGTGACTGAAAGTATTCACCCTTGTTCATCTGGTCATTTTTTGACTTGTCCATTCATCTAACAAATACCTGCGGCACAGCCATGCGTGCCTCTGGAAATCCTCTCCACGGGCTTAAGGGACATTCTCTCGTTCTGCTTCTCTTGCCCTTCTCTGTCCCTTCTTATACTTCCTCTTTACCTTGCCTCGTTTGTCCTTCAATGTCGGCGTGGCCTCTCTTGTAGCTACATTCCTCCCAGTTCCTCTGTTTCTTTTGCCAGTTCTGCTTTTCTCACTCCCTCCTCCCTTAGAGACATTGTCCCTGTAAGTGCACCCCAGTAAATGTAAAATAAAGCACACACATCCCCATCTCGGGATCTATTTCCAGGGGTGCCCTGCCTGTCACAAAGTCTCTCCATGAATTGACCAAAGCTATTCTTTCTTCACCAAATGCAGGCCCATTTTTACTTACTCAAAATGAATCCTGGGAAACAAAGGCAACAGAAAAAAATTAAATTTCCTTACTGCCTACAGCCTGTTGACAAGTCCTGGAAACAGGCAGTGAACTTCTTCCAGGAGCTCAGCTGCCTCCGTGCAAATACTTTGCTAAGGGTAAAAGGCAATCTTAGCTTAACATTATCCCAACCCCCAGGGTCCTGTAAATCTATTTTACCATATAAAAATTCCTTTGAAATTCCCTTTACCTCTACCTCCCCAAGATATATATTGGCAATTATCCTCCAAACATATGGCCCACCGATATACATCTGAAGGGTTTCATGACTAAGGTTTTATTAGATGGTAATAAATGACTTTTCCCAACAATAGCTAGCCCCGTCAAGGTCCTGGAAACCTTGCTTCCAAAATTCCTTAGAGACTTATGCTATCCCTAACCACCTCCCAACTTGAAAGTATATCATGGGCCACTCCTCATGATCCCGGTACAGCTCTTTCTGCCGGTGGGTCCTGTCCCCGTGCTTTCATAAAACCACCTTTTTGCACTGAAGATGACTCAAGAATTCTTTCTTGGCTGTTGGCTCTGAACCCCAACATTTCCTACATCAAATCCCACCTCACCTGCCACTCCCTCCACAAGGCCCTCCCACTTGGATGTAACCCACCTTCCTCTGAACTAAACGTTGTATCAGTACCCCTTTTAACCATATTTATCATTTCTACTTCATTGAATGTCAATGTCTCATTTCTTTTATTGCAATGAATATTCTTGGAGGTCAGTGCCTATCTGCTTCATTCTTATATTTCCAAAGCACAGTGCTCATTATTGTCAAAAGCGGGAAAAGATTAAATCCAAAGCTGACTGTCTGTTTTGTATAACAAATGGTCACCTTTAATCCTTTCTCTGCCACTGTCATTAATTTATATTTATTGAGAAAATAAGGTTTCAGTTATATGATAGACAAAAACCAGAGTTGGGTTATATTTATATTCATATTTATATTTACATTTATATTATGGTTAGATTACTATAGCCAGGCACAGCAAACAGAATTCCATAATGCCAAGCCACCTGTTCAAGCTGCCAATAAGACCAGGGCACTCAGATGGGAATAATGATAATTGTGACACTCACAGTGACTGTGGAGATTGTCAACTATTATCACTTAGGAAGTGGTCACTACTTGCTATGTAATATACTGAATTACATGTATTATCTAATTTGATCCTCACAACTTTACACCATAAATACGATTAACGTCATCTTAAAAAAAAAAAAGGAAACTCAGGGAAAGTAAACAATTTACTCTTACCCGTGGTCCTGTAGCTAATGAATGCATGCAACTGCATCCAATCCTATAAACAATACTCTTGTACTTCTCCCCCCATGATAGAACCACTCAATGAGTGTTAAATCAATTTAAACACACAATTCCTCTGAGAATGTCTGCATATGATATATTCTGGGTTTTATCGGGAGCATCCAGCTGCACGACACTTAGGACCCAGCCTCTGCTGACCTCATGGCACCAGCAGCTCTAGTATAAGATCATAACTGGGACTGGGACTCCAGCTGAGAAATTTGCGGAGCTCATCTAGCTCAGCGATGTCATGTTGCCATCAAACCATGTTAAATTTTAAGTCTCCATTAGGATACCAGGGTCTAGCATTCACCATGAGATCTCACTCCTATCAGATGTCCTATCATTCAATAAGAAACTATTTGTTGAATATTTAAGTTCTTAAATAGTCTCAGGGCTATTCCTGGCATTTGAGTGTATGGTGGTGAACAAAATGAACACATTCTATCATTCACTACTTTAACCCGACACTAGACTATAGCCTAGAAAATACTGACTGCTCAATAAACGTTTGTTGAATGAGGGATGAATGCATGACTAAATGGATTTTTGCCTTAGCTCCTTGGCTTACTATCTTCCCCTTCTTACCCATGTAGCTCATGTCTTTGGGTCCCAAATTTTGGTAAATAAGTTTTTCTTCCTGAAGCAGCATTCCTACAGCTCTCTTCACCCCCACCCCCTTCTCTTACCAACACAAAGGTTGGCTTAATTCTTATTTTTCAGTTCCTGCTAGAGGGTGCCAACCAGTGTTAAGTGATTGTACCAGTCAGTTTAGGCTAAGTCATGCTGTGGTAACAACTGACCCCAGTATCTCAGTGTTAAGAAAAAAAAAAAAAGAAAGAAAACAGAGAATAGTTTATTTTTCATTCACATGAATGATTGCTCATTGGATACAGCTTTATTCCAGAAGCAGCATATCTAAGATATGCTAATATCCGTTCTACAGGAGATGACAGAGTCACCAAATATCTTTTAGTGCTTCTGCCTAGAAGGGACATTCATCATTTTCATACACATTCATCAGCCAAAACAAGTTATGTGACCAAACCTCAATTCAAGGTTTATACCAGTACAGTCTTTCCACAGAAAGTGGCACAATGAGCCATCTGGCAAGCCTAATGTCAGGGAGACAAGGACATATCACCCTTCTATGTGAGGGGCCATGAATCAAGCCACGTAACTGGTCTTTGCCAACCTGGAAACCTACATGGATATTCTACCCCCAAATTCACTGGAAGCCTGATTAGATGAGAAACTGAAGAGGTCGTTGAAAGCCTCTTTGATTGAAGAAGTGATGTAGTAGTGTCGGAGACACCCTGGAGACTGTACTGATCCACAGTGTATTCCAAGAGCATTGTCTTATCATCTAAAGCTTGAAACTGATGACCTTCAAACTTCCTTTCAACTCCCCATTCTATAAAAGAAAAAAAAGCCCTGAAAGAGTCTTTGGAGAACACTCAGCAGTAGAGGTCACTTTTACTTTGTGGCCATGATTTTAACATCCCTTAAAGTATGAATATGAAATATGGAAGAGGATAAATCGAGGACATTCAGGATTATTCTGAAGCCAGAAGGTGCAAAGCATCCATATTATACAGTTTGTTACTGTTTTCATACTGGAAAACTTCCTGGTAATGGTTCCTCCTTGTGATTATGTCATTCTCAGCCTCAAAGCAACACACAAGACCAATGGCCTCCATCTCATTTATTAATTAAGATTGTCCTCTGATCTGCTGCTGGTTTAAAACCTTGACATTTTCAAGGTTCTCCTTCTCTCTTAAGCTTTGCCTCACTGTTACTAAAAAATAGCTATCCTATCATTTTAAAATTGAAAATATGGCTTTAATATGGAGTTTTGGTGGTTTTCTGTTTCCGTAGTGTGGAAAATTGGAATTTAAGCCATCCCAAACCAATGGATAGGAGGCATATAAAGACAAAAGAAGATGAGTAGAGAGGTTCACAGAAATAGCTAAAAGTTGAAGCAAGTCAGTGAAGAGGGCTACTGTGTTTGTTCTGTCATCATTTTTATGAAGAATTCCAGAAATTTCTATCCCTCATTAAAATAAATATCTCACTCCAGCTTATGTCCCTTTGCCAGCTTCATGGATCACTGAGAGCCAAGTCTGGCATCCTCCAACAAAGGTGTGACACAGTATCAGGGAGGTTGTGGGCATGGCCTGGCAGGGGAGGGTCCCGTGTCTGCCAACCTATCAGGTCTTGAACAGAGCTTATCACACTGTGACTGAAGCAGCCTGGCCTCAACGTATCACCAGGAGCAACAATTGTGCACCCATCAGATGTGATATGATTACTTATTAGGTCAACCTTGTGCCATGGTTCAATCAGAAAAAAACTGGGAGTGTGCTACTTGATTGAGTTGGACAGTACAGTTACTGAAACAGGTATAACTTTTTTGTAAGAAACGTTTCAAATGACCTCCTCAGACCATATCCCATTTGGCTACAAATCAAATCCCCGCTTTGGGTTTGCTCGTGTTCAAACTTCCCAGAAAATAGTCAAATGACCTATTGACATCATGTGCAAGATGATTATAAATTTAAAAACTGACTGAAAATCTAAAATAGCACATGTTAAACCCCAAATGAATTTCATCCCTTTCAAAGTAGCTGCCATTATTCCACTTACTCCAAATGCTGCCCTCCATAACACAAGACGAAGGGTCTCATTTACTGGGTCACAACCAGAAAATGGGGAATAATTAAGAACTCTCCAAGCTTTATATGGCTAACAAGGCATAAAGGAGGGTTTCTCTATTTTCTTTTCTTTTCTTTTTTTTTTTTTTGAATTTCATTGATCATTTATTTCATTTTCCAGTGCTAGTTTTACCCACACAGTTGCTTGTCCTTCTGCCTAAAGTAGGGAGTTTTCAAATATTTTGGCAACTGGATTCCTGAGATGCTGTGGAATCATCACACTTGGCAAAGGATGAAAATGGCGGAGCGTGTCACCCATACCATGTAACACAGATCCTACAGGTACGTTCTCACTTCGCTCGGAGATCCCAGGGCCTCTCTGACACCCAGTCACAACTCTTACTCTACAACATTTGTAACATTTTCTTATATCAGCCATGTCCCATTTTGATGCATATTAAAATCTCACTCAAGAATGATCTCAGCCACGGCACCTGGGTGGCTTCAGTCAGAAGCATCTGCCTTCGGCTCAGGTCATGATCTCAGGGTTCTGGAATAGAGCTCTGTAATGGGTTCCCTGCTCAGTAGGGAGCCTGCTTCTCCTTATCTCTCTGCCGCTCCCCCTGCTTGTGCTCTCTCTCTCTTAAATAAATAAAATCTTTTTTTTTTTTTTTAAAGGAATGATCCCAGCCCAATAAGTGATTCTCATGTTGGAAAAGAGTTGGAAAAGTTTATGGCCACATCTTAATTTTCTACCCTAAATTCTCTTACCCCAGTTGAAATATTCCATTCATTCTTTTGCTCATCCATTAAGTAAATATTTATTGAGACCATATGTTGTGCCACGAAATGTGCTACAAATGGAAATCAACAATTAACTCATGGCTCCTTACTTATAGAACTTACCTCTAGAGGAGGACAAACAAGAAAATTGATCATAGAACACTGTGATGGAGTCAACAGTCAGTCAGTCAGTCTGATAGATGGAGGCAATGAATGCAGCTGGGTGGGAAGTCTTCCTACCAGTAGAAATGTCTTGTCCAAAATGCAGAAATGAAGCATCAGCCGACAGGCCAATGTGGAGCAGAGGAGAGAAGAGGGAGCATAGAACAGAAGCAGTAACATGGGCAAAGATCATACATGGCAGGGTTTGGCCTGGTAGAGAATTTAAACAGTCTCTGGAGTGTAAGTAAGGTACACAGGGGAGAGAATGAAGGCCAGCGTTGGCCTCAAAACGAAGTTTTTGCAAAAATCAAATCTACCCTCCAAAAGCCTACTTCTTCCCATCTTTCCCATCCACTTGAATTCTGGCTATTGCCATTTCTTGCTTAGAATCCTACTCCTGCCTTCCAACCTCTCTCCCTCTTACTGCACCTCTTCCTTCCCTACCATTCATTCTCCTCTGAATCCAGGGATTCTTATTAAAATCTACTCTATGATGTGTTTCCTTGTGAAAAGTCCTACACTGACTCTCAGCCTTCAGGACAATATGCAAACATCTAAGCGTGACTGAGGAACACCTTGATCTACATCTCTAACTCAGTTTCCCAAAGCCTAGTCTGTGGGATACCAGTTCCTAGGGAGTTAATAAGGAACCCTCAAGGAGAAAAAAATGTTAAGGTAAAACACATTTGGAGAACAGTAGGGAAAAGGCACAGATTTCCTTAGCACCGTCTTTAACATAAAAATATGTTTTTGAATCTCCAAGAAAGGAATATGTTATTCAGTGCTTCTCTACTTTGGGAACCTTGACTTGTATAATCCTGATTTGTGTAGTGAGTTCTTACACACACACATACACCTTGAGATTATCTCTTGGTGCTGATGTTCCACATTCTTGTAGGCAGAATAACGTTCCCCAGTGATGCCCATGTTCTTATCCCCAAAACAAAAGGGACTTTGCAGATGGGATTCAGTTAAGAACCTCGAGGATGGAAGACTATTTTGGATTACTTTGGGTGGGGGGGGGAAGGGGGGAAATCTGACCATGTGAGCACTTGAAATCTGTCTCAGCCTGGAAGGAAAAGAGGAAGGCAAGAGGAGAAGTCTGAGAGATTCCAAGCCTGGGAAGGCTTTGATGCTCCATTGCTGGTTCTGAGATGTTGGGAATCATGGGGGAGAACTAGAGAGAGGCTTTTAGGAGCTAGAGGTGACCTCTGGCTGACAGCCAGCAAGGAAATGGGGACCTGAGTCCTACACAGAAGAAGCAGGATTCTGCCAACAACCTGACTAAGCTTGGAAGTGGCCTCCTCCCCAAAGCCCCCAGAAAGGAACTCGGCCCAGCCAATTTTTAATATCAGCCCTGTGAGACTCTTAAGTAGTGCACACAGCTGAGGCCCACTGACCTGACTGACAGAACTGGGAGATAGGAAATTGACGTTGTTGGAAAATGCTGTTTGAGGTAATTTGTTACGGCAGCAATAAAAAACTCCTCTGCCTTCATCTCTCATCACTGCCTGCTTATGCTCTGCACACCATTCATATTGCCCTGCCTGTGATCCCTAGAAACAGATGTTCTCTCAAGTGTCTTGGGTTGGATCACTATGCCTGGAATGCTCTTTCCTTTACTTCTCTTCTTTCCAAGACACAGCCACTAATCCTCACTTCTTACCCTGCCCGCTCACCAAGGCCTGACTGCTAACTCCATTAGGGCTTGGTCTAAGTAAGCTTCGTCTGCTCCGGCATCCCTGGCCTTTGCACGTGATCCTATCATTCCCTGTCCACTTGTCTGTCTCTTCTAGAGGGCCTTGAGAACAAGTTGCTAAGTCAATTAAAAAAAGAAGCCGTAATATTGAGGTGTCTCTAATGCCTCAGCAGCCTACGTAAGCAAATCAAAACCTAAGCCTGTAAATGCCTCAAGGTTACAAAATCAAAACCTAAGGACACCCAATCACAAGCAGCCAAGCAAGCTTTAAGCTGTAGCCAATTAACAACCTCTCTACTTTGGTTCCTGCCTTTTGTCTATAAAAGTCTCTCCATCTCCTGTGGGTGGAGCACTCCTAACCACTTCCGGATTTTTGCTGCCTGAATTGAATTGATTTTTTGCTCAAATAAACTCTTACCATTTATAATATGAATATGCTTCAGTTTACCTTTTAGAAAAGGACAATATCTTATCTGTCTTTTCACCTCTAGCATAGAAAAGCTGATCAGCAAATGTGTAGAACTGATGAACTAGTTAACAGCTTGTATTGTAGGACTGAGCCTCAAAAGGAGATGTGGTCTGGAAACAGAGATCTGGGCCCTCAATACAGAGCTGTTCCTGGAAAGGGCATTGGTAGCCCAGCTCAACCAAACACTGAGGATGAAGATCGTATTTTTGAAAAATATCTTCCAAAGCATTTTTCAGTCCTTGCAAATTTCGTTGCCCTAAGATCCCCTTCTCATTAAATAAAATTCATTCATTTCTTTGGGAGAGGGACAACACGACCTAGAATAAAGTGCCCTTACTTGGTTCTGAGTTAATTATTAGACGTCTTCTGGTCCACAGAAAGGAAAGAGAAGTGAAATCAGGGCTCGGTAGAGAGGGAAAGGGATTTTCTAAATTCCAGAAGCTTTCCATTTCAAGAACAGTGCTTCAAGTCTGAGCATATAGTTTTAATATAAGCCACAGTAAAGCTGGTATAGAGACATTTTGGTAGCTTGTTTCATGTCTAAAAAAGAAGGGAGTTCAACCCAGGCGTGGTGACTGCCAAACCCATACTTTCTTCCACTATCTCACATTGTCTTGAAAGAATTTATTGCTTCCGGGAGTAATAATTTCCCTGTCATTGGCCACATGCAAACTGAGCCTTAATGGCCTCTTGGCTTTGTGAAGCAGGGAAGATTTGCACAGGAACAAGCAGATCTCCAGGTGAGCCTTCAAGTGAAGTCCAACCCTTAGATTCCACAGTGCTAGGAGAACATTGGTTTCCTCATTTAAAAATGAGTTCCAGGCCTGCCTGAGTGGCTGAATCGGTTAAGCATCCCACTCTGATTTCAGCTCAGATCATGGTCTCAGGGTCGTGAGATCAAGTCCCACATGAGGCTCTGCTCTGGGTGTGGCGCCTGCTTAAAATGCTCCCTCTCCCTCTGCCCCTCTCCCCTTGCTCATGCACGCGCGCTCTCTCCCCCTCAAAATAAATAAATAAATACAATGAAAATGAAAATAAAAAAATAAAAATGAGTTCCAAATGTCGAAACCGCCTCATATGTAAGTTAAACTGAATTCTGATACACTCTGGATAATTCATTCATTCATTTAACAAATAGGGAAAAGAGATTAAATACAGGAATTGTTTGAAATGAGCAGCAATTTAATCCAAAAGTAACAAATGGTTTATGTGATTACTCTTTCCTTAATAGAGAGAATGAAATTTGGGCATGGAAATAACATTTGCATTGGAATTCTATGTAGCTACTTAAAAAATAAATTATATATATATATAATATTTCATATGTGTATATTCAATATATTTACATGATGAAATATCCATGATCACCATGAAAAAAGCAAGTTGAAATTATGGGAGGCATAATTCTGTTTTCAATTTAAAGTCATCTCTCATTCTATAGAATATCAGTAGAAAACCGGGAAGGATACATGCATACAATAAATACTTAGCTAAAGTGTGGTGATTTCAGAAAAGTGGGAGTAGAGTGGGAAATGAAGGAATTGTTTTCATTTATATTTATATATGTAAAATCAAATTGTCGTGTTTTCGGCCATGAGCTATTGATGTTCTAATTTTTTTTTCCTAATAAAAATGCATGTCCACAGCTCACACAGCTAGTTGGCTTCCAAGTGAAGCAAAAGTTATGATAAAAGCCTCCCAGATAAAAGACTCCCACATTCTAAGGCTGCAGACTCCTTAGGGAGATTCTGTGATCTCTCCCCTTCTCTCCCAGCCATTCCCAGGGCCTTAGTCTCCAATCCCCACCCCCTTTTTTTAAAAGATTTTATTTATTTGAGAGAGTGAGAGAGAGGAGGGACAGAGGGAGAGAGAGAAGCAGGCTCCCCACTGAGCATGGAGCCCCACTTAGGACTCCATCCCAGGGTCCTGGGATCATAACTTGAGCTGAAGGCAGATGCTGAACCAACTGAGCCACCCAAGTGCCCCAGGTCTCCAATCCCTTTTGTCAAAGATCTGCCAAGTTTGACAGGGAGGGGATCCTCGTGATTCATGGGTCTGCCTTGGATCTTAGTCCTGCAGCTTATGCAAGAGCTCTGCAGGCACACAACAGGCAATTTCCACGAAAACAAAGATGCAAAGGATGGCAGGCAGGCCCAGGAGACACCCAGCAGTAGTCCCTGGAGAACCCCCCTCCTCAGCCAGGGGAATGCAGACTCATGGGAGGGCTGGTTTCTGTCTGCCCTGGGGGTGCTGCAGGCCCTAGCCAGGAGAGTCTATTTGAATTGAAGAGGGCAGGGGCTGATGGCAATGCGCTTGGATAAAGGGGAGAAATGAAGCTGGCTGCTGGTGGAGAGTATAATTCACTACAGCAGGTGTTGCTGGTTTTCCCTCTCAGGCAAGACAATCTGGAGGGTGTTCAAACTCAGTAAGGAAACACTGAAAAAAGCAAACAAAGCCAGAAAGTGCTGAAGGAAGAGCCTGCAGTGAAGTCAGAGTCTTTGCAGAGCGCAGAGTGGTGCATACCTGCAGGAAGTTACGCTCCTGACTTAGGAGGGAACCGGGGTGCTGGAGGGAACAGACGTCAGCAGCAACGTCAAGGGAAGAAGCCTGAAGAACACCTCACTTCAGTCTTCTTAACGACACAGAGTTTCAACTCATGACACATAATTATCATTATTAACATGAAAAGCTAATTCAAATAACCTCCAGGAAGACAAAGATATATTTTTCAAAGGAAATAAAACATATAACCATACCATTCCGTGAAGCTATTAGGTCCTTAAAGATGCTGGTACTTTCTCATAAGGAACATGTTCTCGTATTCAATCCCAGAAAAATATTGTCAGCATACAAAAGGCCAGGGAGGAACCCTTAATGGTGCTTTCCTTTATGCTGGCTGACATTGCTTTCAGCCTGCTTTTCTTCTGTGATTTAGCTCTGAGTCAAGGGGGGTTGTTCACAGTGACATGGGCGAGTATTCACTGTGGCTATCTGTTGGGGATCACCTGCCAGTAGACAGAACACAGTGAACTGTGGTTTGACAGAGCACCTGAGCTGACATTGGCCCGCCACACACCACAGAGGGGCCCCATGGTTTGTCCTGGGAACCCTGAGGAAGAGTGGAGTTTGTGAATTATTTTCAAAGGTTACGAAGGAAGCTACCAATTTATTCCAGGGCTGCCAGAGAAGAGCTATCTTGTTTCTTGACCCAAATAACCCTCTTTTCTCTTGCAAGTCTAAAAAAAAAAAAAAAAAAAAGCCTTCCTTCAAATATGTTTTGAAAGTTAAATTCTTTTTTTGTTGCTGTTGTTTTTGAGAGAAAATAACGGTGGCTCCCTGACCAATCTCTACAGTTAATTATCCCATAGTGTTTCTGAAACACAGCATACTGAAACCCTGCTGTGGGAAGGAAATCTGGAGTTGTAGGGAGGGCATAGAGCAAACGGGAGAGAAAGTTGAAGAGGAGAGAAGGTTTGTGCCTCTGAAGGCATGCAGGACTAATAATACGCACAAACAGGGAAGAGCAAACCTTGCCTGTGGCATCCTCCTACCTCCCTCTTTATGGCCTGCAGCCTGGAACCTGCCTCTCTAGGACTCAACTCCCCAGACTGTAAGCCTCTGAGCCTCTAACTGGGTGTGCTGGCCCAACACTGCAAGGACATCATAGGTCCACTTCCACATGCTCTGTAACTTTTCCCAGATGTACTCTTGGTTAAGTCTGCCCTTCCGAAGAACATTCCTGAGGTCATATAAGCTCCATTTAGTGATTCCCTCCTTTACAACCCCCTTTCACCCACCTTACAGACAAGAGGCCTACTTTTCACCCATCCTTGTGATTTGCACGAAGA
The DNA here is from genome assembly GCF_002007445.2 of Ailuropoda melanoleuca. Lineage (NCBI taxonomy): Eukaryota > Metazoa > Chordata > Mammalia > Carnivora > Ursidae > Ailuropoda > Ailuropoda melanoleuca. The sequence continues at coordinate 32,384,995 of NC_048226.1, forward strand.
GCCTAGCCCTGGATCACACCCCAGGGTGGGAAGTCCTCATCGTTGAGTCTGGGTTGAGAAGGTAAATGGCCCTGTTGCAAGTCTGGTGGCCTTCAAATATGTCCTTTCAATGACATAGAAGGAGACTTTGTAGTTCTAGATGGTCAGCCATTAGAAAAATGTATTTGATGTTAGAGCACAGAAATCAAAGACTGTGACACTGCTGTTAAAACAACTTTCATGACCTTTTACTTACTAATTTGAACCAAGTTTACTCGGCACTTATATCTCCCAAAACAAGAAAACGAAAATAGACTCGATGTGGAATTCTCAGTTGGCATCAGTAATAAGTAATGTTCATGAATAGATACAAGAAAAAAAAATGAGAAAAACTTTTCCATTTATAAAATTAAAATGCATTCCCAATAACATTCTGATTTTACACTATTTATCAAAGCAGGCTCTATTTTTGAGCAAGTATATTTTGAAAGAAAATAAGAATCGATCCATAGGAATTTCAATATTTAGATCTTTATGGTGAGAGTTTCATTCAGTCATTTATTCAACAAAGATTTACTGAACATGTGTAATGGCTGTTCTCTGTTCTTGATGCTGGTGATACAGCTTGAATTAACCAAACACCATCCCCAGTGAAGTAAGGGAGAGGCAGACAATAAATAAATAAACAAGAAAATATCTATACACTATGTCGAGAATTAAAACAAGCTAACATGATAAACATAAACAGGGTGTCCCTTTTAGACAGGTCAGGGAAGTTTTCTTTGAAGAAGATATTAAGGTAAGATCTGAACCATGAGGAGACAGCCAACTAAAGTTAAGGGGAAAGAATGTTCCAGGCAGAGAAAACAGCTAATGCAGCTGTAGGCAGATAGCAAGGTAGGTAAGTTTGAGATAAGGACACAAAAGATGGCCAAGGTAGGAAGAGTGGTAGGTGAAGTGGAGGGCAGAGGTAGCTCATGGTGGGCATCATAAGTCAGAGCAAGGGTTTGGATATTATTCTAACTGAGGTCAGTGGCCTTGGAAGCAATTTAAGCACGTAAGTGAATTCATCTAATTTAGATTATTTTTTAAAAGATTGCACTGGCTTCTGGCTTCCAGAATCAATTGTGAGAAGACAAGCACTACAATATAGTCATTAGGGCCAGAGTCTCTGTCCACAGTGGCAAGCACAAGGTAAGCATCCGTGTACAGATGTGGTATATCCCCGAAATGGGAGGAAGGAGGAGACGGAGATTTTAATTGCTTTATTTTTAAGGAAAGAAACTTGCTAACACAAATTAGTGTCTAATTTTCTTTTTTGAATGAACTTTTAATATAAGACAGGAGGCTTCACATTGACTTTTCACTTAAGAAAAGATATTTGGAATTCTCTGTTCAACAGAGAATATAAATACCACCATGGACCCTGACCACGAGGAAGAAAAACTGACTTACCTCGTACCTATTCTGTCTTTTCCTTGGTTTTGATTATGATGGATTCGACTTACTGATTTCATACCAACAGAGTAAAATGTACGTAGAGTTTTACAATTCTACAGTAGGAAATATTCATAAATTCAGTGATTTAAAGCAATGCTGTGGTATTTTAATGAAATCTTCCAATGGCTTCTCCTGGATTGCATCCTTCTGAATTGCCTATGTATACCTTTATGGAATACATTTCAAGCCTAAAATATACTTTCAAGCAAGAGCTGCTCTCTGTCTAATATGTTTTAAATGAACTTTTCTGAAAGAATCCCTGTTCTGGGAATATATAGGAGCCCACATTTCAGTAAAGCAGCAGCTACGAGAAATTATCTCCAGTGATCAGGAAGCAATTATAACACATAAATTAGCAGAAGAAGCATCCACAGGCAGGAAATGTTGGTGGAGAATAGGCCCAAGGCCTCAATACTCAGATGCCTATGAAAATGGAGAATTTGGGGGAGGGTAGGGAGTGAGGGGTATAAACATTAATTTTTCTTGTAAATAAAGTTTCATTATAATGAAATATTCAAAGAACAGTTCTTCTGGCAGCTATTAGCTCTAGTATGCTGAATTGGTATTAGCCCAGTGCAAAATCTCAATAGTTGCCTTCAAATGCATTAACTCTGTGATGACATACCTAGGTCCTTGGCCACATAGAGCATACACACTTCTATTTCATAAAGGTGAAGTCTTTCATTACATGTGGTGATCTAATATGCTCCCCCAAATTATAAGAGCTTTTTGACTCACACAGTGGTGTTTAAGGGCACATAGATATGGAATAGACAGAGGGAAGGAGCATTAATGGAGCTCTGGAAAGTAAGGATTCTTTACAAATTTCATTTTTTTTGTATCTTCTAGGAAAACAGGTGAGACTACTTTGTTACCCCATTACTGGTTAAAAATATGCAGGTTTAGGGGCGCCTGGGTGGCACAGCGGTTAAGCGTCTGCCTTCGGCTCAGGGCGTGATCCCGGTGTTATGGGATCGAGCCCCACATCAGNGGGTTAAAAATATGCAGGTTTAAAAAGATTCTCATTTATAACACGTTCCTTCTCATCTTAGAATCTCTTTACAAGTGCCTCACATATAAATAAAGCCTGCTAGGCTTCTGTCCCCTCAATCCTGCCATCCTTACCTCCACTCTTAGCCTTCCAGGAAAAACAAAAACAAACACAAACACAAAAACAAACTAAAACTGTTGTTATTCAGGAGACATCNGCAGGTTTAAAAAGATTCTCATTTATAACACGTTCCTCCTCATCTTAGAATCTCTTTACAAGTGCCTCACATATAAATAAAGCCTGCTAGGCTTCTGTCCCCTCAATCCTGCCATCCTTACCTCCACTCTTAGCCTTCCAGGAAAAACAAAAACAAACACAAACACAAAAACAAACTAAAACTGTTGTTATTCAGGAGACATCATCTAAGCGATCTGGAGCTTTTGGAGAGTCAGAGGAAAGAAAGAAAAAAAAAACTTTCAGAGAAGCAGCACTGGCTCTGGGGTGGTCCGGGCAGATAGTCCTCCAACCCCCAGTTTACCAAAAAGAAAAACCTTCCCTCTTTTAGCCCTGAGATTTTTTTTTTTTTAAGATTTTATTTATTTATTTGACAGAGAGAGAGACAGCCAGCGAGAGGGGGAACACAGGCAGGGGGAATGGGAGAGGAAGAAGCAGGCTCCAAGTGGAGGAGCCTGATGTGGGGCTCAATACTGTAACACTGGGATCACTCCCTGAGCAGAAGGCAGACGCTTAACAACTGTGCCACCCAGGCGTCCCAGCCCTGAGATTTTTATTTCCTTTTACTTATTTTTTTTTTTGTTCAGAATCCAGGTCATGTACATCACAATTTCCTCCACAACAGAACCGTGTTTCTCTTTATAAACGTGTATTCGTGTCTATGCTCCTCCAAGGAGCAAACAAGCAAACAAACTTCCTCTTTCTCTTCACCCTGCTAAGGCACGGCCCACCATGCCTTCTCTGGGGCTGCCTAGCCACTTGCCCTCCCTCCCCTTCTCCCAAACTCTTCTTTCTTCCGATTGAAAAGCAAAGATCTGGGTAGAAGATCTTCCAGCTTAGAAGAAAGATTTTAAAGAGCAGTGCTCATGTTTATCAGGAATTATCATTTAAGAATGAATAGTTACAGTAATGTGGAAAGTTAACCTCAAAATTATCTGCCTCCAGTGTTTTCTAGACTCACATTGTTATAAACATTTGATTAGTTGTACGGCTCCATGAAAAATAATCCATTATACTTGCCCAGTTTTCTGAGTATTTACAAATTCTGGTCGTATTTATACTGAAATTCATCTACTTAACTTGATTATCTGGAGAGAATTATCTAAGTGTAGCAAAGCAAAGTAAAACTCATTTGCAAAACGTAAAAGCAGAACCAGATGAACTTTCCCAAAGCATTATTAAATATTACTGGGGATGGGTGAGAAGTTTAAAGCAATTTGAAAACTTCCAATAATTAGACTAGATTGTAGACTTATTTTTAACTAGGTATGAAAAAAAGCA